>NW_027397066.1:43266159-43291759 GCF_003265705.2 Callorhinus ursinus | reverse complement strand
GGGAGGGAGGTGGGGGGATGGGTTAGCCTGGTGATGGGTATTAAAGAGGGCACATTCTGCATGGAGCACTGGGTGTTATGCACAATGAATCATGGAACACTACATCAAGAACTAATGATGTAATGTATGGTGATTAACATAACAATAAAAAAATAAAAAAAAATAAAATCAGCCATAAAAAAAATAAAAGCCAAAAACGAATGCTTTTTTACAAGGCAAAAAAAATGTGTTTTCAATTTTAAATTTCACTTATTCATTGTTGGTTTATAGGAAAGCAGTTGACTTTTGTATTTAGCCTTATATCCTGCAAACTTGCAATGATTGCTTATTAGTTCCAGGAGTGTTTTTGCTAATTCTTTTGGATTTTCTACATAGAAAATCATGTCATCTGATAACAAAGACAGTTTTATGTCTTCCTTGTCAATCTGTATGCCTTTTATTTCTTTTTCTTGCCTTATTGCATTAATAGGACTTCCAGTATGATTTTGAAAGGGAGTGGTGAGAGAGGACATTCTTGCCTTCTCCCTGATCTTAATAGGAAAGCTTTGAGTTTCTTACCATTAAGCATGATGTTAGCTATAGGGTTTTTGCAGATAGTTTTTGTCAAGTTGAGGAAGTTAATTTGCATTTAAAGCATTCCTTTATCATGAATAGGTGTTAGATTTGTCAAATGTTTTTCTGTGCCCATTGATTTGATCATGCAATTTTTCTTTTTTGGTCTGTTGAAGTATTGAATTACATTAATTGATTTTTGAATGTTGATCTAGTCTTGAATGCCTGGGACCCCTTCAGTTTTTAACTTTCAGAGTTGTCCACACTCAGCCTCCAATAATTCACCAGTTACAGTTCAAGTGTTTCTACCTTGGCACTGGGTCCCAAGGAGACTTCTGCTTGTGAATTTCTGCTCCAATAAGTTATGATTCTCTGTATTCACCTGTCTGTTTCTCCAGTATGAGGGGGCAATGGTTTGCCTGTGACCTCACTTCTCTGACGTATCTGAAAAGAGTTGCTAATTTTTCAGTTTGGTAAGTTTTTAACTTGTTAGTCAGAGTGACAGCTTCTAAGCTCCTTGCTGGACTAGAAATTGGAAATATGTTACCTATTTTCCTCATTTTTTCTTCCTTCCTGTATATTCAAGTTTCTATCTGGTATCTTTAGTCTGAAAAAAATTTTTTAGCATTTATTTTAGTATAGGTGTGCTTGCAGAAATTCTCTCAGCCTTCTTTCATCTGAAAATGTCTCGTTGTTACCTTCATTTTTAAAGAATTATTTTAGTTGAGTATAGAATTCTACGGGGACAGTTTTCTTCCCTTTAAAGATGTTATTCCATTATCTTCTGATACATTTTCTTTCTTGCGTAGTTTCTAAAGAAAAATCAACTACCATTGATATCACTGTTCCTGGTTAGTATGTCTTTAATTTTCTGGTTACTTTTAAGATGCTCTTTTTCTTTTTATGTTTCATTGATTTGATTATCATGTGTTTAGGAGGGGTTTTCTCTGTTTCACCTTGCATGAGGCTTGTTGAACTTCACAGATCCATGGTTTGATGTTTTCATTAAATTTGGAAAGTTTCAGTTATTATTTCTTCAAGTATTTTTTCTGCGTGATTCTCTTTCTCCTCACCTTCAAGGACTGCAGTTACATATATGTTAGAAACTTGATATTATTCCATGCTTATCAATAATCTATCTACTTTCCTACGTTTTTTCTTCTCTTTCCTCTTGTTTGAATGATTTCTATTGCTTCCCATTCACTTATCTTTTCTGCAGTGCCCACTTGTTCCTTGTAGGTCCCCAAATATCTTAGAGATATTTTTCAGTTCTGTAATTTTTTTAATGTTTGAATTGTTCTCCTGAAATATTCCATTTCTTTATGTATTATATTTGTATTTTCCTATAAATTATTTAACATATCTATAATAGTTGTTTTAAAGTCTTGGTCTGATAATTCTCATAACTGGGCCATCTTTGGATCTCCTTCTATTGACTGCCTCTACATCCTAACTGGAAATATAAGCTCTCTTATGCCATTTAAAAAAATGCCAATTCTCCTAAAAGCTTTTTAGTTGGTGTAGGGAGGACTCCAACATGATCCGTAATGCCAATGAAGCCTCTTTTCTGACCCAGAACTTACCTAGGCAGTGGAAGACAGAATGGGTCTGGGGATGGTGGAGATATTTGATTGGTTCTAGACATCTGAACAGTCCTGGCTTTTAGATGTGGGAGATTTTTTTGGTTCAGTTCTAGACCCCACCCTTTTCTTGCTCTATATATTTTTACTGCTTGTTATGTTCCATTCTTATGACTCAAATTACCATCTATATTCTATTGAATTCCAAATCTGTGTCTGTAGTTTGAAACTCTCTCCTGAGTTCTAGACCCACGTATCTAGCCACGTACATTTCCACTTAGAGGTCATAAAGGCACTTCTAACTGAGGAGTGTTGAAGACTTAACTCACATACATGTTCTCTCTCTCACTCTTTCTCTTTTTCTCTCCTGCTAGACTTTAGGCTTTCATGGTAGAAAACTTATAAAATATTTTACAAAAATTTTATATGAGATTTTTATATTTACTAAAAATATTTGGATAACAATACTAGATTCCTAAAGTATGCACTTTAAAAATTAGAGTAACATCCTAGGGGTACCTGGGTGGCCCAGTTGGTTAAATGTCCGACTTCTTGATTTTGGCTCAGGTCAGAATCTCAGGGTTGTGAAAGAGCTTAAGATCCCCCCTCTCTCTCTCTTCCTCTGCCCCTCCCCCCTCTAAAAAATTAATAAAGTAAAAATTAGAGTAACATCCTGTACTTAAATCATTTTACATTAGATTTTTTTCATTATTTAACCTTTTGTATATCTATTACTTATATAATATATATTACTTATATAATCACAAATTTAAAAAGCCTATTAAGGTGGCTCAGTTGTTAAGTGACTGCCTTTGGCTCAGGTCATGATCTCAGGGTCCTGGGATTGAGTCCTGCATCAGTCTCCCTTGCTCTGTAGGGAGCCTGCTTCTTCCTCTCTCTCTGCCTGCCGCTCTCCCCTGCTTGTGTTCCCTCTCTCTGTCAAAGAAATAAAATCTAAAAATACATACATACATACATACATACATAAGTAAATACATAAATGAAGTTATTGCCCAGGAGAAAAAATGATTTGAAAAGAACATAAGGGATTGTTTTTGAGTGTGTAAATGGATCGTGTGCAGAAATGCAACGTCTATCTGCCACTTTATCCAAAATCAAATAAACAATTCTGCTAACCTCTCTGAGTTGGTGTGAGTTGGTAAACTCTCTGAAAGTAAAGTATGAGTATCAGTAATATCTTTATCACTGAAACTTGAAAAAATAAGATTTTGTTAGGTTTATCCTAGGAAACCAAAGGGCATGTGTCACATTCCTTAGCCTGAGATATGACATAGTCCCCCAAAATGTGACTGCTAATGTGAAATTTACAGGTAAAACTGGCATGTGTTTCTCCCAGTATGAGATTACTGGAAAAGACAATCTTTCCTTTCTTTCTTTAAACAACACAGGTGGCAATTTGAGGTTCTGTTAGTAGCAGTTGGATTAGGCCATTAAAACCAGGGTACTTAAAAAATCCTTAAAAGCCTTTTCTAAGATTCACTTCTGATTTCCATGCTTTTCTCCTATTTTACATCTTTAATGGACATGACAACAGAGACTTGGTGTTTATCTCAAAACTGCCCCTGAGAAATTGCAAGTCCTGCATCCAGGAAGACTCTGGGCTTTCTCTAGAAAAATCCAATGTGTATCTTTACACATTCCAATCAAATTAGACAATCCAATGTGTATCTTTGTGGAACACCAGCCCCAAGGGACCAGATTCAGCCTGCACCCATGTGTCCTGAACTGGGTCCACAGTTGGACTTTGTTTTTCCATAAGTTAATAGAGTAGTAGAAAAGGCACAAAATCAAAAGATTTTTGAGCACAAAAATCTGTTCAGAGACCTGTATTCAAATTCCAGTTCCAAAAACCCATTAGCTGGTTAACCTCAGGTAATGCTTGCCTTTCCTTCTCTGAAAAAAACAGAAATAACGGTACCTTCTTTGCATGGTTGCTGTGGTAATTAAATAAGACACTCTAATACCTCATACCAAGATGGTGCTCTATAAATGCCAGTTTTCTTCCCCATCCCTTTTCCTTTTAGTCTCTAGGTAAGTTATGGGAAACTGGTGAAAATCATTAGCGACAGCCACAAAGACATTAGTGAAAGAAAGTTCTGTGGAGGTGAATATTGTGTATGTTTGTATTTTTATTCCCCTTTATTCTTTGTTAATCCTACAGTTCAGTATGAAAAGAAAGAAGAGAATTATGTTCTCCTACTAAAGTTGGCTACTTTCAGCTATATGCAATCTGTTTGGCAAAATTCCTCCAAGCAGAGAGCAGCATCTTGCTGCTGCTTTTCTACAGATACCTCAAGCTCTGAGGGTATACTCCCTGAAGAAAAATTCCTTTCCATATGCATCCTCTGTAGCAGCGGAGGGTAGAGCTTGGGAAACACTCATGGAAAAACAATCCTGTTGACGATGCCAAGGATATAACACTGACTCAGGTTTTTCTCAGTTCAGTAGCAGCAGTTCTCCACATTCGGCCTCAAAGAAAAAAGAGGCTATAGGAGGAAGGTGATTTTGGAATATAAAAGCAAAGGATTTCTGATATTTATATACACATAAACTATTTTTTTCAGTGGTTCATGAGGAAGTTCAAGAACAACACTGCTCTTCTGAAAGCTATTTCAGAGTTCCACACATCTTGTTGACATTTGGATGCAAGCTTAAGCAGTGGTATGCTGGTAAGCTGGCTCTCTGGAAGGAAAAAAAAAACCCTATTTGTGGCACCTGCTGATCTCCATGGTAAATACTGACACCATGGCTGATTGCAAGCTACCAACATGACATCACTGAGCATTGAGTTGGGAAGAGCCATGAGTAATTGGCTCTCTTGAGTTGGTACAAGCTGGCTCTGGCACACCACTGAGCTTGAGGCTCATGTTTAGGGATAATAGCTATTGGCAAACTCAACAGTTGTTGAAAATAGATGTCATCAAGTTCTAGAATTCACTGCCTCTCCCTCTATGACCTGCATTTTGGTCATTGTTTCTCCCATTTTTGGATGCAGCTCAATAAATCTCCCTCCTGTGGACCCTAGACTCTTTGACTTAATGAAGATTGATGTCTTCATTAAATTTTGAAAAGGAATGCTCAAACATTTTATTACCTGGTTGCTGGTGCCTGGTACTCTCTGTTCCATGGCCCATCTCCCCCACCTTCTGTGACACATTCCTGAAAGGGCTCCAGGAAAAAAAATGTTACAGCCTTGGCAGATCAGTGATTTCTGATTGTGCAATGTCCTTCCTGAGAAACCCCATTCTCCAAAGACAGTCATTCTGAAACAGGAGCAAGAAATAAGGGTACAGGCTGGCTACTGAGAGGGCAGCAGAGGAGGCCAGATGGCAGTGAACAGGGTCCGCATAAATCTGGGAAATGGCATCCATGTCTATCTCACCAGTTTTAGAGGTTTAGAAGAACTGTCAAAGGGTTCACTGGAAAAAAGAAAGGGATGAAATGATTGTTACTTTCCCAAATATTCTACTTCCATTTTAATTATTCTTTACTCTTTACAAAGCAACTACCAAGCATTATCTCATTTGCTCCTCACAGCAGGCTGATGAGACGTAATAATATTAATATAATAAATATAATAATATATTACACATAATATATTGGTACGGTATGTAATATAATATAATAAATAATAATAATATGATAATTTTCCCTTACAGATGAAGACACTGAGACTCGGAGAAGATAAATGACTTGCATAGGGTCCGTGGATGTTAATGACAGTGGAGGAATTTGAACTCCAGGTGCCAGGCTAGAGCTCTCTCCATCAGACTAGGTATATATATGGTGATTGGAACTTTCTGTCAGCTCTGATTATTTCATCACTTGTGCTAAGTGGAATCAGAATGGTCAGAACATTAAAAAAAAGCTAAGGTTATGCTACTGTCTGAGAAATTTCAACAGGCTCCTGGGGGTCAGATGTTCTCCAAGGTGTAATTCAGTGATACCTCCCTTATCTAGGGCTGGCAGGGAAGGAGAGATTCTGCAAAAGTCAAATGTCTGTGTAATTGTTCATATACCTAAAGCTTCCACATTTCAAATGAAATCTAAAATTATGTTGCTTATCACTCTGTGTTCTTAAAGGTAGAATGCCAAACATAGCTTATTTAACCTTTTCTTGTCGACTTAGGGCATCATTGTAAATCTCAATGTTTTTAGACTTTAATTTCTAATCCTCTAGGGTTTTACACTCCAAGATTCCAGACTTCTATGCTTTTTGGAGTTCCTGTTTGTTTTTTACTTCTCAATTGGTGTATTTACATTTAAGAGTTTCTGCACTCTCTTCTCGTTGTTTCTAATCTGTTAAGGAGTGAGGCTCTAGTTCAAAGAGACTTGTTGATCTATTGGAGTAGATAGGTTTTAAATAAAGTCTTGGATAATCCTTCTAGGAGTAAACACTTTCTTCTGTCTTTATTTTTAGGGGTGTGGTAAGGGCTTTTGCTGTGCTGCTCAGATTCTTTCACCAGTCCAGTTCTCTTGTCACTCAGCTGCTGTGAGTGTTGGTGACCAATGGCTTACAGCCACACCCATCACTGAAGACTTGCTCTTGGCCCTCCGGAGCTGATCCACCCAGAACTGCCTGGGAAGTTGTCCCCTGACTTCTGGGTGTGACTTGCAGACAACTACTGAGCAAGCAGTGTAAAAACCCAGCCCCTTTGCCTCCATGTGGGGCAATTCTGTGAGGCCACCCTTGTCTCAGGATTTCCCATAGGACTGAGCGGAGACTGGACCACAGCTGAACACATGTCCTCACTTTGCTTCTCACATGCCCTGTCTTGCTTCCCTCACTCCCTTACAAGTCCTTCTTGTGAGCATTTGCCCAAGACCCTGTCTCAGCCTCTGATTCCAAGGACTCTAATGTATGACTGGCTTCCCCTGCTCCTGCTTTTCACTTGTTCAGCTATATGCTAAAGAGGTAAGGTAACAAAAGACTTCTGTACTCTTTCCTGTCCCTTCCCTCAACCCAACACCAAGAGAGGACAGCCGAAGCATGAAATAAAGAATGTATAATGAGGAAAAAAAAAGCTTTTGCAAAAAGATATATTAGAAATTCATTAATTTGTTAAAGTTTTACTTGAAGCCTACCTTATGAATCACCGGGTGAGGGTCTGAGAACACAGATACAAAACACACAATTTCCCTTCACCTCACCCTTTTTGAGAAGCTCACAGTCTGAGGAAGAAAGCAACAAGTAAGTAAGACAACATATATCATAATAAATGCTATTATTGAAGACAGAACTCATTCATTCACTCAAGAAATATTTCTTTTTTTTAAATTTTTTTAAAGATTTTATTTTATTATTATTTGAGAGAGAGAGAATGAGAGAGAGAGTGAGAGAGCACAAGAGGGGGGAGGGTCAGAGGGAGAAGCAGACTCCCAGCTAAGCAGGGAGCCCGATGTGGGACTCGATCCTGGGACTCCAGGATCATGACCTGAGCCGAAAGCAGTCGCTTAACCAACTGAGCCACCCAGGCGCCCCTCAAGAAATATTTCTTAAGCATCTATTATGTGCCAAACTTTGGGGATCTAAACAACCTGGAACAAAGGATTGTAGAGTCCAAAGGCTGGAGAAGACATGATAGTTTTTACTTTGGAATTGATACTGGAGTTGTTCTGGTAGAGTGAGCAGGAGTTTACCAGGTGAAGGTTAGTGAAGGTGTTCAGATTGAAGGACAATGTCCTGAAAGGGTGTGGGGTTTGGAAGAACTGGGGAGAAACTTATCATGGCAGGAGATGAGAAGAAGGCAGGGATGGATGTGAAGACCTTTATCTGCCAGACTAAGGAGTTTGGATTTTATCTTGTAGGTAATTTACCAAGAAAGCCTATTCAAATTCACATGAATCATACTTAACACCAAATATTTTGATTATTTCATTACAGACTAAGTAATCCCTGCCTTTGTCCACATTTTCCCTAATAGTAACAACAACAGCAACAACAAATATTGTTTGAACAGTCACTATATGACTGACATTGTGGTAAGAGCTTTGCCTATATTAGCTCATTCAATTCTCCCCAAAATCTATGCTGGAGGTTTTAGTACTCACTTATCATGGAAGAGGAGAGTAGAGCTTTGGAATATTACTTAATTTGCTCAGAAACACAGCTGGTGTGTGCCATACCTAGGTCAATCCACTTCACTTCACAGTCAATACTTAAACCACTGTGTTACATGACTTTTCTAGCCATGGCTACTTGCTCATTCCCTCTGCCATTTCACATGCTTTTCATCCTTTGAGGCCCATTTCAAGTTTCCTTCATTTACTTAACCAATATTATTGAGCACTTTCTGTGTGTATTATGTCCTTGTCCCCCACAGAACTTTCCCACACTGATTTCTATCTTCTTTAACACCTTTGAGTCTTTAAGGTAGAAGGTGAATCTTAATATGAACAGATTTGTATTGTTTGCTAAGTGTTTTCAGTGGGTTTATTTTGTTTTTTTTTTTCCCAAAGATTTTAAACAATTGCTGGGTCAGGATCAAGTCTTTAAGGTCCTCTTAACCCATCCAGTGGCTGCATTTTAAGGAAAAAGAAATGCACATGTGTGGATCTGATAAGTTCTGAGTGATATCTGGAGAAGAAGATGCCCCATAAGTGACGATCAGCTGTGTTTACCATTGAAGTCCACAGCAGCAAGCCAAGATAACTGTTGCAGAGTCTGTGGACAGAAGTTCATGAAGATCACTGCTTGACAGGTCAGGGTAAAGGTCCCTTTCTTTCAAAATATATGAAGGGGCAGGAAACGTGTGCACCAGGTGTTTTGTGTTCATGGCTGCCTGGGAAAGATAATTCTGTCTGTTCGATAAGAACATTGTGCTCTACACACCAGGTTGTTTTTCCAGCAGCTATTTTCTGCCTATAAAAAAGAGCATCGCTGGCTCTCAACCTCTTTCCGCAAATCCCTTGGGCTATAAACAATAACAAAAGGTATCTTATATTTATACAAAGCTGTCCTCAGAAAAGCTCAAGGACCCGAACGAAGCTTGTTTTCATATATGAGTTCTTATATAATCCCCAAGGGGAAAGAAGCAGAGGGTGACAATTTAGTTAGGAATGCTGTCATTCTCAGCTAACAAAATGGAAAAGTGAGTTCTATGGTGCAAGGCACTGACGGTCGTGACCAGAACAGGAAGTCCATCTTCCCCACTTCCTGGCCAGGGTTCTGCACACTGGGCCACACTGCCTTGTCAGAAATCTGAAAGGCTGGAGGAGAAAGATTGGGAGAGAAAGTCCAGACACGCAAGGAGAGATGCTGCAGTCTCCCTGTCTCTAGAGACTGCTGTCCCCCCTGGTCAGGATTCTCCAGCTCCCTCTTGTCCTTGGTAGAACTGATCCTGGGGAGAATTTCCATCACCCTCATTAGGAGTTAGAGCTGAATCACAGTAGATTTTGGAGATATGGGTGGTTTGGGAAAGAAGAACCATCTGAGCAAAGGGCATTCTGTAAATATTTATTGAATGGTTGGATACAAAGATGAGTGAGGCATAAACTGCATTTAGTAAGTGCTTCATCTAGCAGGGGAGCTAAACACAGGATAAAAGGCTCTAGGTGCTGGATGAGTACAATAATGGAAAGGCAGTTACTTTTGACTGTGAATTTGAGTCAGGATGCTATCAGGCTGGGAGAGAGGCATTTTGGCTGGATCTTGAAGGATAAGCAGGAAGAGTTTTAAGGGATATCTTCTTACTGAGATGGTCACTGTGTATTAAAATCACCTGAGGAGCTTTTAGAACATACCCCACCCTTAACTAATCAGATGAAATTGATCTGAGTTGTAGCCTGGACATTAGTATTGTTAAAGAGCTCCCAGGTGATTTCACTGAGCAACCAGTATAGATAACCAGAGAAAAGGCATCAGCTTTGGAATCAGACAGCTTGTTCTAGTACCCGATGACCTTGGGCAAAGCCCACTAGGGAGTGTGGCAGCGTGAGTCTTCCACAAGTTCACTGTTTGTTTCCTCCTACTTCTACCCACACCTGTGAGGAAACTCTGCCATGGGAGAGTCCCTCTTTGACAAACTTTCCTTGAGAGAAAAACTCTGGATTGGGAATCAGGAAATCTGCGTTCCATCTCAGCTCTGCCACTGAGGTGCTGCGTGGGTGTGCTGAGTCACATAAGGAAAGAAAACAAAAACACTTAGAATTACTATTTGCAAGACATTGTGCTAGGTACCCTAGACATTTCTAGATCTCAATTACCCCATCTGTTGAGGTTTCTAGACCGGTATTTCTAAGTCATAAAGTATATTTAATAGACCATAACCAGAATTATTTTAAGAGAAAGCTATAAAACACAGTAGAAAAACGGAGTACACTGCATAGAGTAGGGCAAGTATTGCATCGTAAAATTTCATTTTGATTATTTATGCTTGTGTTTACTGGGTCATGATGTAAAATACATTTCACATTGTGGGTTGGAAGTTAAAAAGTTTAAGAGTGCTCGCTTTAGCAGCACATATCCTAAAGCTGATATGATGCTGAGAAGATCAGTGTGGCCCCTTTGCAAGGATGCCATGCAACTTCCTGAAGCATTCCATATTTTTTTTATGTTATATGATTTTTACCACATTAAAAAAAATGTTTGAGAAATCTGGGATTAGATGTTCTTTATGGACCCTCCCTTCTATCCTATAGCCCATGACTACTCTAGCCTACTGAGAACCCTCCTTTCTATGACCTCCTTTTACTTAGTATCATGTAATTCTGGCTTATCATTTTTTTTTAAGGGGGAGGCAGTGTGGTGTAGTGGTTAAAAGCACCCTCTTGAGTTAGCTAAGTGTATGTTTGAATTTAACTTCTTCACTTTTAGTTGAATGACCTAGAAAATGTACCCAACCTTTCTCCACCTTGTTTTTCATATAGGTGATAACCCCTAGGATAAATATGCTTATATGATTAAATAAGAGGGTGTAGGTAAAACTCTTAGCAAAATCACCTTGTTCACAGAAATTGCCCAGTGTATGGCAGCAGTGATCTGACTTCTTGTCCCACTCAGAATTTTTTTAAAGATTTTATTTATTTGAAAGAGAGAGAGAAGGAGAGAGCACGAATGCAGGCCGGGGGGGGCGGGGAGCAAAGGGAGAGAGAAAAGCAGACTCTCTGCTGAGCAGGGAGCTCAGTGTGGGACTCAATTCCAGGACCCTGAAATCATGACCTGAGCTGAAACCAAGAGTCAGATGCTTAACTGACTGAACCACCCAGGCACCCCCCACCCTTCACTCAGATTTTAAGGCACAGTCTATAATTTAGTGCCTGGCATATACAAAATCATAAATACTGTATGCTTATCTGACTGGAAAAACAAGAATTTCAGCCTCAAGCAGAATCTAATGCTGGAGCGCAACCATTCTCTGTTGGCATGCCACATTACCATACAGGTCTTGGGATGAGAGGCAGGGCATTCTGTGTGTCCTCCACCTACACATCTCTTCAGCCTTCTCCTCTCATATGGTCAGCTGGGCCTGGGAAGGTAAAGCAGGGAGAGGCAGATCCTGGCTATGACTTGCTTCAAGCATCAAAGCAGCCATGAATTTCAGTGCCATCAAAATCAACAGATAGACGGAAACTCAGAATCTACTGTATCACAGACTGGGCATCTATCTGAGAAAGTTTCAGAAAGAAGCCTAGGACAAAGAAATGAGAAAGAGCTGGTGGCCCAAGCACTGAGAAACTAGGAATAAGATTCAGATATTATACCAGAATAAATGGCCATCATCAAACAGTCAACAAATAAGCCACCCACTAGGTCCTAATTGCCTCAGAAATAGGCTGGGAACCAAGACAGTGTCTTGTAAATGATTCATTTCAGAAAATGACTACTAATCAATTACTAGGGTTTCTATAAAATAGTTTCTCCAGATTTATAGGTGGTGATCATGTGAATTGGATCATTGATTCTAGAATGAGATAAGCAGTGATACTGGTAACTTAATCTACTTACTCCAAGTAACTACAAAGAAATTAGTTGCCCTTAGTGGAAGCCAGCTCATTACTGAAGAGTGAAAAGAAATCCATTCATCATGGCAGAGCCTCACACCAACCTAGTCTCCCTGGAGCATTCAGCTATGCTGAGAAGATGTTGATGGAGAAGGGGATAATGACCCATAAATAGATAAGAAAGGAGCAGGGGGTGATGAGAAGGATTGAGGAAAGCCTCATGAGATTGCACAGGGAAAAAAATGGGCCTTAAAATCATAAGTATGTTAAAGTACAGTATTACAAGGACTATATAAATAGTATCACAAAGAATAGAATGGTTGAAAGTAGCCCTCAATGCTAGTGTGTTTTTTTCTGGAAGAAAACTTTGTTTGAAATTGGTGAAAAAGAAAAAATGTATGTGAATAACATAGCCCCACCTAAAAATATGTTGCTAACACAATGGTTTTTCAGGAAAGAAAAGGCAAGGATGCCTAGAAATAGCTGCGTCTAATCAGCCCCCATCCCAAGCAATCAACTGAAGTCCAGGAAATTCCATATGTAACCAGAAGAATAGACATCCTGGTGCATTTTGCCACAGTTAAGATTAGCGGAAACAGACCCCCATCAGCACTAGTAACAAAAAAGAACTAAAGGTGAAGAAACCACTGTAGGTCCCTGTGCCTCCCTTCTGGGAAGGTGGTGGCCTCGAGGTGAGAGGGATGGGACAGGGGCCGTTGCTGGGACCACACCAACAGCCCTTTGCTCTGAGAGCACGCCTTCAATAGCAGCACAGAGTGCTGTGTTTCTCCTGGGAAAATAATAAAAACAGTGGTGACTAGGGCTTAGCTTATCCTCCTGATTTATTCTAACAATCCTTAAAAAATGTTTGTTAACATAGCAATGGTTAAAGATAAGCACTTTTTGGGTCTTGTTTAAGAAATCGTTCTCTAATAAAATCTTTAAAAAAAGGGGGCGCCTGGGTGGCTTAGTTGTTAAGTGTCTTCCTTTGGCTCAGGTCATGATCTCAGGGTCCTGAGACTGAGCCCCACATCGGGCTCCCTGTTCAGCCAGAAGCCTGCTTCTCCCTCTCCCACTCCTCCTGCTTGTGTTCCTGCTCTCGCTATCTCTCTCTGTCAAATAAATAAAATCTTAAAAAAAAAGAAAGAAAGAAATCCTTCTCTACCCAAAGGCTTTAGGGGTCACTCTGCTGTATTTTCTTCTAAAAGATTCCAAGTTTTCCTTTTCACAATGAATTCCTCCTTCTCTGTGGAAATGAAAGTCACAAAGAGCAGAAACCAAAAAGGAAAAGATAGAGAAGTTTCACCTCATTGAAATTAATAACTTCTGCTTACTGAAAATATCATAGAGTAAAAAGATCAGCCATGAACTCTAAGAAAATCTTAATACTACATCTGACAAAACAATAGGATCCAGAATATATAAAGGATTCCTGCAACCTGTCCAAAAAATGTCCAGAAAACATGATGTATTTCACAAAAATAAACATGATATAATTCACAAAAATAAATCAAGATACTAAAAGATTCTCAACTTTGAGGCACCTGGGTGGCATCCAACTCTTGGTTTTGGCTCAGGTCATGATCTCAGGGGATCGAGCCCCACGTCGGGCTATGTGCTCAACACAGAGTCTGCTTGAGATTCTCTCTCCCTCTCTCTCTCCGCCCCTCCTGCTCTCATGTTCTCTCTCTCTCTCTCAAATAAATAATCTTTAAAAAAAATTAAAAGATTCCAGGGTGCCTGGGTGGCTCAGTCAGTTAAGTGTCAGCCTTTGGCTCAGGTCATGATCCCAGGATCCTGGGATCAAGCCCGGTGTTGGGCTCCCTGCTCAGCGGGGAGCCTGCTTCTCCCTCTCCCTCTGCTGCTCCCCCTGCTTGTGCTCTCTTGCTCTCTCTGTCAAATAAATACATAAAATATTTTTAAAAATACATAAAAATAAAAGGTTCTCAACTTTGTTAATGATCAGGGAAATGCAAATTAAAATCATAATGAGGTATCATTTTCTATCCACTAGATGGGCAAAAAATTCAGAAGTCTAATAATACTAAATGTTGGTGAGGATGTGGAAAAACAGAATCTTATATACTACTGTTGGGACTGTAAAATAGTACAATTTCTTTGGAAAATAACTTGGTATGTCTAGCACAGGTAAAGATTATGTTTCTGTGGCCCAGCAATTTTACTCTTGGGTGTGTACCCTAGAGAAACTCTTGCAGGTGTGCATTAGGAGACAGGTATAAGACCACTAATGAAAGCACTATCCATATTACCTCAGAGCTGAGCAAATATTGTTTGGGGAGAAATACATTGTAGTCAATTATTTTTAAAAAGCAAGCATATGATAAACACAAAAATCAGGAAAGTGAAGGTTTGAGGAGAAGGCAAGAGGATGAAAATTGGAGAGGAGGACATGGCTAATTGCAATTATACTTTTAATGTTGGAATCTTCTGTTGGCCAAGTGGGCTTATGTGTATTTCACATATTCCATTGTAGGCACAGAATATTACATAATAAATTGCTTTTAATTTGTAAAAAAAAAATGCATGAACAAAGAACAAAAATTTCTAATGGCTCAGTGCCAAGAAAAGTGAGATCTTGGTAATATCAGTCTCACTAAAATATGGGGGGTGGGGGGCAGGGACATATGACAAGTGATGGATTGCTCTCTGTCAGGGAGGGTCTGCATAATATGTGTTTTCCTGGAGCTCCTCCCAGAACATGGGCAGCTGGTCTTGTGACCAGGGCCTGTACCCAGGCTTACACCATATTACTCAGGTTGGCAAGTGGCCTGAGTGGACAAGTGGTGATCAGTATGGGGAAGACATGCCACTTAGCACATGAATGTTGTACGTGGTGAGATCTGTTTTAGATAAGTTTCCATGCAGAAAACTGAGGGCTGTTCTGGGGTAAGGCCTTTGATCCACTATTGGGAATACTCTACTTTTTATCCTGATTACATAAATTTGAGATTGAACTGAGGCTGTTTTTTTCAACAGTTATCATTTTGAATTTTTATTCTAAAGACTCAATACTTGGATCTTGGTGCTGTTGGACTTTGTAACCCCAGAACTACTCATATACGTTCAACCCTTTTTCTGTTGCTATTTGTATTTTTAATATATTTGGGTTTTACCCACTCTTTTAAAAGGATTATAGTCAACCAGATGGCAAGATTTTCTAAAGCCCTGTTTTGTTCATCCTTAATGTCAAAACTTGGCAAAATGAGTGCTTGATAGGCTTTTTATTCTGAAAAAATTATAAATTCAAAGGAAGTTGAAAAAATAGTACAGAGAGGTCCCATATACCCTTCATTCAGTTTCCCCCAATGATTATATCTTACATAACTATGGAACAATATCAAAAGTAGGAAACTGACATTGCTGCAATATATGTATGGTTCTATGCCATTTTATCACATGTGTAGATTCATGTAACCACCACCAAAGTTGAGAAGCAGAACTGTTCCATCATCACAAAGATCTCCCTTTGTAGTCATACCCAGCGCCTCCCACTGCCATCCCCAACCTCTGGCAGCAGCTAATCTGCTTTTTATTTTTATAATTTTGTCATTTTTAGAATGTTATATAAATGGAATCATTTATTATATGACCTTTTGAGATTGGCTTTTTTCACTCAGCCAAGTGCCCTTGAGCATAGAGTTAGGTCACGTTTTTTAATCTACTCTGCCAGCCTCTGTCTTTTAATTGGTATATTCAGACCACTTATATTTAATGTAATTATTGATATGTTAGGGTTTAAGTATGTTTTTATTTATTTTATGTTTTCATTTTATTTTCTTTCTATTGTTCAGACTGTAATTGTTCTATCTCCAAAGCACTAATTCTTTCCTCTGTCCTTTCTATTCTGTCATTGAACCCATGCAATGAGTTTTAAAATTTGGATTGTTTTTCTAGTTCTAAAATTTCCATTTGGTTTTTCTTTATATTTTTTCTTTGCTAAGATTTTTTCCCTATTTTTCATTTGTTTCAAGTGTGTTTGTAATTGCTTGTTGAAGCATTTTTGTGATAGCTGCTTTAAAATCTTTGTTAGATAATGTCAACATTTATATCATTTCTGTGTTGGCATCTACTGATGGTATTTTCTCTTTCAAGTTGAGATTTTCCTGGGTTTTCCCCCTGGTTTTTAGTATACTAAGTAGGGTTTTTTTTTTGTTGTATCTTTGATATTTTGAATATTATGTTATTAGACTCAGTCTTATTTGAATCTTCTGTTTTAGCAGGCTGCCTTTTTAAAAAATTTTTTTATTGTTATGTTAATCACCATATATTACATCATTAGTTTTTGATGTAGTGTTCCATGATTCATTGTTTGTGCATAACACCCAGTGCTCCATGCAGAATGTGCCCTCTTTAATACCCATCACCAGGCTAACCCATCCCCCTACCCTCCTCCCCTAGTCTAGAACCCTCAGTTTGTTTTTCAGAGTCCATCGTCTCTCATGGTTTGTCTCCCCCTCTGACTTACTCCCCTTCATTATTCCCCTCTAGCAGGCTGCCTTTGATACAGTGCTGGTAGAGGAAAGTGGGCACTGTCTCACTGCTATCTGATGGGGAGAAGACCAGGTTTTCCTCTTGGCCTCTGTGGACACTAAGAGGCATGGTATCTCATTACTGCTGGGTAGGGGTAAGAGATCAGATTCCTTACCAGGCCTCCACTGGTACAAGTTGGCTGGGAGGGGAAGGAGCACCTTGATACTGCTCCCACTTGGCCTTTGATAATGGTGGTGGGGTCACATTTTTTCCCAAGGTGTTTCCCTAGAATACAGTAGTTACTGTCTAAAAGTTTACTGTCTTTCTAGATTGTTTCTCTCCCGGTCCTTTGTAAAGAGAATAGACTTTGAGAGGACATTCTTTGTCTGTGTCCATTGGCACTTCCTGGTTGTCAGCTTCTCCAGTAGCCAGTCTGAGATAAAGAGGAAAAATAAAACCCAGGGCATTCACCACTGTGCCATTTCTTGGGTCTGCCTTCACTCTAAAGTTCAAGTCTTCTTATATTTCTTTTATTTATAATGTTCAGTGGTTTTAACTCTATTTAGTGGGAGTAATAGGGGGAAGTGTGTCTACTCTATGTAGACGCTCCATGTGGGTAGTTTTCCTTTCCTCTCCTCTCCTCTCCTCTCCTCTCCTCTCCTCTCCTCTCCTCTCCTTTCCTTTCCTTTCCTCTTCTCTCCTCTCCTCCCCTCCCCTCCCCTCCCTTCCCTCCTTTCTCCTCTTCTCTCCTTTTCCTTCCTTCTTTCCTCCCTTCCTCCCTCCCTCCCTCCCTCCCTCCCTCCCTTCCTTCCTTCCTTCCTCCCTCCCTCCCTCCCTCCCTCCCTTCCTTCCTTCCTTCCTTCCTTCCTTCCTTCCTTCCTTCCTTCCTTCCTACTTGTTCTCTGAGTTTGTGCAAGGGCATTATCTGTTCTTTGAATGTTTCTAGAATGCTCAAGTAAAATGTTTGAGGACTGATTTTGACTTTGTGGAGAGATTTAAAATTATTTATTTCTTTAATAAATGTAGGATTATTTAGGTTATCTATATCTTGTGGAGTTGCTTTTATTTTTTTTTCCTTTAAATTTGTTCATGTTATCTATGTTTTTAAATTTAGTTGTTATTAATACTCACTGTTACCCTGTCAATCTATTCTGCATCAGTAATAATGTTCACTTAATTATTTCAAACATTGCTAATTCATTCCTTTCTTTTTTTCTCTTCTCAATTTAGTCAGAGTTTTGTTGATTTATTACTGTTTGGAAGTAGCCAACTTTTGCTTTGATAATATTCTGGGTTTTTTTATTTCATTAATTTAAGCTTGTATATTTACTACTTCTTGCTTTCTACTTTACATACTTTCTGTTTTTCTATTACTACATTCCTGGGTTACATACTTAACTTGTTAACTTTTCAGTCTTTTTTTTTTTTTTTTTAGAAAAACATTTAAGTTTCCAAATTTCCCTCTAAGTATTACTACGCCTATATCACACATGTTTCATTATCTTTTCATTTTAGGTATTTAAATTTTTTCCTTATAATTTCTTCTTTGATTAAAGTTATTTAGAAGCATGTTTTTAAATTTCAAAAACAAAAGAGATTTGGTTATATTTTTGTTATTAGTTTCTGACATAATTATATATTAGATAACTTGTTTTGTATAAATTCTGATTCTTTGAAATTTGTTGAGACTTATTTTATGGTCTTACACATAGCCAATTTTCATATGTATTCTGTGTATGTTTGAAAATAATGTCAATTACCAAAATTTAGATGTATTGTTCTATACGTGTCCGTTAGATCAAGCCTGTCAATTATATTGCTCAAGTTCATAATTTATTGGTTCTTTTGTCTATCTGGTCTCCCACTTACTAAAAAAGATGTATTAAAATTTCTCACTATGGTGATAGGTGTGTTAATTTTATAGTTTCTACACCTTGCTAACAAGTTTAATTTTTAAAAAAATTATGTAGTAACTCTGTGTCTTTAATAATGTTTTGTCCTTAAAGTTGATTTTATCTAATGTCAACTTAGCTTTTATTTGATATTTGCATGATAATATTCTTTCATCCTTTTACTTTGAACATTTTTGTGTCCCTTTTAGTTGGGTCTCTTGTAAATAACATATAGGTGCATTTGTTTCTTTTTTTTAATTTAATTTAATTTAATTATGTTATGTTAGTCACAATACAATACATCCTTAGTTTTTTGATGTAGTGATCCATGATTCATTGTTTTCGTGTAACACCCAGTGCTCCATGCAGTATGTGCCTTCCTTAGTACCCATCACTGGGCTAACCCATCCCCCCACCCCCTCCCCTCTAAAACACTCAGTTTCTTTCTCAGAGTCCATAGTCTCTCATGGTTCATCTCCACCTCTAATCCCCCTCCCCTTCATTTTTCCCTTCCTTCTCCTAATGTCCTCCCTGCTATTCCTTCTGTTCCACAAATAAGTGAAACCATATGATAATTGACTTTCTCTGCTTGACTTATTTCACTTAGCATAATTTCCTCCAGTCCCATCCATGTTGATGTAAAAGTTGGGTATTCATCCTTTCTGATGGCTGAGTAATATTCCATTGTATATATGGACCACATCTTCTTCATCCATTCATCTGTTGAAGGGCATCTCAGCTCTTTCCACAGTTTGGCTATTGTGGACATTGCTGCTATGAACATTGGGGTGCATATGGCCCTTCTTTTCACTACATCTGTGCCTTTGGGGTAAATACCCAGGAGTGCAATTGCTGGGTCAAAGGGTAGCTCTATTTTTAATTTTTGGAGGAACCTCCACACTGTTTTCCAAAGTGGCTGTACCAACTTGCATTCCCACCAACAGTGTAAGAGGGTTCCCCTTTCTCCACAACCTCTCCAACATTTGTTGTTTCTTACCTTGTCAATTTTTGCCATTCTAACTGGTGTAAGGTGGTATCTCAATGTGGTTTTGATTTGAATTTCCCTGATGGCTAATGATGATGAACACTTTTTCATGTGTCTGTTAGCCATTTGTATGTCTTCTTTGGAGAAGTGTCTGTTCATGTCTTCTGCCCATTTTTTGACTGGATTATTTGTTTTTTGGGTGTTGAGTTTGAGAAGTTCTTTATAGATCTTGGAAATCAGACCTTTGTCTGTAGTGTCATTTGCAAATATCTTCTCCCATTCTGTGGGTTGCCTCTTTGTTTTGTTGACTATTTCCTTTGCTGTGCAGAAGATTTTATCTCGATGAAGTCCCAAAAGTTCATTTTTGCTTTTGTTTCACTAGCCTCTGGAGATGTATCTTGAAAGAAGTTGCTGTGGCTGATGTCAAAGAGGTTACTGCCTATGTTCTCCTCTAGGATTTTAATGGATTCCTGTCTCACATTGAGGTCTTTCATTCATTTTGAGTTTATCTTTGTGTATGGTATTAGAGAATGGTCGGGTTTCTTTCTTCTGTGTATAGCTGTTCAATTTTCCCAGCACCATTTATTGAAGAGACTGTCTTTTTCCATTGTATATTTTTTCCTGCTTTGTCAAAGATAATTTGACCATAGAGTTGAGGGTCCATATCTGGGCTCTCTATTCTGTTCCTATTGATCTATATGTCTGTTTTTGTGCCAGTACCATGCTGTCTTGGTGATTACTGCTTTGTAATATAGCTTGAAATCAGGTAATGTGATGCCCCCAGCTTTGTTTTTCTTTTTTTAGCATTTCCTTGTGATTCAGGGTCTTTTCTAATTCCATACAAATTTTAGGATTATTTGTTCTAGCACTTTGAAAAAAGTCATTGGAATTTTGATCGGGATGGCATTGAAGGTATAGATTGCTCTAGGTAGCGTAGACATTTTAACAATGTTTATTCTTCTGATCCATGAGCATGGAATATTTTCCCATGTTTTTGTGTCTTCTTCAATTTCTTTCTGTCTTTTATTTTTCCTTCTTCAATTTCTTTCATGAGTGTTCTGCAGTTCCTAGAGTATAGATCCTTTACCTCCTTGGTTAGGTTTATTCCAAGGTATCTTATGGTTTTTTGTGCTATTGTAAATGGAATCATTTCTCTAATTTCTTTTTCTACAGTTGCATTGTTAGTGTATAAGAAAGCAACTGATTTCTGTGCATTGATTTTGTATCCTGCCACATTACTGAATTGCTGTATGAGTTCTAGTAATTTGGGGGTGGAGTTTTTTGGGTTTTCCACATAAAGTATCATGTCATCTGTGAAGAGAGAGAGTTTGACTTCTTCTTTGCCAATTTGAATACATTTTATTTCTTTTTGTTGTCTGATTGCTGTTGCTAGGACTTCTATTACTATGTTGAACAATAGTGGCAAGAGTGGGCATCCTTGTCATGTTCCTGATCTTAAGGGAAAGGCTCTCAGCTTTTCTCCATTGAGGATGATATTTCCTGTGGGTTTTTCATAGATGGGTTTTATGAACTTGAGGAATGTTCCCTCTACCCCTATTCTCTGAGGAGTTTTAATCAGGAAAGGATGCTGTATTTTGTCAAATGTTTTTTCTGTATCAATTGAGAGGATCATATGGTTCTTCTCTCTCCTCTTATCAATGTGTTCTATCACATTGATTGATTTGCGAATGTTGAACCACCCTTGCATCCTGGGGATAAATCGCACTTGTTCATGGTGGATGATCCTTTTAATGTATTGTTGGATCCTATTAGCTAGGATTTTGTTGAGAATTTTGGAATCCATATTCATCAGGGATATGGGTCTGAAATTCTCCTTTTTGATGGGGTCTTTGTCTGATTTGGGGATTAAGGTAATGCTGGCCTTATAGAATGAGTCTGGAAGCTTTTCTTCTGTTTCTATTTTTTGAAACAGCTTCAGGAGGACAGGTATTATTTCTTCTTTGAATGTTTGGTAGAATTCCCTAAGGAATCCATCAGGCCCTGGACTCTTGTTTTTTGGGAGGTTTTTGATCACTGCTTCAATCTCGTTACTGGTTATTGGCCTATTCAGGTTGTCAGTTTCTTCCTGTTTCAGTCTTGGTAGTTTATAGGTTTCCAGGAAGGCATTCATTTCTTCCAGGTTGCTCAATTTATTGGCATATAGTTGATGATAATAATTTCTAAATATTGTTTCTATTTCCTTGGTGTTAGTCGTGATCTTTCCCCTTTCATTCATGGTTTTATTAATTTGGGTCCTTTCTCTTTTCTTTTGCATAAGTCTCGCCAGTGGTTTATTGATCTTATTAATTCTTTCAAAGAGCCAGCTTCTAGTTTCGTTGATCTGATCTACTGTGTTTCTGGTTTCTAATTCATTGATCTCTGCTCTAATCTTAATTACTTCTCTTCTAATGCGTGGCTTATGCATCGTTTGTTGCTTTTTCTCTAGTTTTTTAAGGTGTAAAGTTAGTTGGTGAATTCTGGATTTTTCTATTTTTTTGAGTGAGACTTGCATGGCTATGTATTTCCCCCTTAGGACAGCCTTTGCAGTATCCCATAAGTTTTGGACTGATGTGTTTTCTTTCTCATTGGTTTTCATAAATTGTTTAAGTTCATCTTTGATTTCTTGGTTGACCCAAAATTCTTGAGCAGAGTGGTCTTTAGCTTCCAAGTGTTTGAATTTCTTCCAAAATTTTCTTGTGACTGAGTTCCAGTTTTAAAGCATATGGTCTGAGAAGATGCAGGGAATAATCTCAATCTCTTGGTATCAGTTGAGACCTAATTTGTGACACGTATGTAGTCGATTCCGGAGAAAGTTCCGTGTGCGCTCGAGAAGAATGAGTATTCTGTTGTTTTAGGGTGGAATGTTCTGTATATATCTATGAGGTCCATCTGGTCCAGTGTGTCATTCAAAGTTCTCTTTTCTTTGTTGATTTTCTGCTTAGATGATCTGTCTATTGTTGAGAGTGGAGTATTGAGGTCTCCTACAATTAACATATTGTTATCAATATGACTTTTTATTTTGGTTAACAGTTGGCTTATGTAGATGGCTGCTCCCATGTTGGGGGCATAAATATTTACAATTGTTAGATCTTGTTGGATAGACCCTTTAAGGATGATATAGTGTCCTTCTGTGTCTCTAACTACAGTCTTTAGCTTAAAATCTAATTTGTCTGATATAAGAAGTGCTACCCCAGCTTTCTTTTGAGGTCCGTTGGCATGGAAGATGGATCTCCATCCCTTCACTTTCAGTCTGGATGTATCTTTAGGTTCAAAATGAGTCTCTTGTAGACAGCATATGGATGGGTCCTGTCTTTTTATCCAATCTGCAACCCTGTGCCATTTTATGGGAGCATTTAGGCTGTTCACGTTGAGAGTGATTATTGAAAGATATGAATTTATTGTCGTCATGTTGCCTGTGAAGACCTTGTTTCTATAGATTGTCTCTGTAAATTTCTGCTCTATATCACTCTTGGGGTCTTTCTCCTTTTATAGAACCCCCCCTTAATATTTCTTGCAGGGCCAGCTTAGTGGTCACATATTCTTTCAGTTTCTGCCAGTCTTGGAAGCTCTGCATCTCTCCATCCATTCTAAATGACAGCCTTGCTGGATAAAGTATTCTTGGCTGCATTTTCTTCTCTTTTAGTACCCTGAATATGTCTTGCCAGCCCTTTCTGGCTTGCCAGATCTCTGTGGATAGGTCTGACGTTATTCTGGTGTTCCTCCCTCTGTATGTAAGGAATCTTTTCCCCTAACTGCCCTTAAGATGGTTTCCTTGGTTCTATGATTTGCGAGTTTTACTATTAAATGCCAGGGCATTGTCCTGTTTTCCTTGATCCTGGGAGGGGTCCTCTCTGCCTCTAGGACATGAATGTTTGTTTCATTCCCCAGATTAGGGAAGTTCTCAGCTATGATTTGCTCAAATATATCTTCTAGTCCTCTCTCTCCACCCCCTCAGGGATCCCAATAATTCTGACATTGGAATGTTTCATGGTGTCATTTATTTCTCTGATTCTATTTTCATGGATTTTGAGTTGTTTTTCCCTGGCCTCCTCTTTCTCCTTCTTGTCTATTAATTGGTCTTCTAGATCACTAATTTGTTCTTCTGCCTCACTTACCCTAGCTGTTAGGTTATCTAGATTAGATTGGATCTCATTGATAGCATTTTTAAATTCTGCCAGTTCAGCTTTCATTTCTGCCCTTAAGAGACTCTATGTTGCCATTAATTAATTCCTCCATTCTAGCTATTGTCTTCACAATTGCTACCCTGAATTCCATCTCCGACATCTTGGTTATATCTGTTTCCATTTGTAAATCTGTGGCATAAGTCATAATCTCTGAGTCTTTGCTATTTTGGGGGTTCCTCCTCCTAGTCATTCTGTTGAGGGGTGGTTGAGGGAATGTACAGAGTCCAAATTACTGACCACAACCCAAGCAAGAGGCACTTGTTTTATAGGGACTTTAGGGTTACCGGCCTCTTGTTCTCCCAGCTTGTCTTCTGGGGGAGGGTCCTGCTGTGCTGTTACTCAGGCAACCCTGTTTGGGAAGAGTTGCCCTGCCCCTGTGGCAGGGGATGGGCTCAGTAAAAACCGGTTTTTGTGGGCTTTTGTTCTCTGGCTGCTTTCCTTGGTGGCTTTCTGCGTCTCTTCTGAGAGTCAGAGCTGAAGAGATCATTTCCAACCCTCTGCCTCAGAGCAGAAAGATCACAGTCTGTTCTTCAGGGAGTTCTCCAGGCCACACTATCTCTGTTTCTGTCTGTGCTGCTATAAACTGCAGTGTCCTGGGTTGTGCACCCCTCAGCATCACTCCCAGTCCTCACCTCCAGGTCAGGGCACGTCTCTGCCCTTTGTGCTTCTAAATCCACCAGCCACCCCCAGTTCACATGTGGGCCCCGCTGCTCCGGTTTCAGTCCGGGGGACTGCCCTAAAGTCTTTTCCCCGCCGCTACCAGTCTGCGAGTCTATGCCCTGTCCCCAGCGCGGAAGGCTATCGCTCACTGGTGGTGTAGGATGTGATGGCTGGGCTCCCTCCCCCTTCTGTTTATCCCCCGATATCTGCCCACGGAACTTTGTACCTCGAAACCAACCGCCTGTAATATTCTGTTTGTAGAGATCCAGATATATCTTCTTACATCTCAGGCTGATTTCGTGGGTGTTCGAAGTGGTCTGGTAGATATCCAGCTCAATTCTGGGGACCTGTTGGAATAGGGTACCTATTTCTCCGCCATCTTTTCCTCTCCCCTCTGGATTTCTTTATCCAGTCTGACAGTCTTTGACTTTTAACTAAAGAGTTTATGCATTTACATTTATTGTGATTACTGGTGTATTTGTATTCATTTTGCCATTTATGTTGTGTTTTCTATTTATCTTTTCATATGTCTTTTTCTCTTTTTTTATTTATTTTGGATTAAATTTGGTTTTTTTTCCTCATTTAATTTTCCCCTCAACTAATTGGAAATTATATCTCTATTTTTATTTTTAAATAATTCCCTAGAAATTATAGAATGCATTTTAATTTAACAAGTCTAAGTTAATTCATTCATTTATTCTTTTCTCAAGTGATATAAACAACTTAAAATGCTTTAATTTTGATTATCCCTTCCCAACTTATGAGTATTTGCTATAATTATCCAATACTTTAGTTCTAGTTATTAAACTCTTAAATTACAATGTTTTAGATTCACACACTTATTTAACATTTTCTTGGCTCATCATTTCTTCCTGTATCTCAGACTTCCCTGAGACTCATTCTTCTTTCTTGAGTACCTCTTCTAAAAATTCTTTTTGAAAAGGTGTCTCAGTTTTTATTTTCTGAATATTGCCTTAATTTTATTCTTGTTATTGATAGACAGTTTCTATGGTCATGTCATTCTTGATGGTTGTTTCCTTTCTGCTTAAAAAAATTCCATTATATTCAGATTTTTCATTGTGTCTGTTTGGAAATCAGATGTCAATTTAACTTGCTCCTTTGCCTTTGCCAGTAATCTTTTTTTCCTAGCTGCTTTTAAGATTTTCTTTCTTTCTTTTTTTTTAATTTATTTTCTTTCTTTTTTTAATTATTATTTTTATTTTATTATATTATGTTAGTCACCATACAGTACATCATTAGTTTTTGATGTAGTGTTCCATGATTCATTGTTTG
>NW_027397066.1:43136639-43266059 GCF_003265705.2 Callorhinus ursinus | reverse complement strand
CCCACCCCCCTCCCCTCTGAAACCCTCAGTTTGTTTCCTGTAGTCGTCTCTCATGGTTCATCTTTCTTTCTTTCTTTCTTTCTTTGTTTCCTTCTTTCTTTCTTTCTTTCTTTCTTTCTTTCTTTCTTTCTTTCTTTCTTTCTTTCTTTCTTTCCTTCCTTCCTTCCTTCCTTCCTTCCTTCCTTCCTTCCTAACTTCCTTCCTTTGGTGTTCTGCAGTATCATTACAATGTATCTATCTATCTGCCTTTTATTTCTTTTTATTTATTCTGCTTGGGATTCATTGGGTCTTTTAAATCTGAGGATTTCTGTCTTCTGTAAATTCATAATAATTCTTTGTCAACATCTCTTTGAATATTGCTTCTACATTTTCTCTATTTCTTTCTTGTACTCTGATTTGATATGTTAGATACCTTAATTATAGTCTCCATGTCTTCTTTCTCAAATATACTTTTCATTTTTATTTTTTCTTTAAGGTTTAATAGCTTAAAACTTGCATATCTCTGGTAGTTTTATAACTAAATATATTCAAAATATTTTGATTAAGAGCATTTTAATCACAAACCAGCATATGTTACTACAAATCCAGTTAAAATCTTACTCAGTGAAAGCAATGGCAGCAATAGCTGGGCCCTTATCCTAAATATATTTGGTGCACACTTCTTGAACTGTCTCAGCATCTGCAGTGTTGAGTCGATTTTCTTCTTTTGCTTGACCCTTGCATTGAGGTCAGCTTCAAGCTCAGGGGATGGAATTCTTCTAATATAGCATAACATTTACCTACCAATATCATTATAATTTGGACTTGAACCATAGAGTTGCAACAACATGTTTGTTTTTAGAAGACTTTTGGCTTGTGCAACTTTATTTTCAGTGATATGTATCCACAGTCACATCTATTATTTTTGAACAATATATAACATGTCTGCAATGATGGCTGATTCACAACTCGTATAGATTCCCCACAATCCTATATCTGTATAGGAAATATAGAAAGACTGGAAGCTAGGACAGAGGTTACCATGACAAATGAGCTTGGCTGGCTTGCTAGATAAATTTATTTCTCCTCTGAAATGGCAATCCTGGTTGTCAATCAGTGTGTTTACAGCCATGAAAGAGATTGTATATGGATGCACCTAACCAACAGTTTCAACAGCTCTTGCAAGGTGTACCAAAGCCACCTTGTCCTTCTTCATTCAATTCTTACTTCCTGTGAATTTGCAATGAGGCAGAGTTGGTATTTCTCCTTCGTGTGTGGACAAAAAGTCACAGAAATGAAACCTTGCTAACTCAAGCTATTAATCATAGGAAACTCCTCCAGTTACATTAGGGACTCTTGTTGGCCCTTTATACTATGTGGTTACATAGTTCACTAAGTCTTTATGATTTTTAGGTTTGATATTTTCCATTGGTCCCCAAACTGTCCATCCAAGTTCAGTATTCTGGTAAGTTGTGGCATATAGATAATAAAAAACAACTTCCTGGCATTGACTCTGTTTCTCCCAATGTACTGTTTTTTATTATATCATCAAAAATTTCTAAAGCTGTTGACAAATCTTTAAAGAGTTCTTTGGCAAATAGATGGTCTACTTTCTGGAGGTATAGGCATTGAAATGAGCACCTATGTTTCATTTTTAAGTTCCAGGCCTAATTTAGGTCTCTTCTTGGTACCCTTGAAATCCATATGTTCCAGAGAATAAAATGTTCCATTATTCCTCTTATTTTCACTTAAGCCTCCAAAATTAATCAATCAAAGACCAAATGTGTAATTTGAGAACACCGAGTCTTCAGAGGCCACTAAGTCCATTTTCAAACATGTTATTCATCCATTGGGAACGTCCGGAACAACTTGTGTAGTGGCTTATATATTTCATTGGCACCTCTGATCAGGAGCCTCTCAGAAAAACCCCAGAGCATGGGTAACAGCATGATTCAAATGTCTACTGCTACCATCTCCTCCCCATGTCTTAACTTCCATTTAATTTTTTTTCAATTTCTTTTCCCCTCTTCTGCACATTGAATAACTCTTCAGTTCTTCCTTCCAGTTCATAATTCTCTCTTTCATTGTATCTAATGCTATATCCATCTACTGAGTTTTTAGTTTCATTTATTATGTGTTTTTGTTTTCACCTGGAAGTTTTATTTGGTGCTTTTTTTCAAATCTACCTGATCATATTTCATAGTTCTTGTACCTTATACATCAAATATTCTTTTTGTAAAAATAAGTATCTCAAACCTATTTTATATTTCTTAATTTATAATTCCAGTATCAGCCATTTTTGTAACTATAATCCTGTTGTTTGTTATTTCTACTTATTCTCATTCAAATGATTTGTTTCCTCTTGTGTTTTGTACTTTTATATTTCAGTGAGTTTATAATTACCTGAGGAAATATTTGAGGCCTTGGTTTAAGGTATGCATATTTATCTAGGAAGGCATTACTAATCTTGAGTCACTTTAAATTAAATTCTAAAATTAGGTATTTGGGGATCACATACCTAGTGCGAATTCTAAATTCTGGCTTTAAACCCTCATGAGAACCACTTGTGAATAGGAATTTTAGACTCTACTCAGAGTCAAGATTGAGATAAAAAATTTCTTTACTATTTTCTTTTGTGGGCTAGATTTTCTTCTTTTGGTTTACCCTCGCATTAAAGATGTCAACTACTGGGTCCTGGACTATTCAGGGATTTTTTTTCTGTGTTCACCCTGTTCAGGTCCCAGGCATTGCATCTTTATCCCTCTTTGATTTCCATTAAAATGAAGACTCTAGGCCACCAGGAATAAGTAAATGGACTGAGGGTCCCATTGCTTCAGGGTGGTTACCTCTGAAAATTTGTGTTTTCTTATATTTTCAGACTCTGATGATTTCCATTATTTTCCTGACAGCTCATTTAAGCATTTTAACATCTTTTATCCAGCATTTTTAGGTGTCATAAGCCAGGAAGGTTCTTCATAATATTTATTCTTTAATTTGTGGGAAGTGGAAGTTTTGGCACTATTCTTAAATACTCTAATTTACAAGGTTTCTATTGTAAAGTAAGCTGAATTGAAGAATTGATATAGTTCTTCTCCTGCCCCAATAAAAAAAATCCTCTGAACACTCAAACTCTTGAGTTTTTGGAGCCACATTATCATTTTACCTCATTATAGCATGGCTGCTACTGTCTTAGTGCAATCTTGGACAACTTCTGTCAGCAGAAGGCAGACTAAATATAAAGAGAGTGATGAGGAACAGTGTCTGGTTCGTGGATCAGCACCCAGCATGAGTTACTTACTTTGAGCTTCACAACAACCTAATAAAATGGTAACATTGCTTTCATTTTATAAAGAAGAAATTTATAAAGAAGAAATCTAAGCCTTGGGCGCCTGGGTGGCTCAGTCATTAAGCATCTGCCTTCGGCTCAGGTCATGATCCCAGGGTCCTGGGATCGAGCCCCACATCAGGCTCCCTGCTCGGCGGGAAGCCTGCTTCTCCCTCTCTCACTCCCCCTTCTTGTGTTCCCTCTCTTGCTATGTCTCTGTCTGTCAAATAAATAAATAAATAATCTTTAAAAAAAAAGAAATCTAAGCCTCAATGATGTTAAGTATTCCTTCCTCAATAAGTTAAGTATTCCTTCCTCATCAGAAGGAAACAGAAGGAGATGGAATGTTCTGAAAGATCATCCAGGCATGTCTTCTTAGAGCAAACCTTCAAGGATCCTGTAGGTCAATCATTTATTCATTTATCCATCCATCCATCCATCCATCCATTTGTGAATTCATTCTATAAACCTTTCTTGAGAACTTGCCATGTGTGTGACACTGTGCTAGATACTGACAAACAAAAATGGATAAGACAAAGACCTTGCATTCTCATATGGGAAGACATATAAACAATTTTAATATATTGCAGTGAGTTAAATGATAGGGGTTATGAGAACATTGGGAAGGGCATCACCACTGAGACCAGCTCATGTATAGCTTTGGGGTGGGAAAAGGGAAGGTGGTTGCTGACTGAAATGGGTAGTGAGATAAAGGATAGAGGTAGGAACATCAATAGCAAGAAAAGATGGAGCACTCTCTTAGGAGATGGCTCCTCCTTTTTGTCTAAAAGAAGGGGAAATAAGAGCTTAAAACTATTGCCTTTAACCTTACAGTTACCAGCACAAAAGCTTTTCAGGTTCAGCCACTTGCTGTATGGAACAGATCAGTGATGGTTTGGTTATCCAGCTTATGATCTTTTCTGGAATTGAAACATCACACAGAAGAAAGACTTGTCTGGTACAACTGCTTTTAACTGCATTTTCCTCTTGATTGCTCAAGACCTTAAATCAGAAGCTCTAATCCAATTTTCTCATACCCCATCTCCCTACTGGCCAACAAAGGTTCCATGCTGGGTCTTGCAAAATTAAGCTATAAGCTTTTCTTCCACCAAAGGTTCAAATCTGAGCACAGATGTTAGTTAATCCAGTTACCCCGGCACTCTTAAACCCCTAAAAAAGTAGATTTGTCTTGATGCCTTTTTAATGGTATGGAATTTTCCTCCACTCAGCAATTTTCCTTACTTTCTTGGTTATACCTAATTTGGTTTATCTTTGTCTGAACCAACATGATGGACAGACGTTTTGGCAAGTGGACTGTGTTTATTTCTAGGGCTTAAAATGTGGGTCATAGACACTGCTAGAGACTAAATATCCACTGGGAATCCTTATCCCACTCTGGCTGTTTGTTCTGAAAACAAAACTGTCATTAATGACCCTGGAAAAGAGAACCTGGAGCTTTAAGGATGTTGTAGAAGTTACATGATATTACAGCTAAACTGAGTATGCCCAGTGGTGTTAATTGGGGTCAACTTACAACATGTTTTTGAGGTCTGTGATTACTACCACTACAGCCTAAGTTTCTTGAAGGCTGCATATTTATCAGTCGTCCAGCCCAATCCCTGGTCTTTTAGATAAGTCATTTACCATCACAGTTGAACATAGAATTTGAGATTGGGGTCTTTCCTAACTCAACTTCTGCTGAATGATTTCTACTCAGTCCTTTATATCTGTAATTCTTGGCAGTACAGTTTGGACAGGACAAAAAGACTTGTCTCAAATTGTGACTATAACACTTTTTAAATGTATTACCTTGGGAAAATGACTCAACCTTCATTAGCTTCTTCATGTGCAAAATTGGACAATAATGTTCATTTCAAAGGTTTCTTTGAGGACTAAATGCAATGTATGTAAAGCACGTAGCATAGGGCATGGCTTAGAATGAGTGCTCAATAAAGTAAGTAGTGTCATTCTGATTTCCTTATTAACAAGGGCATCATGTCTTCAGTTCTGCCAAGAATGAGTTGCTGACTGATTGCCAAGAAACGAGAGACTACAGATTTAAGTTTAAGAGTGTATGAAGAGCAATAATGAGAAGTCAAATTGAAGACTGGTAGACTGATTTCCTACACTCACCTCTGCCCAGTCTTTGGCAAATACTTTACAATATTGCAGGAAATATTAAACGAAATGGGAGGATGGTCAGAAGGTGAGAGAGGTTGAAATTATGCCATTGTTTTGCAGCCTTGGTCCTGTCTGTTGCCATAGCTGGAGTCCATCATCCCCATTGTGTACAGGTCTCCATTGTCAGCAGTGCCTCTTTGCTTCTCATTCAGGATTCTTGAGATCACTTTGGCTGTGTGCCAGAAGTTGGGTCTTAAACTAAAGGAGCTCTCTTGGGTGTGGTGATGCTGGAATGTATGGAGGAGGAAAATTCCATACATACATTCCATACAGGAGGCATACTGAAAAGTGACTGTAAGAAAAGCCCAACCACATTTGTGTGCTGGATGCTGTGCTAGGAATGTAGGAACAATGGCCATGAGACAGCATCTCTGTCCTCAAATTGCTCACCACAGTTCAGTGCATGAGACTGACCAGCACACAGGCAATGCCACTGCAGAGCAATGAGTGCCACACAGGTTTCAACATAGGACTCTAGGAGTCATAGCCCAGATATAGGGACATCAATGCTCAAAGGTAAAGTTGTAAATAAGGAGTCAGCCAAAAGAGCTGACATGTGTGCAAGTACATGCATGAGCCCCTTTGTGTTTAGTGGGCTATAAAGTGGGGGTAGGAATGTGAGGAAGATACAGAGAAGGAGCATTTGGAAAATGCTTCTGGTGTGAAGGTACACCTTTTGTGGTTTTGGAGGTGAGAAGAACAAAGGATATTTGAGGAACTGTTTGCCCAACTGTTACTGATGCCCCACCTTGCCTCTCTCGTGTCTGTGAGTGGGCTCTTTTGCCTCTGGAAGATTCCCTGGTGACCTGCCCAGCAGCAAGTTGGAGGACTCCTCTGCTCTGAAGACCCACTGTGAGAGCCAAATCCTTTTCTCACTTCATCTCTTTGGTATTCGTTTCTTCTTTTCTCTCTTCCTTCTCCTTTATTTCCCTAAATGTTTCTACTGCAACTCTGTGCTATGTTGGAGGAGCTCTGCTGCAATGTGGGACTCTCAGGGAACAAACCCACAGGGGTAGGATCTGGGGTGCAGCCCATGAACTTCCTCGCTAGGCACACCTTGTTCATCAGGCATGGACACTCGCAGTCTGAGCTTCCTGCTGTGTTGAGCCCCCACTTTGGCCCTGGCCCCTAATCCCCAGGTCTCCTTGCCTGTTTTCCTCTAAAAGAGGGTTTTTCTTTCAGCTCCTGTGTTCAGAAAAGAAACCACAGTGTTTCTTCCCGCCTACCAGTTCTGTCTCTCAACTCCTAACTGAAAGTATTTTTCAGTCACCAGAACCTGGCTAGGAAAAGCACCCATAATCCACCGTTCATAGAAATATCTCTGCAACAGTTTCAATCTCCCTTCTTCCTCTTTCTCTCTCTGTCCCTTTTTCTCCCCAGCCCCTCTCCCTTTTGTTCCTCTCTCACTCTCCATCTCTCTGCCATTCTCTTCTCCCTCCCACCATGTACAAAAAATCTCTGAGCCATCTCTCTTCAACTTTCAAAGCTTTTACAATGATCATTTGTCAGTTTCCCAGTCTCTCAGCCTTTTCTGTGCAATCCCAAACTTATGTCTTTCTAAAAGTGTAACTAATATTTATTGAGACTCAAATATATGCTACATGCTTTATGATCTACTTTTTCAGGTGAAAAAATTAAAGGTCAGAGATATAAAGTAATTTGACTAAGATCACCTGCTAGTATATAGCTGAAAATTCAGTTCAAGTCTGACTCAAAAGGAATACAAAATTTCTTTTGTATTTTATAAGTTTTTTCTGTTTATGAAACATTTATGTAGAAAAATTCAAATAAAGATGTACCCTCCTATATCCTACATCCTAACTCACCATTAACATTTTATGGTTTGTGTTCTGTCTTTATATTATGCAGTCTTCAATATATTTTTATAAAATTGGCACATATAAATGCATGTATATAATTTTCCAGCTTAATTGAGATATATAATAATATACACACATATAACCTTGTGTAAGTTTAAGGTATACAATGTGATAATTTGATACACATATATATTGCAAAATGATTGCCAAAATAAAGTAAGTTAACACATCTATCACCTCACATAATTACCTTTTTTGTACAAAAGTTTTGGTGAAAATATTTAAGTTCTACTTTCTTATTAACTTTTAAGTATACAAAATAGTATTATTAATATACCAGTCACCATGCTGTGCATTAGACGCCCCAGAACTTATTCATCTTATAACTGGAAATTTGTACACTGTGACCAACATCTTCCCATTTATCCCCACCACCAGTCCCTGGCAACCACCATTCTACTTTATATTTCTGAGTTTGGCTTTTTAATTCCATGTATAAGTGATATCATAAAATCTTTGTCTTTCTCTGTCTGATTTATTTCATTTAACATAATATGTATGTATATATGTGTATATATATATATGTATGTGTATATATATATATATATATATAATTTTCTACAGCAGATTAATTTCAGGCTAAATTTCGCCTATTCACACCCTTATCAGAAGTATATAAAATCATCCCACTGAACCTCTTCTAACAATAACTTCATTTGTTATTGTTGTTTGTTGATAGACAATTACATCATTGTTTAGATTTGTAATTCTTGGATTCCTACTACATTGAATATTTTTCAAATGTTTATTAATCATTTATATTTCTTAATTTCCTTTTCTTTAGAGCAAGGTTTGGCAAACTACAGTCCATGGGCCAAATCTAGTTCTCAGTCTGTTTCTGAAAGCAAAACTTTATTGGGACACAGCTTCACCTCTTTCATTTATGTATTTTCTATGACTGCTTTTGTGCCTTTTTGCAGAGTTGTGTAATTTTGACAGAAATAGTATGGTTGGCAAAGCTTAAAAAATTTACCATCTGGACCTTTACAAAAAGTTTGTTCACCCCTGCTCTAGAGAATAAACTCCTATATTGTCAATCTCCTATTTCCTTTATCTTGGATTTTCAGTACTTTTCTCATATGTCTTGAGTTGATTTTCTTCATGCTACTCATCCTCAATAAGAGAGATATCTCTAGACTATGTGTTTGTTGATAAGCAGGATGCAAGGATCTCCCTTGATTGTCCTTGCTGGATATTAGCCTTCTGGTTGAGTCCTTTCTCAGGTCTACAGAAAAGTGATTGTACATTTTATGCCTAATTCCCAGTGTCCAGCTGGTGCTTATGTAACCTGGCTCTGGGATTGTAAGAGATTTTCTATCTCCATTCACAGTTTGTTTCACAGATATAAACCATTAATGAAATAACTGGTTATTTCTATTACTTTTGAAAGGTATTATGATATAATTTTTAGAAGCATGGATTCTGGAATCAATTTTTCTGGTTAAAGTATCAGGTCTACCACTTATTAACTGTGAATTTAGGTAAATTACTTTTACTTGTTTGCCAGTTTCCCATCATCTGTAAAAGTCATGGGGGTTATGCTATGATCTTTCTCATAATGGTCGTAAAAGAGACGGTGCTCACTGGGATATCCAGGGGCTCCTCAACATTTCCCAGCTTCCCTTGCTGTGATTGGGGCCATTTGACTAGTTCTGGCCAATGGCCTGGGAGTGGAAAAGTTATATGTTATTTCAAGACTGGGGAAGGTAAGAGCCCATTTGCCCTCTGCATCCTCTCTTTATGTACAACAGTGCCCTTGGGTGGTATCTCAAGGTGAAGGGAACCTGAATCCTTGAGTTACCAGGTGCAGGAGAGTCTCTTCTTATCCAAATCAAACCTTGAATGAGCAAGAAATAAAGTGTAGTGCCAAAAATGGAGATTTTGGAGTTATTATATTTTTACCACAACATAGCTTATGCTAGTATTCTGACTAATGCAGGGTTGTTCTAAACACTAATTAATATATAAAAAGCACTTGGATGAATGCCTAGCATATTAAGTGCTATAAGAATGTTTTCCTTCTGGGCGCCTGGGTGGCTCAGTTGGTTAAGCAACTGCCTTCGGCTCAGGTCATGATCCTGGAGTCCCGGGATCGAGTCCCGCATCGGGCTCCCTGCTCAGCGGGGAGTCTGCTTCTCCCTCTGACCCTCTTCCCTCTCGTGCTCTCTATCTCTCATTCTCTCTCTCTCTCTCAAATAAATAAATAAAATCTTAAAAAATAAAAAGAATGTTTTCCTTCTTACCCATCTTCTTATTATTTAAAAATAATAATTCTTAGCATTGACTCTTTTGCTTTCTACTCACACCTTTATTCCTCTACTTACTACTCTATGTATAAAGAAACACCCGCATAAGGATAGATACACACACACACACACACACACACACACACACAATGTTGTCTTAGAGAAGTTAGTAGTCTACAAGTAGATCTAGAATATGACTTTAAGTCTTCAGTAAGTCTTAAATATGACTCTGTGTCCCTGAGCAAGAGAAAGGGATATGTGTGTCTTGCTACCTTCTCTCAGGTTGCTAATAGTTCTGTTTCATGTGGGAATGCACAATCATTTTGTTTTCCCAGTACACTTCAATTCACCTTACAGTTAATAGAATTTTCTCCCAGATTTTGTAGTAGGCTGTTTTATCTCTCAGTGTTAATCATTTTCATCTGTTTCTGAGTCTCCATTGATTTTTATCAAACCATCAGTCTTGTTTCTGATCTCCACTGGTATTCATTCACAATCACGCCTCTTACACAGATTACATTCAGTCCATACATTCTTAATAAAGTTATTTTCATTCCAAAGCTGTTTGCTTTGATTACCCTTTCATTAGTTGGAACATGGAACACAGGAAAACAGATATGATTAAGAGAGTTGCTGAAGTTCAGTATTTTCAATCCCCTATATTGTTGCTCATTTCAAATAGCAAGCCATCCTTTGTTTCTTCTTTGACGTATCAGTTATGCATAATCTAACTTTCTTGTTCTTGGAAAATGTAACCCTATTATTCACTGTCTACATCTGAGCTCCAGTGTGTATCATCTCTGCATACTATTTTGGGGTCAGTAGATTTAAGGAAGTGTAAATGGGCCAATGATTTAATTTGGGGTGGAAAAATGAGTAGGGGCAAATCATGAGGGGCTTTAAAATGCCAAAGTTAAGACGTTGCATTGTATGGAATGTGGTAACTTGATACAATATGTATTTTGGAATGATGATCCTGGTAAGAAACACGGAAGACAGTGAAGAGGAGGAAGATAAGGAGGCTGGAACAAGGTGAATAAAATGTAGGTGTGGCCCAAGAGCCTTTGGTTTACCGAGTCACCCTCCAGGGAATAGGGAGGAATGATAAGACAGTTGTGAGGAAGGTAGAACTGATAGGACTTGATGTCTGGTTGAAGAGGACGTAGGGTGATTCTAGGCTTCTGACTTGAGTCACTGTGAGTGCTGGTATCATTTATTCATCAAAATTCAGCCCACAGGAGGCAAAGAAGATTTTTGGAGAAGATAATTTCTCTTTTGGATGTGTTCTGTTTGCGATGTGTTTAGGACATCCTGTTGGGATGTCTGAAAGGTATTTGAATGTATAAGTCCAGAGCTCAGAGAAGGTAGCCCGAATAGGGAGGAGTAGAGAAGTAGCTCAGTAATCTTCAGTGTAGGGGAGACAGCTGAGAGATGGCAGTACTGCTGGTGGAGCCCTGAGGTGTGCGAATAAGCAGCTGGGACCTGAGGAACAGCAGCAGGGTTACTAAAGGATAGCATTAGTCTGCTATGCCCATGGCACCCTGGGAATTCTTGGAGATTCTAAAGGGGAGAGAATCTTAATGGAGAAGAAGTAGATGTTCAGCTGATGTTGATGTCCTGATGTTCAACTGATGGGGCTCTGTAGCCAGCAAAAGCTGACATATTAAAGTGATCTCACTAGCGTCTACATGCAAAATGGCTTACCCATTCGTCCTCCAGGAATTATCTTACTGTTCAGTAACAGAAAGGCTTCATGTTTTTCTCTTCAAAGCACTACCTTTGTCTTTTCCTCTGTCATCCACCCAGAGATTATTGCCCCATATGGAGGCAGCATGTTATGAAAATAGCAGGGACTCTAGAAACTTTTATTTTTATTTTTTATTTTAGATATAAATTCTGGGTAGAAACTTACTAACTAGGTAAAACTGGTAAACCTGCTTTGCTTCCCTGAGCCTCAGTTTCCTTGGGAACCTCACATATTGTTGAGATGATTAAATAAGGTAATATAAAAACATTTGACACAGTTGGTTTTCTTTCTTTATTTTAATTGATTGGTACTTTTATGCATTAATGTCAGTTGTCATCCAGAGACCTTTCTTTCCCCCACAAAAAAGCACCAATATACCACCTTCTGGCAAAAGTTCCAGTGCCTTTCACTGAGGTCCGAGAACCTGACCCTCATTTTAATGAATGTTGGCTTTAGCGTCCTTTCAGGTGTGCATCTGATAGACTTTGACTAATTAAGTAGGGTTCTTTTTCACTTTGAGGAAGTTCCAGAAAACCATTCCACAAAACAGATGGGTTCCCTCCCTCTTTTATGTGGGCCTTGGAAATTGCAGTCAAATCCTCTCTGGTAGTTCAGTCTTGTCTAACACAACTTCATTTTTCTGAGAACCGTGGACAGAGATCTCTGCTGCTCTGTGTCTCTTTCTGCCCACGAAGGTCTCATCGATCTCATTCATCTCTTTGAGATTTGTGATCTTGAATTCCTCTTTTATTTATCCCCCGGGGTCATTGATTGAACTTCACATCCTCTCAGTAGTTCTTGGTCTGGGGAATCATGTGGATTCCTCTAATCTTTTGTAAATGGTATAGCCATTTTATTGGGATGTTCAAATACTTGATAAAAGAGAGGGCTCTGTCCACCAAAACGCTGTGGTCATAGTTTGTTATGGCCTCATTGAGAAAACTAGTCTTCTAAACTTCCAGAGATGAATTTTAGTGGTTCTTATGTTTTCTTTTCTACTACTTCAAGCTAGATTCTTAAATTGTATGGCTCCTTCCCTTTGTCATTATTAGCCTGGGACCAAGGGCATTGAGTACACTTGGGAAGCTTGACACAATCCCTGACCTTGGACCTCAGAGATACCTTAAAGGTGAAGCTTACATACTGGAGGATTTCCAAAGCAATATGGAAGGACCATTCTCTTTTGGCCAGTCTTATTGATTTTTAGGAAGACGAGCCATTACCACAACCTCTTTAATCCATGCCATTATTTGATATCTCTTTGTCCCTTTCAACAGTTAAATACTTAGTGTTTTATATCCTAAAGTGACCTGTAGCAGACTATAGAGTACTTTGTTTTATCTTAACTACCATGAGAAAAATGACTGGCATCTTTCCTTATAAGTCTAATTGCTCTAAACTATTTTTAAATTAGTAACTGGTGGAAAATTATTTTATAACTTTTGTGAATAGCATAGTAGCCTACTGAAAACCTTTTAACATAATCATGGCCTCCTTTTTTATCTCTGGAGTTGCCCTTCTGTTTTCTGAAGTTACTTTAAGGATTATCTTTCAGAAGGAAAACAACCTGGCATATAAACCACTTCAGAGTCTGTTTACTCAGAGTGGAGAGTGAGGATACTATTAGGTGTGAAAAAACAATTAATTTCATGGGTATTAAGCAGTAGTTCCAGGATTCACCTTCAGGGGCCAAGTGTCTCAGGCCATTGTTGAACAGAGGATGTTGACGCAATGCCCCTGAGGAAGACAAGAGCCTAGACTGAATATTGCTGAATTTGTTTTTTGAATAAATATTTAGAAAGATGCACCCTTTACTTTTCATCTTTTCACCTGTATACCCGATTAAACATCTATAAAAATAACTGTGAAGTTGAATGATCACCACAATGAGGACCAGATGCATTGTACCTCCTGGGAGAGTGAAGAGGGGTGGGAGAAAAGGAGTGGGGGGGATGACCAGGAAAGGGAAGACAAATGAGGCAGCCAGAGATGTGTCTCAGGAGAAGCCTGGGGAGATGATTCTGGAAACTCCTCAGTCTCTGAACTAGGCTGGAAGTTTCAGGCTGAGCCAAGAACACTGGTAAGTGAGTTAATCATTTATCTGAATATGGAAACTATGCATGGGCCTCAGGATTAAAGGTTAACAGTCAGGGTTTCAAAAATAATTTCATTAAGTAGGCAGTAATAGACGACAACTAATGTCTTGTATCCCCACATTAAAACTGGTGGAAATGAACTAATGCATCCTGGATTCAAAATTATAAAAAAGCTATGATTTAGATATTGAGGAAAGCTGAAATCTAAAAATAGAAATAAAAGAACTATATAGTATGTAGCATTTAACAGATATTGGGAAATTATTTGTGAATATGTTGATCTTTCTGAATAGACAGTGGTTTAAGGAAGGACCCTGTCTTCATGTTTCTGTTCCTCACAGTGGGTTAATTCAATAAATGGGGGTTGAAGTCAATTCAAGTTAACTTCACCCTTGCATTGTGGTTGTATATTGTGTATGCAGAAAAAAAATTAATGAAATTGTTTATAGTACCAAGAATTCCCTATAATGGAGTCAATTGACCTGTACCTTCAATTGGGAAAAACAGAAAAAATGGTATACTTATTACTTAATAAAATTAAGGTATATATTTTAAGCAACTAGAAATAAATCCAGCTGTTATGTTTCACACCCCCAAAAATCAAGTGGACTGAAAATAGATTGCTAACCACCACAATAATAGCAAACATTCAGAGTAGAGACACTATTCTAGGTATTTTACATATTAGTGCATTTAATCCTCATAAAACTCCTTAAGAAAGGTGATTATTGTCCTCATTTTACAAAGAAATAAACTGAGGCACAGAGAGGTTATATTACTTGCCCAAGGTCATACAACCAGTTAGTGGCAGGACCTGGATTTGAATCAACGCAGTTATGTTAGACTGCAGACTGCTGTGGACCCTTACTTTACTGCTTCACTATGGAACTGTGAAACAAGCTGGAGTAAGCATAGAAAAAAATACTGTAAAATTACTAGATAAGGAGCATTTCATTCCATCTGGAGTGTTCAAGGAAGACTTTATAAAGGAGGCACCATGTGAATTAAATAAATGAGTTGGATGTCAGCAGGTAGAGAAGGAAATAGATCATGAAAGATGGGGTGGGCTTGCATGGATGGATGGAGGAGATAAAGGAGGGTATTTCAGATGAGAAAAAAGGGAGAAGAAATAATATGGAGGAAGATAATTTGGGGGATTAGTGGATAGACCAATTTAGCTGGAGAAGACAAATATAGGGCTGATACAGGAGATGACCTTGGAAAAGCACAGATGATGGAGGGATGAATTTGATCCCTAAGGCAATAGGGAAGCTATTGAAAACTTTTGAGCTAGTAAATGACATGAATAGAAAATATTCCTGGCTTCCTCTAGACCAAGAATGGTCCAGGAGACTTGGAAACCAATCCTGCCCCATGACTGAATTTAATTAAAAGCCAAGCCCAAATATAGAGCATGGGTTTCAAGGGTCTCAAATCTTAGTTGTACAATTATGTTACTTTGTTTACTTTCCTTTTCATGTAAAAGGACTATTGTAGGTCCTAAGAAGATATTAATGATAAAAACAAACAAAAATAGCTCTGTCCTCAGGGAACTAATGATTTAGTGGAAGAAGACATAATGCACAAGATAAAATAAGTAAAAATAATATATGAATGTTAGATAGTGATAAAAGAAAAGGGAAAAAAAAACAAGAAGGGAAGGTGGACAAGAAGAGTGAAGGCGTTGAATTTTGGACAGGCTTTCTAGAAAAGACCTCTCCAAGAAGGTGATTTTGGAGTAAAGACTTAAAGAAGTTAAGGAGTAAGCCATGTGGTAGAAGAGCTTTCCAGGAAGCAGGAAAAGCAAGTGCAAAGGCCCTAAGGTAGAAGCATGCTTGGAATATCTGAAGAAGGGGGTGGAGTGGCTACTGCAGGGAATAGGGTGAGATTAACAACAGATATAGTGAGCAAGATAAGTTAGAGGCAGATTAACATAGGTCCACCTACAGGTACTAAGAACTTAGCTTGTACTCTGAGGACACTGATTTTTAAGCAGAAAGTTGACATGATCTGACTAATATTTTAATGAAATCAGTGTGGCTATCATGTTGAGACTGAGCCATGAGGATGAATATGGGGTAGGAGACAAAGGCAAAAGCAGGGAACCTGTTAGGAGTAGGGGGTAGCAGAGGACAGTGTATTCAATCTTGAATATATTTTTAAGATAGAGCCTATAGAATATTCTGATGGACAAGATAGGGAGTATAAGGTGGGGAGAGGGGGTAGTCAAGAACAGCATGATAGATTTTTGCTTGAATGACTGGATTATTGGAGGAACTGTTTCTTTTGATAGTAGTGTGAAGGAGAGCTATTATGGCCTCAATTTAACATGGGATAGGTTGGAGATGTCTACTAGATATTCAAGTAGAAATATCAACCAGGACTATAGATATAAGATCTGGGGTTCATACTGGAGTTGTAGCACACAGACGGTAGTAAAGACAAACTGGATGAGAGCACCTAAAGAGTGAGCATAGACAGAAAAGTAGAGGTCCAATTACTGATCCCTGGACACTGAACATTCAGAGACTGAAGGGATGAGGAGAATCAGCAAAAGAATCCAAGAATGAATGGCCAGTGAGGTAGGAAGAAAACAAAGCCAGTGTGATGTCCTAAAAGCCCAGGGAAGACAAGTTTTCAAGAAGAAAGTTATCAGCTGGATCCAGTGCTGCTGAAAGGGCAAGTTAGATGAGGCGTGAGAAATGAGCCCTTGATGTAGCAACAGAGAAGCCATTGTGACCTTGAAGAGTAGCAAAGGTCAGAAGGAGAGGGTGTGGATAAGTGGGTTTGAGAAGTTGGATCAGTCTACTTTATTTTAGTAATGCCATTCTTTTGGCTTGACATCTTCTTAGGTGAGTATCTGGTGGAGAAAAGGTGTTTTGTTTTGTTTTTAAGGGTTTTCATGGAGCTCTGCCTGTGCATGGCTTTTATCATGTGTTAATTTGTGGATTCACAGGTTTTCTTGCCAGTAAACCCATATTGATGGAATCTTTCCTTGGGCAAAAGCATGGGAATGCAGAGAAATAAGAGACATAATTCTAGTGGTCGCTATTGTGCCCATCACACTTCCTCTCCCTTCACTCTGGAATCATGCTTCACTGTGGCATGCATATGGCTTAGGTTGCCTCTCTTCCAACCAATAACGGGCAGGTGACCTAGGCTTGGCCAACCAGAATGCTACATTTCCTCTGTCACAGTGATTGGCTCAAGGGCCAGCACCCGCCATCATGCCAAAAGCTCCACCCTCTAAGCATCTGCATCCAAATAGTGTGCCTGGCTTGGGGAGTACAGGTGCAAGTGGCTGGAAAGGAGAGGAGTCTGCAGCTCCCCCTAGAGGCCCCAAACTGTCAATGTGTATAAGGTAGGAGGCTGTGTGCCTTCCGAGGGCAAATGTCAGGCTCCATCAGCAAGTGGGCAGTTGTCACTGCAGGGAGATCCCTGGCAGAAGGGCAAGTCACACAGGGAAACTCCCTTTCCGACTTGGCCCCCAACAGCTGACTCAGTACTTCACTGGAGCGACAAGAGCTGCCTGGCTGTTTTGCATTATCAGCATCCATTATAAAGCCACATGAAAAATGATGGCCTGTTTCCTCACTTCTGTTTTTGAGGGCACCACAAAAGGACATCATACTCAACAGTCATGCTGGCCCAGAGCTCCCCCTGCCCCCACCCTCTCACCTCCACCACGAGTAATATTCTCCCCAGTGCATGATTGATCACAGGAATGGCAGGACTCCAGCTGAAGCTGGAGAGAGAGGAAGGATGGGCAGTGGGATTAAAGTGGATGGAAAAGTTAAGAGTGAAAATTTTTATTTTTGCAATGTGCCCCTCTGCTAACCATTATTTCAAAGCTTCCTGAATGGAAACGAATCAGGAAACAGCAGTGGGACTAATAAAACCTTACAGGGAACAGCTGGGGATAGCTTTGGTGATCATTAATAATACCACTATTGTGTGGGACCTTTGGTCATACATAAGCTTGGCTAATATCCTTTTTTCCCAAATGGCCCCTAGTTTACTTTTTTGGACAATAAAAGTATAATTCAAAAGGTTAAGTGACTTGCCCAAGATCACCACCACAGTGGATCAAGACAGAGCAAAAAGTTGAAATTATGTTCTTGAATTTAGTTTCTTTACCCCTTCAAGTTGGATATGTTTAACTTTCCTGGTTAGCCCTTGTGTTATCCCCTTCAGCCCTGATGGGGGATCCAGCTCATTTTCAGTGTCAGCTAACAGGCTAACAATGTTACTTTCAACAGAAATCCAGAAAATGAATGTCTTAGAACAAATCCCCGTTGCTTTCTCTGGTGATTGACCTGGTTGACCTGGCCTGAATATGGCCTTATGCAAAAGCCCTTCAGACCTTAAAGAATTTATTTTCTTTCGTTCTTCATTCCTTCTCTTTGTCCTCCTGGTCCTCAGTTATAAAAATTCACATTGATCTTAGCTTCTCTTTCTATTCATTTGCTCTTTCATTCATCCATCAAATGAATTCATAAAGCAGCAATCTTTATTGAGCACTTACTATGGGCCCAGTGCCATGCTAAGTTCTGGAAGGATAAGGGCCCAGTCTAGTTTAGGGGGTTAGGAAATCTTTCCTCAGGGCAGGACTGACTAAGCTGGCGCTTGAGGGATAAGAAGACTTTAGCCAGGTGAGGAGGGGGCTCAAAGAGTCTTCTAGGATAGCGGGTACATGTACCTGGAGGCGATAGAAAGCAGAGCCCCTCAGACAAGTGCCAGGGTGTTCAGTTAGTGAGGAGGGGGACTTGGAAAGGTAGACCAGAATCATGAAGACATTTAAGGATGTTGACTTTCTTCCAAGAAAGATGCGTAGCTGGGAGGGTTTTATTTATTTATTTATTTATTTAAAGATTTTATTTATTTATTTGACAGAGAGAGAGACAGTGAGAGAGGGAACACAAGCAGGGGGAGTGGGAGAGGGAGAAGCAGGCTTCCTGCCGAGCAGGGAGCCCGATGTGTGGCTCGATCCCAGGACCCTGGGACCATGACCTGAGCCAAAGGCAGACGCTCAATGACTGAGCCACCCAGGCACTTTTGGGAGGGTTTTAAATACACATACTTCTAGTTCCATCTCTCTCTCTCTCTCATCATTAAACCATAATGGCTATGGGAGAAAATCAAATGCTTTTTGATAAATACCTGAGTTCCCAGGCTCTGGCCACTCCCATGCCTCTTTAACCATGGGTATGAATTTCCCCCAGGACCTCAGATTACAGTAAATTAATCTGCCTTGGTGGAGAGAGGAGGGAGCAGTGCCAAGAGCTACTGATCATCCCATGGCTAAATCTAGTTTCAAGAGTGGCCCTGAACAGAAAATGCTTAAGAGAACTCCAGGGACCAAGGTGATGCAGAGAAGGGGATTAGTGAATAAGCACAGCTAGGAAGAAACAATTCAGTCCTAAAATTCTGTGATCCAAGGCCAAATTCCACGAGTGCTTCACAAGACACCAAGCAGTACTTGTAACTGCATGAGGAATCAAAACCCTATGACCCGGGCTCCTTGTCTCCTGCTGATTTGTTTTGGGTGTGCCCTTTAGATTCCAGTTCTTACTCTCTACTCAGGGAGTGGAATCTTGGAACACGCTCCTTTTTAAAAAAAACAAAAAACAAAAAACTTTTTACCCCTCCTTTTCACCCAGGCACAGCCCAGTTCCAAAGAGCTGTCCCTGTTGAAACCATCTTAATTGTTTTTCCTGCTGCTTCGAAGTCATCCTCTCTGCGGCCCATGGAGAACAACTGTCTTGTCTGAGGCCTCCCTGACAGTGGAAGAGAGGGAATTCAAGCCTCAGGGTGACCAATAAATGGTTCTGCCTCAGTACTTTTGCTTGGGCTGCTGTGTCAGCCTGGACACCTTCTTGAGAGATCTGCCTAGCTACTTGCCTTTGCTTATACATTACCTTCTTCCCAAGGCCCACCCGACCTTATTTAATACCACCCACCAGCCCAGTCCTCCTTACCCTACTTTTGTCCTTTTTTTTGTTATACATCTATCTTATACTATGTCATTTACTGACTTACTATGCTTATTTTTTATTGTTGTTTTATCTAACTACAATATAAGCTTACTGAGGGCACAGATATGTCCCAAGTGTATAGAGCAGTACCTGGCATATAGTATGTGCTCATTAAATATTCACTGAGTGAAGGAATGCTCTCTCAGCAGGATGATGCATTATTTTCTCCATTACTACTTTCACACCATGTGGGCAGTAGATGCAGATATCATGGTGCATAGTGTTATGCACAGGTACCATCTCTGCTCCAGGGTCCTCTGAGTTATTCTCAATATTCAGTAAATTCTCCTTAGATACAACAGTGAAAAAAAGGATAAGGAACTGATCTCTGATAGGCATTGAGGACCAAGGAGAAAAGGTTTGATGCCAATAAGCAAATTTATAAGCAAATGCTTTTAAAATGGGGAGAGGGGGACTTCTGAATCCTGAAGAACTGTCCCTTGGTATGAACCCTCATGAAGTCAGGAGGTGGCAGGCCAGCAAACATTGACCACACTCTAATCAACAAGGTCAGTGAAGAATTTACATGCAGGAAGTCATCTATTTTTAATATTGCAATTGCTTTCCTGTTTTCCTTTATTTGGTGTATTACCACAGGAGCCCAGTTCCAAGAGTTTTGTTTGAATGCTTTCCTCTCCTATTTTTCTTTTTTAAATTTGGATGCAGGCTGATATTTCCAGACAGCAAATGTTCTCTCATTATTTAAGGAACACCAGGAGGCTGGGTCATCTGTCAAGCTGAACAAAGCTGGATTGATGTAAAGGGTGAGGGTCACAAAGGTAAGTGTGATTCTAAGTGGTAACACTGAAAGTGAGCTCTTCTGGGGAACAGTGTGAAAGGTTGTACAACAAGCAGAGAAGGGTGGGATGTGGGCTAGGTGAGCCAGCCCAGAGAAGCAGGAGACTCTTTGCTGAGCTGGCAGGACTTGGAGTGAGTCCCCAGTTGTCCAGCTCCCACCCCAGTCCTGCCTCATCACACCCCCATAGTGCTGAAGGGAGGCACTCCTTACACACCCAAAGCAGTCCAAGCCCCTCTTTGATGTATTTTTCTGGCCAATTATCTGTTATTCAGCTGACATTTTATAGTCTTTGTATTTTTCAAGCACCAAAATTGCAAAGTTTCACAACTGATTATAATTCATCAATTGACCTTTGTTTGCTTTATCCTTTGGTTCGCCCTTCGCAGAGCACAATTGGCAAAGCCTAGGTGGGAACAGAAGTAGAACCACTCAAGAGATTTCCTGAACACAGATTCTTCATTGTAATGCAATTAATGGTGAGCTATGTCTTGGCCAGGCTAACACAATTCACTGGGTCCCAAAGTCCTAAGGCTTGTCCTCTCCTCTATGTGGATGAAGGACTTGGAGTTGGATTGATGGACGGTTCGTCCTTCCCAGCATCTACTCCCTGGTGTTCAGCAGGCCTCCCAGGCCCTGGGTTATGCAGCATTTCAGCGTTGCCACAGCAGTCCCAAGAAAGGCACTTCCCTCTCTGAGAAGTAGCCCTGGACTTCCTGCCCTGACCTTGCAGATGTTTCCATAATTTCTCCTAGAAATCTTGATGATCCAGTGTCCCTGCAAGTTCTAAATTCTTGCCCCCAACCTCTTTCTATGTCTCTTGTTTGGTGTCTCTGAGTCATATTCAGATGTCCAGATTGGGTTCCCTTTTGCCGGTAGATGGCTCTACCTATTTTTCTGGTGACTTCAGCAGACTTTTAAAGGAAATGGTTTCATAGAACAGAAAGACTTTAAGCACACTCATCTGTCACAAAGACAAGGATTAACATCGCAACTAAGATAGGAACAACCCAGAATTTTTCACATTCAAAATGATTTCAAACATTAACCCATTGATCCAAATGGAGTTGAGCAGTGAGCAATGCCAACTCCATATTAGAAAAGTGAACCTGACAAGGTTGAATCACTCATTGCTGGTCCAGGGCAGAAGCCCAGCAAAGAACTCTTACCACCTCCAGAACAGGAGTTACGTTTTAGGAGAACAAATCTTTCCACCTAATAGTCAAGCAAAGAGCTCCTTGTTCTAGACACTCAGCACTGTTATCTCAAGCATCCATACACTGAAAAAATTGCATTTTTTGAGCCAGAACTGGCTTATTAATATCCCATACCTTGTCCAACAAACAATACAGGAAATACATATAATAAAATATAAGTTTAAAATTGAATAACAGGGCCAGAGAAATGTAAATTAGAACAAGTACAAAATAAAGATGAGGGAACTAAAAAGATCTTACAGAGTTACAATAATTGAGCAGTAAATTCACCTCAGAGTTTTCTGATGGCCAAAGCAAAGAAAGAAATAGGGTCATTTACACAGATACTATTATCCACTAGGGAAAAAATATTCTTTCCTCAGGAAGCAAAGCATTTTGCTTTTTAGTTCTGAAGGTATCTCATAGAAGACTTCAGAAAATGAAGGAATGTTTCTATAAAGTTACCTATTTTAGGATATATCCATGAAATGAAATCTTGGGTAAGTTGTAGAATCTCTCTGAAGAGCAGTTTACCATGATGTCAATCCATTTTAGGGGCTCCATCACCCATGCTTGGGCAAAGCTGAGGTTGACACATTTTAATCAAATGTATCTAAAAATTTCGTGTGTGCAGCACTGGGCTAGTGCTCTGGGAATATAAGATTTAAAAAAGAGAGAGAGATGTGGTGTTTGTCCCCTGCATCCATAGCCCAGTGAGAGGGAACACATAAATACGCAAGTAATTCTCATACAAAGTAGCTTGTTGTCTTAGTCGGTTTGGGTTGCTAAAACAGAATACCATAGGCTGGGTGGCTTACACAACAGACATTTATTTCTCACCACTCTTCAGGTTGGCAAATCCATGATCAAGACACCAACAGATCCAGTGTCTGGTGAGGACCTTCTTTCTGGTTTGCAGAGGCTGTCTCTTTGTTGTATCCTTACATGTCAGAGAGCAGAGAGAGGGAGCAAACTCTCCTCTCTCTTCTTATAAGGGCACTAATCTCATTCATAGGACTCCAACCTCAGACCTGATCACCTCCCAAAGACCAACCCTCCCCAGAGCCGTCACATACGAGATTAGGATTTCAACATCTGAATTCTGGGGGACACAAATATTCCATCCATAACACTTGTGTTTAGTGTGGTCTTAAAGTGTAAACAGAGAGCTTTGGGGTAAATTCATTTTCAAAAGAAACTTTTTATACCCTTTTGATATAACTATGTTATGAGGCTGGACTCAGACATAAACTACCTCAGAATAAGTGTAGTTATAGACTCCAGGGTTTTCTCTGACTTGATGAGAAATGTGCCAATCCCTAAACCAACCTCGCCAGCCAGGGGTGCAGTGCTCTTGGATCTCTGCCACATGCCCATCCTGGTAGCCTGGAATGAGACCAAGAGGGTGCAACTGTCCAAGGGAAGGCTGCATTCTGTTGCCAAAATAAAGGCTGCTGGGAAGCTCAAAGCTGCAAATACCCACTGCCTTGTTTTCCCTTCTTCAGACATGTCCCTGTTTACTAGCCAGGACAATTAGTTTCTTCTGAGATCTCTATGATCCAGATGCAGTAGTTTATGTATACCTGAATTTAGGGGAGACATAGTAGACATATATCATTTATTTTTCTTATTATTGGGAGAGAAATAGTTAATTGTAAGGAAGCAACAGTTCTGCCTCCTTTTCTGGCTGAAGCAGATTAATTTATAAAATGCTCCCTATCACCTCATTGTGTTACCAGGGGAGCTTGGTGGAAACCCTCCAGCTCTTGCACTATTCCTTAAATCCCGTGCCCCTATTAACCACCAAACCCTGCTTGAGTCACTCGACCCCAGAGAGCAAGACTGAAAAACAAACACACACACTAAGAGCCTCACCATGAAAAATTAATCAGCTCTTGATATGAATTATGGCTTAGGACCTTCTTATACTGCACCCAGGGGGACTTGGGGCTGGATCTTTAACATACATTCTTTTTCCTCTCCCAACCTCAGTTGGGAGTTCACTCTTACTCTGTTTCATACTGCAGGTGTAGGAGGACAGGCAGTAGAACAAAGCTTGTCCAAGGAGATACAGCTCTCCACTCAGACCACAGAACACTGTCAGAATATTTGTACCTGTCAGGGGAATGTATGAACAGTGGCATGGGTAATGTGAAATAAAAGATAATATTTAAACATCATTTCTTCCCCAAGCCAATTTTTTATACTGCATATGCAATATGTCATCACAGCAATGCATGCTTGAGATATGTTAGCCATTGAACATTTATATAGAACAGACTTACTTGTCTAATTCTGTTGAGCTAGAAATCATTTTTCCCTTGTCTCCAAAAACTCACTGGAAAATTTCCCCTGAGATGTCCCTTTTTAACCTCAAATTCAATATGTCAAGAAGACTTCTGTATGACCCAAACCTCAGAATTATCTGTTATTTTCATTTCCTTTTCTCTATCAAATTACATATCAGTCTGCTTGTTTATCAACCTGTCTTCCCCTAAGTAAATATCTACTGAGCTCCTTCTATTCAACTGGCACTGTGCAAAGCTCTGGGTATATGAGGAGGGGGCATAGCAGATATGGTCCCTGTCTCCTGGTGGCCGCTGGCTGACAGAGGAGACAGATGTTACTTAAGTCATCAGAGACACAAATAAGGAGTCCCAACCGGGACAGGTGCCAAAAGGAGAAATAAGCTCATTTGTTTCCTCTTCATGATTACTCCTGAGTTTATCTATTCCTTATTTTCCTTTCCCACAGCCACATTTATCTTCTCACAGCTAGCTCTCTGCAACAGACCTGCTCTTCTCTACCTCTCTCCTCTCCCTCTCAGCACAATCTGAATACTCACCCCTGCCAACACACCTCAGGCTTTTTTGCCTGGCTGCCTCATTCTTTGAATTGCCTTTCCTATCTGACCTACTCCCCATTGTTATCTATCCCAATTCTACTACTCTTTAAGACCCAACAGCTGGTGAGTCCCCTCAGCCTCCGCCGCCGCCCCTCTGCCAGAGCTCCAGCGCCACCTCGGGCCGGCGGTCCTCCACCGGAGGGAGTGAGGCGGCCACGGGCCGGCTGATGGGGGCGGCGGGGCGGCCCGCGGTCCTGCGCGCTCGGGGGCGGCATCTCCATGGGGCTGGCCCGCCCGGCACACGTGCGCTCTCAGGTGGACAAGCAAATTCTGTTGATCAGAACATTTCCACTGCTGCATCGAGGGCACACACATCTTCAGTGGGACTTGGAATTCCAGAGAATTGCCTTTGTGAGAAACTGGCAATAATTTCTTTAAATTCCATCTCTTAGTTTTCCATTTTGTTACATTTCGGAGGAACTTCAAGAAACCATGAACAACTTTAGTAATGCAGATTTAGACTGCCATTTCCTCGATGAAGGCTTTACTGCCAAGGATATTCTGGACCAAAAAATTAATGAAGTTTCGTCTCCTGATGTTAAGGATGCCTTCTATGTCACCGACCTGGGAGACATTTTAAAGAAACATCTGAGATGGTTAAAAGCTCTTCCTCGGGTCACCCCCTTTTATGCAGTCAAATGCAATGATAGCAGAACCATAGTGAAGACCCTTGCCACCATTGGGACAGGATTTGACTGTGCCAGCAAGACCGAGATACAATTGGTACAAAGTCTTGGGGTGACTCCAGAGAGGATTATCTATGCAAATCCTTGTAAACAAGTGTCTCAGATTAAGTACGCTGCCAACAATGGAGGCCAGCTGATGACTTTCGATAGTGAAGTTGAATTGATGAAAGTTGCCAGGGCGCATCCAAAGGCAAAGTTGGTTTTGCGGATTGCCACTGATGATTCCAAAGCAGTCTGTCGCCTCAGTGTTAAATGTGGTGCCACACTCAAAATCAGCAGGCTTCTTTTGGAACAGACAAGAGAGCTAAATATTGATGTCATTGGTGTCAGCTTCCACGTGGGAAGTGGCCGCACCGATCCTGAGATCTTCGTGCAAGCCATCTCTGATGCCCGCTGTGTCTTTGATATGGGAGCTGAGGTTGGTTTCAACATGTATCTGCTTGACATTGGTGGTGGCTCTCCTGGATCTGAGGATGTAAAGCTTAAATTTGAAGAGATCACCAGTGTGATCAACCCAGCCCTGGACAAGTACTTCCCAGCCGACTCGGGGGTGCGAATCATAGCAGAGCCCGGCAGATACTATGTTGCCTCAGCCTTTATGCTGGCAGTTAACATCATTGCCAAAAAACTTGTATTAAAGGAACAGACAGGCTCTGATGATGAAGATGAGTCGAGTGAACAAACCTTTATGTATTACATGAACGATGGAGTGTATGGATCATTTAATTGCATCCTCTATGATCATGCCCACGTGAAGCCCCTTCTGCAGAAGAGACCCAAACCAGATGAGAAGTACTATTCAACCAGCATATGGGGACCAACATGTGACAGCCTGGATCTCATTGTCCAGGGCTGCGACTTGCCTGAGATGCATGTGGGCGATTGGATGGTCTTTGAAAACGTGGGTGCTTACACTGTTGCTGCTGCTTCTACTTTCAATGGGTTCCAGGAGAGGCCGACTATCTACTATGTGATGTTGGGGCTGACATGGCAACTGATGCAGCAGATCCAGAACCACGACTTCCCGGCCAAAGTGGCAGAGCAGGATGTCAGCAGCCTGCCTGTGTCCTGTGCCTGTGAGAGTGGGCTGAATCGCCCCCTGGCCTCCTGTGCCTCCACCAGCATCAACGTGTAGGTGCCACTCCTGTAGCTGTTACCTTCGAGTTTAGCTTGAATTGGGGGACTTGGGGGGACCGTTTAACTTAATTCTTGCTAGTTTTGAAATGTCTGTAAGTAGGGTTGGCACGGATGAAACAGGTTGGAAAACTAGGAGGTTAGGGTCACTTATCTGTGTTCCTATGGAAACTATTTGAATATTTGTTTTATATGGATTTTTATTCAGTTTTCAAACATGCTACTAAGGCATGCCCCTCCGCTGCTGAGCAAGTGTTTGTAGCTTGAACACTGGCAGAGCAGGCTGGAAGCTTAGTGTTGTGACCTGTTTTAAAATTAAAGTATCTTGAAATAAAAAAAAAAAAAGACCCAATAGCAGTACGACCCATTCTTTGAGTCTGTCCTGTTATCTCCAGCCAGAACTGATCTCCTACCTCTCCCCACAGGTGACACTCTGTCCAGATCACTTTGGTGGCATATCTTACATACTGTGGTCATTTGTGTGCCTCTTTTCTCCTGTCAGTTTGTAAGTGCCTGGAGGTCAAGGACTCAATGTAGTGGTCGTGCGTTATTGTTTTGGATGTACCAGTATCTGAAGTCCCTTTCTATATTTTGAGAATTGAGTCTTTTTTGAAGACCCATCCCACCTTCTACTATAGAAGTTCCTGGACACTCATGTTTCCAGCTTTCTTTATAGTTAAGATGTGTACATGTGACTTATATTCTTCCAAAAAGATGCCCCAAATGAGGCCTTGAATGGAAAGCTGATGCAAGGCAGCAAGAACAGCAAAGATTCTCTTTGCTAGAGGTGACAGAGCAGCAAGACAAAGCCCCCAGGGTAGCAGTGGTCATGCTGCTGATGGCATCTTTCAGTGCCCATGATAGTGAAGTCAGTGTGACCGTTCCTCACCAGATTGGGTCTGTGATGTGACTTTAAGGCTTTGTCCCTGTTGGCATAGCCATATCTCCCTAGGATTCTGTGAGCTATTTAACATTCTTTAATGAATCCCTTTCTTTTCAACACAGTCAGAGTCTGTTTCAGCCTCCAAAGACACTAACACAGAGCCTCAATTACTGCAGAAAATTTGTGAGTATTTGTTACATGGATAAATGAATAAATCTGTTATTCTAGCTGTAATAGCCCAAGATTATGTTTCTTCATCCATAAACAGGCTAGTAATTCCTACTCCAAATGGATGTTGTAAGGATTGAATGAGATAAATGTATGCAGAGCAACCGGTACTTAGTAGGTAAGCAGTAAAGAGTAGTTATTATTGGTAGAAATATGAATCTGGTGATGGTGATAACAATAAATCAATGAATAACCCCTTTCTTGCATAGGAGGAGAGAGTTTGAGTAGGTTCTCTTTGTGGGATAAATGCCCTAGACTTATTTTTTTTTAAGATTTATTTATTTGAAAGAGAGAGAGAAGGAGAGAAAGAGCAAGCACGAGTGGGAGGGGCAGAGGGAGAGGGAGAGAAAATATCCAGCAGAGTCCAAGCTGAGTGGGGAGCCTGATACAGGGCTCAATCTCAGGACCCTGAGATAACGGGTCAGAGCTGAAACCAAGAGTCAGACGCTTAACCAACTGTGTCACCTGGGCACCCCATATGTCTTAGACTTCTAAACTTGTTTCATTTATTCCATATTTAAATACTGGTTGTCTTTCTGTTCCGTGAAATGTGCAGGTTGTAGGCATGGACTTGTCACCTAGCTGGAGTGGTGAATGCAGCTTTATGTGCACAATGCACCTGAGATTAAAGCAGGTGATTCTTTTGTTGTTGTTGTTAGCATTTTTAAAATTTTATTTAAAATCAGTTAATTAACATTGAGTGTATTATTAGTTTGAGAGGTAGAGTTCAGTGATTCATCAGTTGCATATAACACCCACTGCTCATTACATCAAGTGCCCTTCTTAATGCCCATCACCCAATTAACCCATACCCCCACCCACCTCCCCTCCAGCAACCCTCAGTTTGTTTCCTATAGTTAAGAGTTTCTTATAGTTTGTCTCTCTTTCTGGTTTCATCTTATTTATTTTACCCTCCCTTCCCCTATGTTCATCTGTTTTGTTTCTTAAATTCCACATATAAGTGAAATCATATGATAATTGTCTTTCTCTGACTACTTATTTCACTTAGCATAATACCCTCTAGTTCCATCCATGTCGTTGCAAAGGGTAAGATTTCATTTTTTAGATGGCTCGGTAATATTCCATTATATATATATATATAAAATCACCTTTTCTTTATCCATTCATCTGTTGATGGACATCTGGGCTCTTTCCATAGTTTGGTTATTGTGGACATTGCTGCTATAAACATTGGGGTGCACGGGCCCCTTCAAATCACTATGTTTGTATCCTTTGGATAAATACCTAGTAGTGTAATTGCTGGGTCATAGGGTAGCTCTATTTTTAGCTTTTTGAGGAACCTCCATACTGTTTTCCAGAGTGGCTGCACCAGCTGGCATTCCCACCAACAGTGTAAGAGGGTTTCCCTTTCTCTGCATCCTCACCAACATCTGTCGTTTCCTGACTTGTTAATTTTAGCCATTCTGACTGGTGTGAGGTGGTATCTCATTGTGGTTTTGATTTGTATTTCCCTGATGCTGAGTGATGTTGAGCACTTTTTTCATGTATCTGTTGGCCATTTGTATGTCTTGTATGTCTTCTTTGGAGAAATGTCTGTTAATGTCTTCTGCCCATTTTTGGACTGGATTATTTGTTTTTTGGGTGTTGAGTTTCATAAGTCCTTTTTATATTTTGGATATTAGCCCTTTACCTGATAAGACATTTGCAAATATCTTCTCCTCTGTAGGTTGTCTTTTAGTTTTGTTGACTGTTTCCTTTGCTATGCAAATGCTTTTTATCTTTATGAAGTCCTAATAGTTCATTTTTGCTTTTGTTTCCCTTGCCTTTGAAGACATGTCTAGCAAGAAGTTGCTGCGGCTGAGGTCAAAGTGTTTGCTGCCTGTGTTCTCCTCTAGGATTTTGATGGATTCCTATCTCACATTTAGGTCTTTTATCCATTTCGAATTTATTATTGTGTGTGGTGTAAAAAAATGATCCAGTCTCATTCTTCTGCATGTGGCTGTCCAATTTTCCCAACGTCATTTGTTGAAGAGATTTTTTTCCATTGGATATTCTTTCCTGCTTTGTCGAAGACTAGTTGACCATAGAGTTGAGGGTCCGTTTCTGGGCTCTCTATTCTGTTCCATTGATCTATGTGCCTGTTTTTGTGCCAGTACCATATTGTCTTGATGATGACAGCTTTGTAATACAGCTTGAAGTCCAGAATTGTGATGCCTCCTAAAGCAGGTGATTCTTTTGACATTTTACCACCTTGAGAGCCTCAGAAAAAGCCTCAGGAGTCCATGTCAGGAAAACCAAGGTTAAAAAACAAACTGTTGGCACCAAATCTTGAGCCAAAACAAAAGGTTTTTCAAAGAACCAGAGTGCCCCTTGCAGGACAATGGAGGAACTTAAAGGGTGAGAGAATGGTCAGAAAGGCGACCATGTAACCGCAAGGAAGAGAGAGCCAGTTCAAGCAAAGAGCAAGTTAAGAACAGCTTCCAGCTGACCAGACAGTGAGGAAGCAGAAGCAGATGGCAACCTGGCTCTGAAACCAGTTGCTGAAAATAAAAAAACAGTCTTAAAATTGTGTGACAATGCAACACTGTTGGCCAAAGTTCCTTTATAGCTCTACCAAACAGATGATTATAACATTCTCATACCTAGAGCGAGCGTTTTTGATATTTTGTTCACACAGAATTTTGTTTTTTACATCAAGTTTGGCTTTTAAAAAATATTGCATTAAAGAATTATTTCTCTTGATTGCTGAATTGCGGGGGCGGGGGACTTAAATTTTGCTCTTCACTCTCCTCACCTTGGTCCCAGCCTTGCTCATACCAAACTGAAGGGCAAATACTCACACATATGACCCCTTCACTTCTCATAGCAGTTCAAGATGTGGTGATCACTAGCTTCATCTTACAGTGAAATAGACTGAGCTACAGAAAGATTAAATGTCTTGCCAAACTTTTAAATTGAAAATTTGAACTTGTTCAAGTTGAATCTGAACACAAGTTACATTCTTTCCACAAAAACATAACTGCACTCTAGGAAAATAATACAAAAGACAGCATAAGGAATCCAGTAATAATGGATTGAAATATATGAATAAAACTCATTATAAGAAGTATTCTAATTGAAATTGCGATTGCAGGATGCTCAAAGCACTATGCCTGGAGGGTTCAAGCAATTATTTTCTAAGGAACACTTGACACACACCTGTCAAAAATTATGCTGAATCACATGCTTTTGTGATATTCTCAGCTCTAAACAACCATCTTTCTCAACACATTCTTTAAGCCATCAGCTGGATTTGGCATGCAAGCCAGTTCAGTGTCTTGAAACCCTACTTGTGCTCTTCTAGTCCATCATAGCAACCTGCTTTAAGTATTCATTTCTTCTTTAGTTAAAACCAGGAATTGGTTTCCCTTGGATACACACCACCAAAGCCATTTTTAATTAAATTTCTGAGAAACTTGGCAGAATGAAAGAAAAAACATTTGACTAGGCAGGCAGGCTTCATGAGAATGATATCCATAAGTTCTGCAGAAAAATTATTTTCATTATTTTATAATTATAGTTGACCTTCGAACAATGGGTTTGAACTGCACGGGTCCACTTATCTGCAGATTATTTTCGATAAATACAATATAGTACTGGAAACGTATTTTCCCTTCCTTATGGTTTTTTAAATAACATTTTCTTTTCTCTAGCTTACTTTATTGTGAGAATACAGGATATAACACATACGACAAGCTAAATATGTTGATTGGCTGTTATCAGTAAGTCTTCCAGTCAACAGTAGGCTATAAGTAGTTAAGTTTTTGGGGAGTCCAAAGTTATATGTGGATTTTTGACTGCATGGGGAGGTCAGTGCCCCAAACCTCTGCATCATTCAAGTGTCAACTGTATAGTTTATTCTTGTTTGCATACTTATCTACAGAGAGCTCTCTGGAGCATATAGGTAATAACCTGCAAAAACTCCAGCCAGCTGGACTTTGGCCAGAGGTGGAAACACTTCTAGGGAGCCCATGCATCTTAGACTTCAGCACTAAGGGTATTCAGGAAAAACAAAGCTCTCTTTCCAGGCCTTTCTTTGCAGTTTAAAAGTTGCAGCATTTTATTAGGGAGAATAGTGGATAAATATGCCATGAAAGACATCAGAAAAAGGACTTATCAACTCTTTCATGCATGTGCTTTCAGTCTGGGTTTTAGTGATAGTAAGAGAATTCAGAATTATATGTGAATTCTACTTGTGTAGTCCAATTTTTAGTGCAGAGAGAACAGCCATTTAAATTAAGTGAATGAGTAAGAAAAAAAATTTTTTTTCAAGAGAAATGGTTGTGAGCTATCTCTTTAGATAGCTCTGGGGAATTCACTATTATTAAGTGCTCTTCAGAAACATAGTTAAATGTTCCCATAGGAAAGGTTTGTATATATTAAATGTCCCCAATGAACTGTTCATTATTTATTTATGAGACAAATACTGATGGTTCAAGCAGTGTTCCTGGGGTTGGGGATATAGCAGTGATGAAAGCAGGCAAAATCCTTGCCTTCTGGAAGCTTACATTCCTAGGCTGAAATGGACTATAAAAAGACAGACAATATACTAATATAATATCAAGTTGTTAATAAAAAAATAAATTAGGGTCAGGGAATAGAGATAGATGATGTAGTAGGGGCTGGCTATCGTATTTGGGATAGGACCTTTCCAGGAAGATGACATTTGAATAAATGTCTGGAATGATGTGAATGAGTGAGCCATATGAGAATCTTCAAGGAGAGTCTTTTAGACAGAGGGACCATCTAGAATGTGAACTCCATAAAAGTAGAAACTTAGTTTTGTTCACTATGTCCCCAGATACAGGGCCTGATACATACCAGGCATTTCATACATTCTTGTTGAATTTTTGCTAGTGCAAAAGCCTCAGTGTGGGAACCTTTAAAAAAGAGCAACACAGGGGCTCCTGGGTGGCTCAGTCGTTAGGCATCTGCCTTCAGCTCAGGTCATGATCCCAGGGTCCTGGGATCGAGCCCCGCTTCGGGCTCCCTGCTCATCAGGGAGCCTGCTTCTCCCTCTCCCACTCCCCCTGCTTGTGTTTCCTTCTCTCACTGTGTCTTTCTCTGTCAAATAAATAAATAAATAATTAAAAAGAAAAAGAGCAACACAGTGAGTGTGGTTGGAGCTGAGGGAACAAGGAAGGCTTAAGTGGTGATGTCATCTTTCCTGACATCAGTTTTTGCAGAGCCTCCTTTTAGTCTCAAAAGTGCCTGGCTTGGATATAAAAATTATATGGTCAAGTTCCTAACAGACTATGTTAAGGAGCTTGGACATAATTGTGATGGGAAGGCAGTGGAAGACTTTGAGTAGGGGAGCAGTGTTATTTCCTTTGTTAAAAAAGATATTTTCATACCTATTAGAATGGCTGGAATCTAGAACACTGATATCACCAAATGCTGGTGAGGATGTGGAGCAATAAGAACTCTCATTCATTGTGGTGGAATGCAAAATGGTACAGCCACTTTTAAAGACAGTTTGGCAGTTTCTTACAGACTAAATATATCCTTACCATACCATTCAGCAATTGTACTTTTTTGGTATTTCCCTAAAGGAGTTGAAATTTTATATCCACACAATAACTGGCACACAAATGTTTACAGTAACTTTATTCATAATTGCCAAAACTTGGAAGCAGCCAAAATGCCCAATAGGTGAATGGATAAATAAACTGTGACATATCCAGACAATGGAATAGTATTTAACACTAAAAAGAAATGCACTTTCAAGCCATGAAAAGACATGGAAGAGACTTAAATGCATATTGCTAAGTGTAAGAAGCCAATCTGAGAAGGCTACATACTGTATTATTTTACCTCAATGACATTCTGGAAAAGGCAAAACTATAGAGATAGTAAAAGGATCAGTGGTTATCAGAGGTTATTGTGGGGTGGGGGAGATAAATAGGTGGATCACAGAGATTTTTAGATCAGTGAAATAGCCTGTGTAATACTATAGTGAGGAATATGTGTCCTTATACATTTGTTCAAACCCAAATGCCAGGAATGAATCATAAACTATGGACTTTGGGTGATTATGATGTGTCCGTGTAGGTTTATCAGTTGCAACAAATGTATTATTTTGGTGGAGAACACTGATAATGGGGGAGGCTGTGCATAAGTAGAGACAGGAGATATATGGGAATTCTGCACTTTATGCTTAGTTTCCTGTGAACTTAAAGCTGCTCCAAAAAAAGGTTTAAAAAATTATTAGTAAGGCCAATCTATATTATTAATAATCATAGTAACAATAATCATAGTAATTCACATTCTGACAATGATAATACACCATTAAGAAAGTTTTACCTCCAAAAAAGCAAAGATGATTCAATATCAGAAAATCAATTAATGTAACTCACCACATGAATAGACCAGGAAGAGCATGGATAAAATTCAGTAACTATGATTAAAAATAAAAATTCTTAGAAAATCAGATGTGGAAGGAAGCATCCTTATTTTATAAAGGTCATATGCCAAATACCTACAGCAAGCATTATGTTTGCTGGAGAAATTCTAGAATTCCATCTAAGACTGGGAACAAAATAGAATGCTCATCATCACTGCCACTGTTTAGCTTAATATTGGAGTGTACTGGGCAAGTGTACTGGAAGAAAATAAATAAGAGGCAAAGGATTTGAAGGGAAAAGAATAATAGTTATTTGCCATGGACAAGATAATCTATTTAGTAAAGCAAAAGAATTATCAACCAACTATTAGAACAAGTAAGTTCGGTAAGGTTGCCAGATACCACTTAAAAAATCAGTAGCATTTCTCTATACCAGTAACAACTATTTACTACATTTATTAAAAAAAAATAGGTTACTCTTCACAATAAAAACAAAAGCTATAAAGTTACCAGGGACTAATTTATCAAAGAACATTTAGTGATCTCTCTGGTATATGAGGATATAATGTTCATTATATGAATATTCATCAAGCTGTAATAATAAAGTTTAGTGCATTCTTCTGTATGCAGGTCATATATAAATAAATAAGTTTTTTTAAATTTTTAATTTAATTTTAAAGATTTTATTTATTTCCAGAGAGACAGTGAGAGAGAGGGAGTGAGAAGACAAGCAGGAGGAATGGCAGGCAGAGGGAGAAGCAGGCTCCCTGCTGAGCAAGGATTCCAATGAGGGGCTCAATCCCAGGACCCCGAGATCATGACCTGAGCCAAAGGCAGATGCTTAACCGACTGAGCCACCCAGGCATCCCAGTAAGGTTTTTTTTTTTTTTTTTTTTAAAGAATAGCTGGGAACATTTTGGAGAGAAAAAAATAAGAAAACAAGAGAGAACAAAACTTAGCAGAAAAGTTATAAGTATTATAAAACAACAGTTATTGAAACAATTTGATTAAGAAATGACTACTTAAGATCTCAGTGAAGAAAATATGCAACTCTATTAAGAGATATAAGTAAGGGGTGCCTGGGTGGCTCAGTTGGTTAAGCGACTGCCTTTGGCTCAGGTCATGATCCCGGGGTCTTGGGATCGAGCCCTGCATTGGGTCCCTGCTCTGCGGGGAGACTGCTTCTCCCTCTCCCTCTGCAGCTCCCCATGCTTGTGCTCTCTCTCTGTCAAATAAATAAATAAAATCTTAAAAAAGAGATATAAATAAGATATGAATAAATGAAAAATTATTCCACACTCTTGGATGGGATGACTTAATGTATTTAATATATAAAGATGTCAGTTCTTTGCAAAGGAACCTATAAAGTCAGTGAGATCCCAATTGAAATTCCAGCTAGATTTCTTTTTAGAAACTCAACAGTTGTATATAAGGCTGATAAAGGAGTTTAATGCTCCTTGAGTAACCAAGTCAACTTTGAAAAAGAAGACCAAAGGGTGGGAGAATAGGAACTTACTCTATCCGAGAGTAATAGTAATAAAAATAATACAGTTCTGATAAAAGAAAAATAGTCCGATGAAACACAGTTGGGGGTTCAGAGAGAAAACTATTCTTGTCTATCACCACATACATAGATGGTCTCTAGCTGGATTAAGACCTAAATGTGTGAATGGTAAAGACATAAAGTTGATAGAAAATAGGAAGGAGAATATTTTTGTGACTCAGAGATGCGGATGAACTTCTTAAACAAGATCCTCAAAGGACCAACCATGAGTTTAAAATGGATTTGATTACACCATAAATAAGCTTCTGTGTTCAATGAAAATAATCATGAGTAAAGGTGGCAAAAAAAACAGATGGGAAATTCAGGAATTCCAGTAGAAATATAATCAAAGGAAAAAAAAACCACTTGATTCATAAAATGAGAAAAAGTGATATCAAGACTCTGATGAGAATGCTCAGACTTACTGAGGTTTACAAGAAATGCAAAGTAAAACAAAAATCATCACTTTACCTGTATGCGATTAGCCCAAATTACAGAGCTGGAGCTCATGCCAAGTACTGTGAAAAGCTGGGGGTGTAGAGATCCTCATGCCCTACAGATGCACATGTGGACTGTGGGAATGTGCTGCACCATGCTGGAAAGCCAATGTTCCTATTTGGTCCAATTAAGACTACACATATCTTATGACTCAGCCGTCCTGCTGGAGAATCCAGGGGTTTGTTGTGGGCAGGGTATCTGGGTGCCTGTCCCAGGGAGAGGCTGATATAGGTCTCTAAGGGGATGTATGTGAAGATGTTCACTGTTTTTCAGGGAGGTGGAGGCAGTCTGGGGTCCCTCACTGAAAGAATGGAGAGGTACTTGTAGTACCAGGGAATATTATAAAGCAGTTTTTATTTTAATATTTATTATTAAATATTAATATTATATTAAATTATTATATATTATTATAATCACATACAAATATATCATATTATATATTATCTATAAATATTTAAATTATTAATTTTATTAATGTTAATATATTATTTTTAAGTGTATTTTAAATAATCTATTATAATACATTATTTATTATATAAGTATATTAGTCCATATTGAATAATATATAAATATATTATTAAATATTAATATTAACAAATATAAATAGAATATTTATATTATATTTTATATTATATTATAAAACAAGACTTGATACGTGTGTTGCAACACGAAGAGAACTTGAAACCAGACTGCTGAGTAAAATAGTGAGACAGGGAATGAGGTGTATGGTGCAATACAATTTGTGTACTTGGAAAATCTGCATACAAGACAATAATTGTTTTACAATAAATAAATAGATACATGCATGCATACCAGAAAAGAGCCTCGCATGGATCAATGGTGATGGTGCATCATGAGCTGTGGACTTTGATTCGAGACCTAATGCTGAATTTACAAAAGAAGGCAGGGGAGGAAGGCAGGAAGGAACCAGAGTGGAGAGTGACACTGGTCCAGGCCCTTCTGCTGGACCAGTTGTTGTCTGGTGAGGCTGTCTTAAAGACAGTCCTCCAAGAGGGTGGTCCAGAGCCTTACCATACGAGGCTGGCCTCTAGGAAGTTGTTTGCTGAAGCATTCAGGGCAGATCTATCCATAGAAGGGTCCAGCCAGAAGGAGAGTGTGGAGAGGTAGCCAGATGAAGTTCAGAAATCTTACTTAACTAGTCAGGTGCCAGAAGTAGAGGGGCTCCTGCATGGTCTGGGATAGAGATGTGTGCAAAGTTGATCCATGGGATCTGGCAAAGGTGTCGAGAGATACAGGAAAGACACCTCTGGGCCAAATCCATGGATGCTGTGCAGTGTGGAAGGTACTCCTTGTTCACCACTGGTTTGAAGGCGTTCACACTGGCCAGATACACTGAGGCTGAAAGGTATATTGTAGAAACAATAACTCCAAGTGATTTTAAAATGTAAAGTGAGGTGCATAGGGGCATAGTTAAGAGAACTAATTTGCTGTAAAAAGAATCAATAAGGTTGTACATGTACTGAAACACTTTCCTAGAGGACCTGAAAATCTTGTAAAGTAAGGCTGCAGGTAATGAATGCATTGAGACAATTCTCTGATATATAAATACTTACAGTCAGTCTCTGTTTTGATTTTGATATAAACAAAACGCCATTTGGATATTACTTTCAAGCCTCCCTTTAGGTATGTGTATCTATCACGTTTGTTCTAGAAGCAGAGACTTTAAAATTTTTTCTTAACTCAGATCCCTTTATCTAGGCCAGGCAGCCCTGAAATAATTTATTTTAATTATTCATGTTGTTGGTCTTAAGGGCCAGTAAGTACTCAGCCTGTCACCATGGAAACCAGCGCAGGCGCTATCAGGTTTTATCAATCTTTTCTATCTAAAATCCTCCTGCTGATTTGACTGTTAAAGATTGGAGACCCAGGCAGTTGCTGGAATGAGCTCCAAATATAACCCAATGATCCTGAGAGACTTGAAATGTCACACTGGAAAGCAAGGCGACCAAGGTGAACTGTCTATCCTTCAGGGGTGCCTGCACACATTGGAAATGGGAGTAGCCATGGATCCTATAAATAGACTTTTCCTCTCCATGGCGGGTGAAAATTTCTGGTCCACACCTAAACCTTCCTAGTCTATCTTATTAGGATAGATACAGATATTCATCATGTGAACCTCTGGAGCTCTGTCTTCGGGAAGATTCCTTTTACTGCACACTGCACATAGAGAGTGGGCCACTGCCTTGGTTGGTCAGAGAGCCTGGCCATGCTCAGTGTGGGGGGCAGATACGTGTTTTTTAAGTAACTCGATAGTAATAGACACTCACTCGACTTTTAGAAGAAAGAAACACCATTCATCCCAAGCTGGCTTTTAAAAAATAAAGTGCTAAATTTTACAGACGATGTTAAAAATTAGCCCATGTGCAACCATAAGACCAATACGTCAGCCGTCATCCTTAGTATGATCCTGTTCTTTGGCAGTGGACCTCCAGCCTCCTCCCTGCTTCGTCCATTCTTGCTGAATGACACTGGCCCACAGGACAGACTCAACAAGTGTTTGTTGTATAAATGAATGATTAACACCTGGCTATTTCTCTCTGCAACAGGTTGCTGATGCAGTAGTTCTCAGACTTTTAGACTTCTCAGATCAGTAACATTTCCAAAAATATGCTTTAGGACCCACATGGTGCCAACTTAGAGTTAGGATTAACTACAAAACAACACAATAACACATAAACAGCTCTATGATGACCATGTCATAGGAGGAAGGCTTTCCTTTTTTAATTTTAGAAAGATAGCAAAGTTCTAATCTAAGAATAAAAGTAAATTATTTAAATTCAATGTATTTAGCCTCTTAAAAAACTTTTTACAATGTCCTTCTTGTCCCCTTTTCATCATAGACCAGTGAAAATCTTGTCACGCATCAGGACTGGTTCTTACATCAGTGTTTGGAAACCAGATAGAATCAACCTGCTTGCCTAAAAAATTACTGGGAGTAAATCATTCTCTCTTTTTTTATTCTCTGCCTTGTGTCTTGTATCAGTTGGCTTCTTGTTTGCAGCATTAAAAAAAAAAATTCCCATTCCTTTTACATACAATGAATGAGATCTACACTCCTCCCCCCCTATAATTTACCTGTTTGCCTAAAATACTTTCTGTTGTAATTATTTCCTTCTTTTTTCTTCTTTTCCTTGTGCTATCAGATTCTTGCAACTTTATGAGAATGGCTTTAAGAGGCTAGGTCTCCACTTTGTCATCTCTGAGACTTATTGCTAACATCTGGTGTTCTCATAGTTCGTTTAATTCAAGGAGCTTAACGTGCTTTGCATAGTACCCCCTGATCCTCTAATAAAGCATTCTTCTACTTAGCAGAGTGGGAGGCAGGTATTCTGTATTACCCAGCCTTGGTGATTTGGGTATTTAAATTTTTCCTAACAACTTCTCCCAAGCTACAAGCTTCTCCTCAGAGACTATGAAGTTGAGTGATGGGTCAAAGTTGCCTGGGGTACTCTTGAATATGAACTCTTGGCTTTATTATCCAGAGGACTGCTACCTTTACAAAACAGCTTGGCTGAAAGGGCCTGGGAGAATTTGCCCCTCTATGGGTCCACCTCATTTTTGCAAGGAAAATGTGACTACAAGAAAACATTTACTGTTAGCAATAAGATGCATTTATTGTTCATTGTAGAGAAAGGATACCAAAAAGGTATTTCTTCCTATAAAATCAGTTTCATGATAGCTGTACTCAGTTTGTTTTCTTTTGTTTTTCCTGGAAGGAGTGTACCCTCCCATTCCTTGGCTGGCTCTAGCCAGGAGATGACAGCAAACTATGCTGTGAGAGCGCCACCTAGTGTTTAACTTTGAAGTTACCGCTCTGCCAGAAGAGACCACTAATTTTTTTTTTTTAATTTTATTATTAACATATAATGTATTATTTGTTTCAGGGGTACAGGTCTGTGATTCATCAGTCTTATACAATACACAGCGCTCACCATAGCACATATGCTCCCCAATGTCCATCACCCAGCCACCCCATCCCTCCCACCCCCCTCTGCTCCAGCAATCTTCACTTTGTTTCCTGAGATTAAGAGTCTCTTATGGTTTGTCTCCCTCTCTGGTTTCGTCTTGTTTCTTTCAGAAGAGACCACCAATTTTAAGTTTTGCTCATCTGCTAACAACAGAGTGTTTTGTGTGTTCTGCTGTGTTGATTGTTCCTTTTGATCTTTGCCTTGAAATTGAATTTGCTCATGACCTGGGATTTTAGTTACCCATATTGTGTATGCTTAAATTGTCCAGGTGGGTGCATTAGCATATGATTTGCTTTTATTGGTTTCAATTGAGGACTGATGTCAAAAGATGGGTAAAATGCTCCTGATGGCTGATCCTTCAGGACTCATTTATTTCACCATTTCTAATAAGTCTTCCACAACCTTTCCTCCAATCCTATTCTCTGCTGGGTGGTTGCATCATCTTTGCCTTTTTAGGACTACGCATACATATCACAACTCTTGTCATTTGGGTTCATAATGGGCTACTTGTTTCTCATCCAGTGGAGTGCAAGTTCCTCTAGGACAAGCATTGGGTCTCACAGTGTCTGTAGTATACCCTGACACCAGCACATGGGGGTGCTCGATCAATATTTGTCAAATTAAATGAATGAATGAATGAAGAAGGTTTTCTAAATAAAATGAAAGGGTGAGCCTAATCTTTTTCCTTGAAACTCTCAGTTTCTTCTGTGCTCAAATGGCTGAATTTAACAAAACTAACAACCCTCTGTAAGATCTGGTAGGATGATAAAAATCCTGATTTGAGGGCAAAACCTTGAATTCAAAGGTGAATGAAGTTCTGATGACAGCATACATCTGCCTTTCAAAATCAGCTTCCTTCCTTGGTCTTAATGTTACAAGGTGAAACATGACTTTCCCTCTTACACCAGGGTTTTAATCAGCCCTGACTCGTTTTAAAATGTGCATCTGTTCATTTGAGCAGGGGCCAGAGCCCGGAACAAGAAGAGGGTAGAGATGGGGACGCTGGAACAGGGGGGAGATCTTTAAGGAATGCCCAGGTTTCCTTCCTGGAGATCTGCTGCTGATCTGGGATGAGTTCCTAAATCATTCTCCCAAATTAAAAAATTTAATCCTCTTGTTTCTTAAGAGAGATGCTCCTGAGCTAAGCTTAAGTTAATTAATCCCATGTGTGATATTGGGTTAAATTACCTGATCCTGATAAGCAAGAGTCCTGGGGTCTCCTGTAGATGATTTGTGCTATAACATTGAGTAAAACCACACACTTGGATTCATCAGTGGAAGGCTGTGTCTCACAATTCCTCCTGCAGAGGAGAGGTAGTTAAGAATATGAGATTTGGAGTCATATTCACCCGAGCTCAAAACCTGGATCTGTTATTTATTTGCTCTATGATTTGATAAATTAAATTATGAAGCTTGTTTTTGCATCTGTCAGATGTGGTGTATACACACAGTACTGACTTGCAGGGTAGCTGTAAGGATTAAGTGAGGTATACTGCATATAACATGCTTAGCAGACTGTCTGCCATATGAGTAAGTGCTTAATACAAATGTGAAGGCCAGTAAAGACCTGCCGTGGGCAATTCTGTACCCCAAACCTCCAGTGTGTAGCCAGCCCACCTATGGCCTGGACATGAGATGCTCAGTTTATCCCTCAGGATCTGCTGACATGTGGCTAGTAGAGAAAGGGCTTCTAAAGGCCTACACTCCTGGCTCTTGCTCTGCCAGACAGCACCATGGCTGCCCATGCCACGGGCTCTCACCTCTCCATGCCTTTGTCTAGCTAGTCTATTTGCCTCAAGCAAAGCCCCTCTCTATCTCCACCCTTGGCTTCTTATTCTTCAAGACCCACGTCACATGTCACTTCCTTTCTAGAGCCTTCTGTTGGCACCCAAGAATGACAGGTGAGTCCTTCCCAAGGGACACCAGGCATTCACTATTTTCTGTCTCCCCTGCCAGCCTGTGAGCTCCTGAAAGGCAGGGACCATGCCTATTCTTTATCTCCCAGTGCTTATTTTATGCCTGGCATTTAGTGGGCCATCAGCAAATGTTTAGAAGAACAACATGTTTGGTGTTGTGAACATGTATTACACTGAGATGGAATTCAAGAGAATCTCTCCAACTCTCAGCCTCCATTTTAGTTAAATCCCTAAAAAGAGCAATGCAAAGGGAATGAAGTGCAGGGAGTAATGACCTTTCAACATAGTCTATGAACATAAGTGAGAGGCAGAGAGCTGTTAACCGTTAAGTCATCAATACAAGTGGCCCTTGAATAGAGAGACGTAAGGGAAGTTCTCTGGGGACACTCCAGACAGCCAGTGCAAAGCTGTGGTTGGGATGAGTTTAGCCAAGTGCTTTGTCCTTTGACACGGACAGCCCTCCCTCAAAGAGTGGTCCACAGGGAGGCAACCTCTCCCATCCTCTGGATTTTAGATGCTTGGAGCTTTGAAACCACTGGTAATTTTTACATTTCAAGTCCCCTGCCACTATTGTCTTAAAAGAGTAAAAAAAAGAATACATGGCATTCAAAGGAATGTCAAGATGGGACAGATCTATAGCATCCACACTGCATCTCAAAGAGTATATCCTTGGAGCTACGGAGGTCACTCTTATGGAGGGGTCAGCTGTTTCATTTAAGAATATAATTACCTATGCATGCCTAGGAGTCTGGAGCGAGGTCCTAATTGAGATCTTTTCCTGCTCTGGAGGTTATGCACAGTGGAAGATAGTCTCCTGGTGGGAGAAGCCTCTGTATTTTCTAGTGCCAGGTTCAAATGAGAGAGAATTTTTGTTGTAAGACTCTCCAGTTCCAGGGGTAATCAATGCTGAGCAGAGTCAGGTCCTATACTGTCAAGGCGTGTAAGGTAGAGGTCAAGGCCACCCTTTAGGGAGTACAATAAAGAGTGGCCATTTCCTCACCTCTGTCTCCTTCTGGGGCGTAAGACAGTAAGCATGAATGATTCCCACCCCTAAAGATCAGACAAGGCAACCCCCCAAATTACATACAGCATTGCAGGTTCTGTAAGGATGGATGACATTCCTTGCCCTGGTTAGCAGCCATCCAGATTCCCGACGTACCTCAACTGACCTGAGCAAGGCACACCCAGATGGAGAAGAAGGGTCAAAGACCACCCTCCTGGATGCTGGTCTCTGAGAGTCCCAGAAGATGTACTGAGTTTGTGCCCTAGATTAGGGCTGCAGATAGTATGTGAGCTTGGGGAAGACAGGCTTGCCAGGAACTGCCAGAGCAAACACCAAAGAGGCTGGTCCTGTCAAAGGAATGCAGATGGTGGGCCAGCATTTGCGCAGAAGTCAGTGGAGTCAAATGTCTCTGTATTAGGGACTACTGCAGTCTCCATCTGTAACCACAGAGCAGTTTATAGCTTAGAAGCTTAGACAGTGGCCATAAGTTTACAGAAAGGGGCAAATATACTTTATCACAACCAGTCCCAAAGGGAGACTCCCCCAGACCCACAGCCCAGCACCAGAGGAGCAACCCTGAGGAAGAGAGCAGTGGGAGGAAGACTAGCCTCACCAGCTATGTGGGGGGGCTGGGGCAGATTTCCATTCGATACAATATTGCAGATTTAAAATGCACAGGATTGAGACTTGGTGGCCAGAATGACACCGTTTTAATTACCAGAAATAAAAAGGTTTATAGAATTGGATTGGGATGCTTTAAAGGGAACCACCACCCAGAGGGAAGTGGGACCTTGACAGAGGACAATGAGAGCAGTTAACAGGGAGAAACCTCACTTCTCACTTAGATACTAACAGTTAGATTCCTCCCTCAACTGGTCCTATGTGTGTCTATACATGCATGTAGATAGTTGTACTCTGCTTTTTCTGAAAATGATTTAAGGCAACTTTAAAATGTGCTTATGTACAAACTCTGAGTATCTGTGACCAGTACCCTGACTGGTCTCGAGTTAAGAACTTCCGGAGAGCATAAACTCTGTCCATTACATTTGAACGTAAGCCGGCTCATTGCTTTAGCCAAAGGGGCATAACAGAACTCCCACTGACAAGAGTAACGGCATGGCTGTGCAAAAAACGTTTAAGTGTTCATCATTTTCTCCGTTAAGTAGGCTACTGTTTAATGAATTCATATTTTGTACCAGTAATGAAATGTCCACAGAAATGTTTCCCAGATGGTGGCCTTTCCGTCATTCTCCTAGATGTGATCACTGCCGTTTTGGGGGTTGGGGGAGGCGTCCGCTTCCCCTGGTGATGCCTCACTGAGCTGGAAGTAGCCTGTCAACTCTCCTGGAGCTGCCCGCCGAAGCTAATGGAAGAAACCATTCCAGAGGAGGTAACTTCAAACAATTTTTTTGAAATAAATTTAAATTTATAGAAGAGAAAATAATACAGAGTGTTCCCATATACCCTCAGCCAGCTTCCTCTACCGTACTTCAAACATCCGGAGTGCGTGTGTCAAAACTAAGAAATTAACATTGGTACAATCCTACTGACTAAATTAGGACTTCACCCATTTTCTCCAGGAATGCCCCTTTCTGCTCCAGGATTCTATCCAGGCTCCCAAACTGCATTCTGTTGCCTTGTTTCCGTAGTCTTGCGGGAGATAACTTCCGAGATGAGGAGTCTTTTCCCGAAGTCCGGCTTCCTGACTGCTGCTGGGCTTGGCGCCAAAACTAAGGGCTGAGGCCAAGAATGTGCAGCGCAGGCCCCCTTCCTGGAAGATCCTCAGTCCCCCAGAGGTTCCACAACTACCCACCTGAGTTGCCTGCGCCCTTCTCCATGTTATGACGTCACCAGAGACAGATTCCTGTGGCTCCCACGGCTTTATTCGGAATTACCTGGCTGGAGCAGCGAAGCGCCAGGGACCCACCGCCATTAGGTTCCGGAGGCTCTGCGGCTGGGGGGAAGATGGCGGTCGCGGGATTTCACGTCCTGCCCCGCCAACTCCCATTCTTTGCCCGTCTTTGCCCTCCCAGCTCCTGCTTCTCGACGCAGGTGTTTGTCTCTCTGCTTTCAAATCTATTTCTCTTCTTTCCTGTCTGCCCTGTAGTCAAGGGGCTAGTCCCTGTGAACTACATGCCCCAGACTGCTTCGCCAACAGGAATACGGTTAGGTTCGGCCAAAGGGAGGGGCTGCCAGATTGGGGAGCAGAGGGAGGAGAGATTTCCCCTCTACCTGTCTGCTTTGGGTGGGGGCAGCTCTGGGAGTGGCCAGGCAGCCCCACACGGTTCCTTCTCCTGCTGGGGACCCTGGCCCTGGCAATGGTTCCCTCCAACACTCACGGTGTAGATACTCTCTGCTATTGCTAATCTCTGGGTTTCTTCAATGCCCCCATATGGCTTTTTGACTTTTCCAATGCCTTTGTAATAACTAGTTCTTGATATTAAATTCCCTCTGTGGAACTACCTGGAATGGGTTCTGTTTTCCTGACTAGGATCTAATTGGTACCCACACTGTTGTCATTGCTTTCCCATCCCTCCCAGGGGCTAACGGGGGACTAAGGGGACTCCCAGGGGGCTAAGTCTCACTTAAACTGCTCAAGGGATTTGTCATCGCAGGCGGCAAAGGGGATCTGGGCTCGGTGACATAAATGTGGATGGAAAGTTCTATTTTATTCCTCGACCTTAGGCTCTTGCTGATAACCCTTAATGTGATGTGGAGACAAACATCAGTCTGTATTAGATTAAACCAAGAAATTGCTGCATTCAAGAATTTTTGACCTACAAAATGGCAATTTCACATGACTCTACTTAATAGAAAAAGAAGCAGGTAGGAAAAGACCGCAAGTAAACCATCCCTGGTGATTTACAGCCAATAATAAAGCTAACATTTACTGTGTGTTTACCATGTGCAAGGCAAACTCATCCAAGACTCCTGTTCTAAGTGTTTTATGTATATTGAATCATTTACTCTTCAAAACAACCACGCAAGGTCAATGTATTTTCTCCCATTTTATGGTTTAGGCATGGCGAGGTTAAGTTACTTGCCCAAGGTCACATAGTAAGTGGCAGGGTTAGGATTGGAAGCCTCAACCACTATGCTATTCATTGTCTTGACATAGATGTTATTAAATTCATTTTACAGTTAAGGAAGCTGAGAAATAGATTAGTTGGATAACTTTGTTATCCAACTATGCTCTAAGTCACACAGCTAGGAATGTGCTAAGATGGCATTTGAACCCAATGCCATCCTTAAATGCTTCGTCTCTTCCATGGGCAGCCTCTCTGGGTTGTCCTATGAGGTCTCTAACACTCCACTTCACGGGGCTATCTTGTCTTTGCCCACAAAAAATAATAATGTGCATGTTTCAACACATTCGACCCGCACATCAATCTCTTACTGCATTCATTGAGTTTCCCTCATTGTGACGCCCAGTGACCTTATCTGTGTGTGTAGACAATTCAGAAAGAAATGACTGTGGTTTGCGTTAAGACCCCTGACATAAGGGATCTAAGTGTCTCTTTCAACTGATAATGCTACACAGGCTCACTTCCGTTCTCACTCCCTCTACAAACTCCTTAAAAAGCTGGGTATTTAATAATGACCTTGTTCACATGGTTTATAAGCATGTTTATGTTATACAAGTGTACTTTGGAGATATTACAGGTTCAGTTCCAGACCACCACGATAAGCGAGTATCACAATAAAGTAAGTCAAATGAGTTTTTTGGTTTCCCAGTGTATATGAAAGTTATGTTTACACTATCCTGCACTATATTAAGTGTGCAGTAGTAACATAATGTGTAAAAAAAGTACATAGTTAAAAATTACCTTATTAAAAAATTTAAAAATACTTTACTGCTAAAAAGTGCTAATCATCATCTGAGCTTTCAGTGGGTTGTATTCACGGACCACAGATCACTGTAGCAAATATAATAATAATGAAAAAGTTTGAGATATTGTGAGAATTACTGAAATATGATACAGGGACATGAAGTGAGCAACTGCTGTTGGAAAAATGGTGCCAATAGACTTGCTCGGTGCAGGGCTGCCATAAACCTTCAATTTGTAAAAAACACATTGTCTGTTAGGCAAAATAAAGCAAAGCGCAATAAAATTAGAAATGCCTGTATTTGTATACTGCCAAGAAGCTGGCCATTATTTCTCTGGACAGTATGCTTCTTGTCTGTTTTGTGGCAATGCCAGGCAGGGTCCCTAAGGTATCTCCGACCAAAGATCCCGTAACCTAGGTAGGAGGTTAATACCGTCTATCTTGAACAACAAGGGGTTGTAGTATTTAAGTTAGCCACGAGAGGGCTCTATTTCTTTTTCCCACAGATCCACTGCAATAACAGCTTTTGGGGCCACAGATGTGAAATGCTATTCTGGACACAGTAATTAAACCACATTTAGTGCAATTTACCAAAAATAAGCAAAATGGTTTGTTTGGTGGAATAATAAATTCTGTCATTTCTTTAACCTCCAAATACAAAGAGGGAAACCTTTTAATAAAATGAATTTGTTTTCCAGCAAGCATTTACAGGACTATCTCCCGTTCCTATTTGGATGGTTTTTGACATTTGAAAAGTAGCAATTCCATATTAAATTCTCTTAAAAATCTCTCTCTCCTTTTTTTTATTTTTTGAAACTAAGTGTCCTAATAAATCTTTCTGAAGATTTGATAGTAAATGAAATGTCAAATAATCTTAAGCTTCTTTCTAATGCTGGGTATCAGGGTCCAGTCAGGAAAACTAAACCACATTTGAGACAAACAGTAGCTACACTTGTGATGAGCAGAGCATAATGTATAGAATTGTGAATCACTATGTCATACACCTGAAATGAATATAACATTGTGTGTCAATTCTACTTCAATAAGAAAATTTCTTTAAACCCACATTTGATATTTCAACAGAGGGAGTTTAATATGGAGAACCGATCGCACAGGTGTTCAGAGGGCTGAAGGAACAAAAAGCGATCATCGAGGTCATCAACGTAATTACCGCTGGAAGTAGCAACTGCTCAGGGATGAGGAAGCAAAGGGAAGCAGGTGGTCTTATTAAAACCTAGACACTCCGGGGAAGGGATTTTGTGTTGATACCTCTGAGAGGTGCAATGAGGCTGCTCTTGGCAATAATGAAAGTCAATGCCAGGGTGAAGGGTCTTTATGAGGCAATGTTCCTAGGAGCGATAAGTCCCCACCCCATCCGGGCTCTAGCCTTCTGACATTCCTCTAGTGCCCCCTATTGGCAGGACATAACGGTGAGCCAACAGTCCAAAGGGCTATACTATAGCCCCCACATCACTGCGAGGAACGTAGAAAGGTAGCTTCTGAGCACAGTTCACCGCCTTGGCTACTCAGCTACTAAATATACTATCTCAAGGTATTTGAAATTCCATATAAAATAATAACTTTTTGCCTTGGCTATAGATGCTACCAATTTCCATTACCTTTTACTATGGAGCATAGAGGTAATAAGAAATACCGTAGAGAATCCCTAGGGTTTCAGAAAGACTTCTTGTGTAATAGAAATCTGACATCCCTTAGTAATGGGGATCAACCAGTACAGTAACCCCCCCCCCTCCACCAGCAGGGTTAGGAGCTCTACAAGGCAGACTGGCCTTCTCAACTTCCAAACCAGTGGAGCAGTGTTTGTGTCAACTGGTGGAAGTGTTTCTCCATTAAGAAATCCAGCCTCGGAACCAGAAGAGCCCAAAGTTACAGGGTCAGAGAGCAAATGTTCTGTGAGTGGATATTAGGTGTCATAGTGAGAGAAGCCACTCCCACCTCCACCTTTGGTTCCTGGACTCATGTCACAATTTTTTTTCCCTGCAAATTGAGTTCCTTGGTCAGAAGCAATGCTATGTGGAATTCTATGCATGTGAATAAGGCATTATGCAAATTTGATGGTGGAAAGCTTTGTTAAGCATGGGTTTTGTAATAGCCAATACTCATCTTGGCAGAGAAAAATCCACTGGCCTGCAATGTCCTAAAAATCTAGATCTGCCCTCTGTCCTGCCCTTCCCCCTCTTCCAGATTTTCTTTTTTGTTTCAAGGTGAGGTTTTCTGTTGATCTGAGGACAGATAGTGTATGGGCCAAGAGACTTACTGACAGTGAGTTAGGTTTTCACTATGCCTACATTTCAACTTGTGTCTCTGTCTGGAGGCAAATGACAAAGGACAATGGGGTGGAGGTCACACATGCATTTGGAGGCAAATGTTTGCCCGAAAACAGCTTGACCTCAGTCTCAGTATTTATTTTCCTAAGCAGAATGATTTCATGAAGAATGGATATTCCACACCTATACACATTCAATTATGATTTACAGTTATGTTTACTCTGAGGAGGAAGTATGCAGTGTAAATACATTGCTTTTACTCAAAAGGACCAAGAAAGTAAGCAATTTTCCTTCTATTTGTTTAACATTGTTATGGCAGGATTGTTTCTGTTTAATGTTAGTTTTCAAGATGATGGTACCTTCTGAGATTAGTGATACCAATATCAGATCCAATAGTAACCCTGACTAGTATTTTCACAGGCATTTAAAGAGCTGTAAGCTCACCCCACCACTGGACATTTTCAAGCTGAAATGACAAGGACGAATTCCTAAGGGAAGGTAGATCTATAAGACACAGTCCCCAAGCACCAATCCAGTTCCAGATGGTCACTTGGTTTCCTGCAGAACAAAGACGCTTCTCCTCTCCCTCCGCTTTGGTTGATTTGACTTTTTCACATTTCAGTAGCTCGTTTTGTAGTCAAAATCTCAACACCCTTCTTGAGTATGGAAAGAAGAAAGTTGAACTATTTTTTAAATATACATAATCATGAAATTTTTTCAACAAAAAGGTACTGAGGACCATTTTATACCAAGAATTGGGATTAGGCACTGAGTGTACCACTGTTACGGGTGTTCTTCCAGGTCAGGCCAGCTTTAGTGAACTGATGGGAAAGGATCAGAGTAACTGGAACAAAAGGGCAATTCCCTGATTCCTCTGCTCACGGGAATCCCAGTCTCATCCTAATCCCTCTTTCTGGTCTGGAGTGTTCTGTGGGGTGTGTAGTCTTCCTCTCCCTGTCCTCTCTAGGGTTGTGTACCTTGCATGGCTGAGAATTCACCCTCTGTGACCTCACTTCTGGGGACTATGTAAGCTGTACGCTGGTAAGCACCAAATGTTGAAACCAGAAAACCTAGGTCTGTTGTCAGATTCAGTGGGTGAAGGCCATGCCAGAAACAGGAAACCACACTAATGAGGGCAGGAGCCGGGTGAAATGACAAGCATAAGTCTGAGATCTTGCCTTGCACAGGGCCTGGAGGCAGGGCTACCACCCAGAATTCTTCAAGTTGTGCACTGCCAGCTCCCATGGGCTCCCTTCACATAAATCACCATGTGACGGGCACTCCCTCAAGTTGCATACTGCCCAACCTGCACAACTGTATGAGCTATGCACTGAGACCTATTTTTGTTCGCTTTGTTTGTTTTTGTCTTGGGCACTGGTGCCACTGTGGTACATGGGGGACATTACTTCCAGGTCAGGATAGAGCAGACACCCCAGCTTCTTCCTCATCTCTCCATTGTCTGCTCCATCAGAGTACCTCATACTTTCCCATGTCAGTGGTCTTATCCCCTCTTAGAAGCACTTCTGTGCTTAACCCTTGATCTTATACAGAATCTAGTGATAATTATATTATATTTATCTCAGACTTATTAAAAAGGTACATCTTCCTGGAAGAAGGCAGTCTGACTATTTCTCCCATTGTGGAGCACTCAGTGGTCCTCCACACCTGTTCCAGCTCGTAGCCCCCCTCACCCTGGCCCTCAACAATCACCTTTACTTGGTGAGTGCTCTTCTCATCTACTACACATCTAAAATATCAGATTGACATCTATTCCTTGGGCCTTCAGAATTTCCCCCTCCATATCAGTGCTCAGCTTCTAGTTATGTGTCTTTCCCATGGGGATATTTGACTCCTCATGGGAGCAGATTCCCCTAACCCTTTTTTCAGGTCCTAGAATAGTCATTAGTCTTGCTCACAATTATGTCATCCTTTCAGGCACATGGTAGGATTCCACTTGCCCACTCTCTTTGAAGTTCCATGTGGCATAGGACTGTTTTGGTCAATGAAATGTGTGCAGATATAAAACTTCCAGGCAGAGAGTTTAAGGACCAGGGCGTGATGCATCGTGCCCCTTTCACCTGATGAAACATAATACATGTCATGGTTGAGCCAGCATTATCTTCATCCCTGAATGACTACAATGCATACAGCCTGCCTGAAAAACCTTGTTAGAAATGTAACATCGGCAAGAAATAAATGTGGGTTGTGTTAAGAAACTGAAATTTTGAGGTTGTTTGTTATTGCAGCCTAAACTTACCTACCCTGGCTGATGCAAGGTCTTCAAATGTCTGGAGTTGCAATGAGTGCACACACTCTAGGCCTTCATGCTCTTCCCTCTACTAAACCAAGATGCTAGTCCAGAAAAGAGCTGGGGTTAAGGTGACAGTTATTATTTTCTAAAATCGGTGCTGGGATTCACCGTCATGACTTCCACCATCTTGGAAGAGATCAACGGGCATGTCTTGGATTCCATGATTGCCACAGTGATGTGACTGCAGTGAGGGAGAAAAGAAGGTAAGTGGGACACTGGATTGCAGAATTAGCTGTTGCAAGAACAGCTAACCCCTTACCAAAGGGCTTCAGTGGTTTATCTGAGCCAGAACAGTAGGAATCTGGCTCATTCTCTGGAATGACAAGAGCAAACATCATTCCTGAGTGCAGGCTCATTTCAGCAGAGCCAAAACTGAAGAGAGTAACTGTGCTCAGGGACTCTTGTTTGTCACTGGTTCCAGCCTTCACTTTCTGCTGGTCCCCAGATGGGGCATACGGCTAGCTCAGCCCAGTTGTGGGATTTTGAGATGTATGACTAATGGAATGTGTTTGGTTAAAATTGTTAAGTTGGCAAATTTGATTTCCATCCTTAGCCTCTGAATATGACCCTCCCTCCCCCATACTGAGGCTCCTTCTGGCAAAGTTGGCTATCAAACAGCTTCTCTTGAACTGTTGTCAGCTGATAAGTACTTCCACAAACAGCATTTTGAATCTCTTCACTGTGTGCCTCATGTGAGAGGCACTGGGGACAGAGAGAGGGTAAGGAAATGTCACTGACTTACAGCCTCGTGCTGGGTTGGCAAATTACAGCCCATGGGCCAAATCCAGCCTGCGGCGGGTTTTGTAAATAAAGTTTCCTGGGACATAGCCATGCCCATTTGCTAACACACTGTTTGTGGCTGCTTTGGGGCTGTATCTGCCGAGGTGAATAGTTGCAACAGAAACTGTATGGTCCACGTGGCCTCAAGCGTCTACTATCAGGCCCTTGGCAGAAAGTTTGGCAACCCCTGTCTAGCAGATTATTAGCCTTTCTAGGGGAGTTTGCATTTTGTTGGCAACTCTGAGACTCAAAGGGATGATGTTAATAGAGGAAGTTCCAGGCAAATAGGGAGCTATTTTGAAGGAGGAAGTCATGTCTAGCTACTGTCAAAGCATACCATATAGACAGCTGTCTTCTCTGTCAATCCAGGATAGTGGACTGCCTTTTCCAAATCCCTGCACAAAACTGCAAGCACCGGGAAGGAAAGACAGTTCTCGCGGCTGGGGCCAGTCCCCATGGAGGAGATCTAGAGCATACCTTCCCTGTGGTACCAGGAGCACCCTTGGTGTCAGAGTAGCCAGCCCAGCTCTGTGCACAGACAGGAGCCAACTTTGACTTCTTTACTCCTCTGGGTTTTCTGAGGACAAGAGAGTGAATTTTTTGCAAGCCCCAGAGAAAGGCTTCACTACTCCCTTTCTCTCCACAGGCACCAATAAAGGGGTTTCAATGGGGAACTTCAAAAGATTCCATCAATTTCTAAGCTAAGGGAAAATGGGAAAAGTTGATTCGGGCTCAGGGCAGGAAACCTCTTTGCCATGCTATATCCCTTCCCCATGTGAGAGTGGGTTGGCCACCCACTGAAATGCCCACATCTCTCATGGTGGAGAAGAATCCTGCCCATGGTACCAGGACCCAAGCAAGTTTCTCAGCGAGCAGGACCAGAGTCTTCTAAGAAACTTGGGGACTTGGTCATACTCCTCAAATGGAGCCTAGGTTGAAATCTTTGCCCCTGAATGTGGGTCACTCACCTGAAAGCTGTACTTCATGGGGAGCCAGACTGCTTGGCACTGGGACATGCCTCCTCCCAAGGCTGCAAATGACACATTGGGCCGGAGTCAGGCTGAGGAGGAAACTTTCTTAGTCTGTGATGCCAACTTCAACGAAGAGGAAAGAAAATCTTATAGGGCTTCAGAGCCCTTCTTCCTCCTCTGGCGTTGTCATGGAAACTCAGTCATCTCAGCAAACATGGGCAGAGTGTCTGGGGGGCAAGGCAGTGTCCCAGTAGAAAGGTACCAGAGATGCAAAGTTGTCTAGGATGTGGTCGCATTGCGTTCAGAACCACGAAGCAGAGAGAGCGGGATGTATAAAAAGAATTAAATCCTGGAGTTTGGAGAAAGACACATCTAGGTTTAAATCTCAACTCTGCCATTTACTAGCTGTATGACTTTGGTTATATTCATTCATTCATCCAGCAAACATTAATTGGAGGCTGACTATGTACCAGGTATCCTGCTAAATATCAAGGATACAGAGTGGCCCGATGTAGAGGAGGCAACCTTTCTTGCTGTCATAGAACTTACACATTCTAATGGAGGAAAACAGACAATAAGCATGTATACAAATAAATAAACATACTACCAGAGATTGGTAGAGGCTATGAAAAACGTAGAGTAATGTGTAAGAGTGACTCTTTAAGAATGAGTAGTTAAGGGAACCTTCTTGGAGGAGGTAGGTTTTGAACCGAGACCTAGGGAAGGAGGCAGCCAGGTGACCATCTGGAAGAAGAGGATTCTAGGAAGAGGGAAGTATTGGTGCAAAGGTCTGCTCACATGAGTCTCTGAGTTTCAGTTTCTTTGTCTATAAATGGGAAATAATTTACTTAATGGGATCGTTGTAAATGTTCAATGATATGCACTGCATCTAAAGTGCTTAACTCAAAGCCTAGCACTGGGGGTAAATGCTCTTTAACATTACTAAATACATAAAAGCACAAAGGTGCAGTTAATTCTGAGGGCGTGGGGTGAGTGCTGAGTCATGAAGGGTTAGCATTTGCCGCCCACTTGCAGAATGGAAAATAGGTTAGATCTTTTCAGCTGGTGACTCCTATCTTCCCCGGAGCTTCCCTTTCAGATCCTGACCACACTTCATTATAATAACATGAATATGTTTCTTTACTCCAATCTGTAAATTACATAAAAGCAGTTATTTCTTTTTTTTCCCCACCATTCTACTTCAGTGCTTAAATGAGACAATGTATGCCAACATTTAGAATAGTCTTTCGTACGTGAATGAATGAATGAATGAATGAATAGTGGGAAGGATGTTGAGGTAGTAAGTACAGCATGAAGTTGAGTCTGTTTGGGAACTTGTAATAGACCCACAAAAAATGAATGTGGAACCCAAAAAGAGTGACCCTCTTAGTCAGAGAAAATTGTTCCTGCTTGACTACCTTTGACCTAGGACATCAGCTTTTCTCTGCCTTCAGATTCCAATCAAAACATCAGCTCTTCCTGAGCCTCAAGCCTACTAGCCCCCACTGGAACTACGCCATCATCTCTCCTGGGCTCAGACCGTCAGGTCAGACTGGGACTACACCATCAGCTGTCCTGGGGCTCTACTTTGCTGACTCACCTTGCAGATCTTGGGACTTGCCAGCCTGCATAATCATGACAGCCGATTCCTTATAAGAAATCTATCTATATATCCTATTGGTTCTATTTCCCTGGAGAATCCTGGCTAACACAAAAGCCCATCCTAAGGGATCCACTTTAATTTAATCATCCCTTTAAAGACCCTATCTTCAAATACAGCCACGTTCTGAGGTATTAGGGTTTAGGGTATCAACATCTTACGGGGGGCGGGGGACACAATCCCACCAGTAACGATGAGCAAATAATCCTTCCTTTGCTCAAGCCATGGTTAACTGCAAGTGAGAACATATTTAACTGCTCACACCAGGTGTGGATTCACATACCAAATTTGATGATCCACGAGGTGTCCTGCTGTATTTCCATGGTGGCATGTTGCAGTGTCTTCCATCTTTGATGAGTTATTTAATGGTTAGAACCTGGGCTTGGAAGAAAGCAAGTCTCAAAAGGGTTACAGGTTGATGACTGACTTTTGGGGCAACTGCCAACCATGCTTCAATTTGTCCATTGCCAGTTAATACTAATACCATGCACCCATTGCAGACTTAATTGTCCATTGCCAGTTAATACTAATACCATGCACCCGTGACGTGAAAGTCATTCCAAATCAGGAGTCATCATCTGAGCTTTGGGGTGATGGGGGAGGCTCGGCAGCCATGGAGAGGTAGCTCTCTTAGCCAAACTTATTGAAACATCCTGATGTATGCCTTCCAGCCAATGTCAGCTGCTAATCTGTATGAATTAATGCAGTAATAATTGGGCCGTATTCAGCAAGCACTAATTTCTTTCACTACATCAAATCAAGCCTCACGATTGTTTCGAAATAAACATGCCATCCCCAGAATGCTGAATCCCTGCACTGGCAGCTGGGTTCTGAGTGGATCTGGAAAGGTCCAGGGAGGAGGCTGGGTCGCCAAGTGGTGGGACTCATTCCTGAGCGTATGAGACCTGATTGAGTCCAACCACATTTTAAAAGATGAGAGGAAGTCAAGCTTTGATTCTGGCCAGTGTCCAAGGAGAGTTCACTCAGGAGCATCCTTCGGGGTTTCTGCCTTCTTTAGAAGCCTCCAGCTCTACAGCATGCAGTCTGGTTGGCTACTGCTATCTCCCTGCCTTGCTAAGGGGGGCCTTGCAGTGTCACTGGAGTGAAGGACCCCGAGAGAGACCATTTCAAAGATTTTCAGGTCTGATTGCAAATAAACCTCAGAGGAAGTGTCTAACAGATTCTTACAAGCAAGAAAACAGGAAAACCGAAGAGAGAGAGAGAGAGCCTTCGAGCCAGTGAGCAGGAGATGCTTTCCTTTGCTCTGCCTGCAGGAGGGGAAGAAGGAGAAAGAACAAGGTCTAGAAAGATGATAAGGAAGCAGGGCAAGGATTGAGTTACACCGGACAGAGGATGTGCTGCTTCTCTACATAAGATAGTTAACCAACACTTGGTGGGAACTTGAGAGGTCTGCTCCAGTGGCTGGCAGTGCTTTAAGTAAAATCATGAAGGTCAACACTGCAGTCTCTCATCTCTTCTCTCTCTCCCACATACTCTCATACTAATAAGTATCTCCTCTGTGCCAGGCCCTGTGCTGGACCCTGGGGACAAAGCCAACAAAGTTCCTGTCTTCCCTCCCTCTGTTCCTATCCCTTCTCCCCTCCCTCTCCCTCTCCCTCTCTTCATCTTTCTCCCTCCCTCCCTCTTCCCTCCCTCCTTCCCTGTCCCCCCTCCCTCCCTCTCTTTCTCTCCCCCACTCCCCACTCCTCTTCTTCCCCCTCTTCCATGTTTGCTGCCTGGCACCCCCACTCCGATGAGCTGCTTATCTATCCACAAGCTTAGAATGTCAGAGCCTATAAAGCTTCTTTAGATTTCTCTCCTCTTCCCTTCTGTCCTTATCCTGTCAGTCAGGATGAAAGAAATTAAGTTGTGTAAGTCTGTACATTTCTCTGTGATCCAGCTTCCAGGCCTTAGAGCTGCCTGCAAGCTGCCACATCACCTGGGTCTGGATTCAGACGTGACAAGCTGTAGGGGTTCTGGGAAATAGGTGTCACTGGGCTCCCAAAGTTCCAAACTTCTAGGTCATAACTGAAAAGCAGAAAGGAAGCTGTGAATCAAAGCTCCAAGCAAACTGCTTATGGCAATGGTGGCAATGAACCAGAACCCAAAACATGATGAGACTCTGGAGTCACCTTCCAGTTTCTGGAGCAACACTGCTGCCCATGGTGTGCAGGTCGCACACTGCACAATGTGCCTGGCTGAGAGGGCAGCTCACCAAGGTGCCAAGCTGTACGCTTTTGTGCAGAGCTGTGTTTGCCCCATGCAAAGGGTCCCTGGTTATGTACTTGCCATGCTGTTGGCTCTGGGACTGCTCTTGCTTAGAAGGGTCATCTCTTTGAAATCCTCACAGAGACACGAGTATATGCTAGTGCTGGTCAGGCATATTAATGACAAGATAACAAATGGACTAACTTTTTAAAGTTAGTTTTTTCTTAATTTTTTTTAAATATTGCTCTTTGAAGTGTGTTTTAGAATTATTGTAAATTTAATGCCATCTCTTATGCCTTTCACATGTGAAAAGCATATAATAATAACTATATATATTATATAACATGAATAAATATAAGTATAGTAACTCCCATTTATGTGAACTTTCTAGGTACCTGGTACTGTACTGGGTGCCTATACATTTTTGTCTGCAATTCTTCCTTCCCTGCCTGCCTTTGCTACTGTTCACTGTGGGTGGAATATTCTTCCTGCTCCATTGACTTTGGTCTTAGCCATATGGTATTTTGGGCATTAGAACTGGGCAGAAATAACACTGTGCCAATTACTTATAGTGAGGCTATAAGAGGCATGGTGAGGGTCTGCTTGAGGTTCCATCCTCCACCACAAAAGGAACATGCCCCTAGGTAATTTTTACTCTTTGACCTGAAACCAAAACATGTGGAGCACACCTGAACCTGACCCAGAGCACAGAGTCCAGCCAAGTTCAAACACAGCTGAGTACAGCCAAATCACAGTGAACAGACCCATGAACATGAAATAGATGTACATTGTTTCAAGTCATGAAGAATTGGGGTTGTTTGTTATGTGGCATTATCAATGATAGTGGACGCCTACAGTGCCTGACATTTTTCTTTTTCTTTTTTTTTAACAAATTCTTGTAACCATTCTTTAAGGTATGTGTTTATATTTTACATAAAAGAAAACCAAGGCTCTGAGAGGTTGAGTAATTTATTCAAGTTAATAACCATTATTAATGTATTAGCCAGTACTAATATCCAGCTCTGTTCAATTCCAAATTCCTCATATTGTGTCCAGAATATTGATGCTGTGTTGCCTCTAGAGATCCTTAACCAGCCAAAATGACACAATCATAGTCAATAAGTTTCTGTTCTATTTACGAAGGCAGTAGTAGAACCAATGGATTTTAGTTTTGCAAGATTGCATTCAAAGTGTCTCTCTGCTCAACCATCAATTCCACACAACATTCTTTTAAACAGAATTCATCCTTCCCTTCTCCTCTACCCACCCCAAACTTCTGTTATTTAAATCTTTAAAAGTTTTAAGGTTCTAAATGTGATTCCTATTTCTCAAGGCCAAGATGACCTGAGGCTGAGGTAGAGTTTAACTTGGCATCTTGTTTGTTGTCAGTACGATAACCAGAACCAGATGCAGATCACTGAACTGAAGGATGACTTCTGTCTCCTGATAGCACTTTAGGCAGAAAAAAACCAAAAGACAAAGAAAGCCCTTTGATGTATTGTTAAGTGAAAAAAGCAAGGTGTAGAACAATGTGTATTGTACATTATTTGTATGTTTGAGAAGCATATGCATGTATGAATGCTTATAGTCTCCATAGGATTTCTTCAGAAGAATACTCTAGAAGCTGGTAATGGTTCTCCCTCTGATAAGAGAACTTAGTTGTTGGTGGGGGGCAGGGATGCAAAGAGAATTATTTTTCATTGGATATTCCTTTAAAGCTTTCTAAATCAGTGTGCATGTTCATATCACTACTCAAAATAATGGAAAGATTTTTTAAAGAAGAAAGCACCTTCTTCTGTCTACCCCCACTTTTCACCACAGGCAGGCTATATCTCTTAGGTTTCAGATTCCTTGACTTTTTGGAAAGACTTGGAAGGAGGAGCTGGCCCAGGAGGAGGAGGCCCTTTCTGGTGTGTTTTCTTCCCTGTATAGTCGAGGTGGTGCTGGATAAACATCTTCAAAGTCTCTAGAGATAACAGAGACAAAACGAAGGGGTATAAACTAGAGCCCACTGGCTTCCACAAGTAAAAGTGATCAGCTGTTTTCTTAAAAACAAGACTTCCCCCCAAAATGTCCTCTGATCTTGCTCTGAGTTACATAATGAACATTCCAAAAGTCAAAGTCCTTAGATTTCCACCTGAAAGACAAGGATGTTTTTCTCTTAAATTCTAATCATATCACTAGAGTTTAACAATTGTTTCAATAAACAGACATCTATGTCCATTCATTAAAAAAAAAAAAAACAAGGTAAATAAATCAACTTTCAAATCATGTCCTTCTGCAAACACCAGCTGCACCGGAAAAGGAAGGCAGCCTGCTAGCAGGCTCTCAGTGCAGGGCTGCGCTGGGGCTGTCCACATGCATGCCCAGAGACTGTTAATGTGTCCTACAGCCCACAGGAAAGAACCTCAGCGGAAAACAAGAAGGCAGAACAATTGTGTGAACTTACCTCCCCTTCTTACTCTCTAAACATCTGGCTCCTGCATGTGTCAGTTCTTTGATTCGAGCCTGCTCTGGGATTATTGATAGGGAAAATCTCCACCTGGATGAGGAGCGGGATGTGGACTAACTACCTCTTCATTAAAGAACAATTAGCACAGACTCAGTTTTTATTGCAAAATAGAGGAGCAGGTTGGTTATAAGCCATGTTTCTGAAATGGCCCAGCTATGTCTCTGCCAACTCTTTATGGAGTGACTAAAACAAAAGCTGGAAGCCAAGAGACAGTAAGGAGAGCCCTTATGATTAGGGCTATAGAAAAAACAAAACACGCAAGGCGCCATCTTGGTATTGGCTAGCCATGGGGAAAATCTCTGCTGTTTAACATAATGCATTTATAAACACAGATGTCAGGGATGAAACAAGTTTATTTTTATAGTTCCGCATCTTACGTTTCCCCAGTTGATTCCTTTTCTTATCTTCTTCTACGTCAGAACAGCCAAACAGGATTTAAGTGGTGCATTTGGATGGCTTGCTTCCCAGAATTGTGTCTCTAGTCATTAATGGGACAGAAGCTTAATTCCACCTGTGGACATGGCAGTTTTGTGATCTTCACAACTGTCCCCATTGTCATGCTCCTCATCTCATTTCACTGGGTTACTTTGAATAACAACCTCCCTAGCTTATTTTGATGGCAGCTAAAAAATCAGTTTGGTTGTGGTATTGCCTGGAGATCGATCAGCTATTTGGTTTCTGTGTCTGTCAAATTTAACTATCTGCCTAATTTATAAGTACTTAAAGCCACTTAAATTTGGTTAGGCTGCAAACTTAATTTGCAAGCAGAGCATGATGACTGCAGGCTGCATGCAGAGCTTGCAGGAGACTTCTTCCCTTCTCTTTTGCACCTCTTTCATTAGCACCTGCCCCCTTGGCTGGGTGGGTGAGCATATGAAATGAGGGGCAATGAGAGTGTGCTGAGCCAGCGCCACCAAAAGGAAATCCAACAGGGCTCAGTGCAGTCTTGTGTTCAGGCTAGAAAAAAGAAATCAGCCACACAATTTTAGATTGGGAGAGACTGAATCAGCAGCCACATACATGAAAGAGATTTGAGAGTTTAGTTAACTTCAAGCTTATTTTTTTTTAAATTAAACATCATGCAGGACTTACAGTGTATCAACAAGCATGCTCTAAATGTTTTACAGATGTTAATTCTTTTCATTATCACAGCGACTTAATAAGGTTAAGTATGATTATTAGACCCAACTATCAAATGGGAAACTAAGGCATGAAGAGAATACATAACTTGTTCTAGTTACTTGTGTCTAGTTACATAGCTAGAAAGGGCCAGAGCCATAATTCAGATTCATGCGGGCTGGCTCCAGATTCTATGCTCTTAATGCTGTACCTTGGTGTAAGCTCTAATGGGGGTAACTGGTAGAGAACAAATTTGGAATAGGTTTTGTTGAAAGCTGTCACTGATTGAAGCTTATTAAATGAAAATTGTGAAGATCAAATCCTCTCTTAAAAGAAAAATAGGTGTCCAAGAATCTATGTCAATTGTTTCAAATAACAGTGAACAAAGTGAAATTCTAGAACCTTAAAAACAATTAATATTATCTTTATAAAGTTGATATAATGATGTTATACCCATAATTTTGTGATCATTTTGGTGGAAACTATCAACTATTTGGTAGAAATATCAGGGTAATGTTTCAAATTAAATTAACCTTCTGGGTCTTCAGTTCATTTATCCAATGTGTAGAATGATCTCAATAATTTCCTCATCCCTTCACATTTTAAAAATTCTAATATTCCCCCAAATGATCCTTCAGGCCAGTCGTGAATTCGTTTATTCAGTCATGGAACTGGCATTTTTCTGAGAGCTTACTTTTTTTTGCAAGGCATCCTTCTGGCATCCTGGAGAATGGTGTGATGAGAAGGTGAGCCTAGGGAACTATAATGCAAGCCCATCGAAGTTCTTGCACAGTGTATTGGTTTGTGTTCTTAGCTGCAGACAACATTATCACTCTACCTGCTTTGTATAAGAAAGGATTTGGTAGGGGGATTTCAAACACTCACAGAATCTTTGGCAAAGCTAGAGGAATAATTTCTGGACTGATGCTCTTGGAACAATGCCTAAAGCCACCCTCAAGAATTGGCCTGACACAAGCGATGCCTTGCATTGACTCTAGAACCAGCTGGATGTCTTCCACTGTCTACGACAGCAAAAGGGGTGTTCCATGCTCCTCTTGTTTCCATAACTCACTTCCAAATCAACTGAATAATGGTGGTGTTTTGCGCAGGGATGGGTTATGTGGGAAAAATAAACTTTGGGGGGGATTCTATTTGGGATAGGCAGGACCCATAGTTTGGGAAACTATCAAAACATAGAAAGAGTGTTCAAGAGGTTTTTGGCAGCCACAAATAACAAATGTCTGCCATAGCTATTTCTCTCAATTCAGTACTGGGAAAGCTCTTATTTAAGAATAGTGTTGAGTTATGTTTGTTTGAGATATTTACAAACTGAAACTTAATCCCTGTGATGATGGTAGTAGTGATGATGATGGTCATGATTATTCATTGAGGATTTTTAAATATTTTAGCCACTGTTTTACATGTTATAGTGGAAATATTATTTTATGTTTGGGTGGAGTAGACCCCTCTTTAGCTGTCAAGGTAACCTATAACCAAGGCTTATGTCAATCAACATATTCCATTCCCTGGCCAAGTAGAAAGTTTAAGGATGGGCATTTGAAGGTCTTCAGATCAATGAGTGTCAGGCTTAGGACTTTCATTTGATTGTTGGACTGAAGCACAGGAGAATGGGGTCTATGCTTCTTGGCTGCCATCTTGCCACCATGTGGAGCCTTGAACAAAGCCAATAAAGGAGAGTAGAGCTAGAATTGGAGGAAGATCAAGTTCTGGTGACAGCATTTGAGCCCCTGGATCAAGCTACTGCTATAATTGGCATACCTCCCAAATTTTCATGTAAATCAACAAATTTCCCCCTTCTCTTTAAACCACATTAAGTCATGTTTTCTGTGACTTTTTTCCAAAGTGGTCTTAATTTCTACACATACATTAATCCTTTAATTTTCAAAAATACCCCATCAGGTTAATAATATTATCACATTTCATAGATGAGGACACAAAGGCTCAAAAAGTTAGTAACTTGCCCAAAGTAACAAAACTTGTCCACATGACTTCAAAGCACAGGTCCTTAACCTCTTATGTTATAGAAGGGCATTGGAGAGTGTTGGGTGGGTGGTAACAATGTGATTCAAAGTTTGAAAAGTAGACCTTTTGGACTGATAGTAAGCCGATGGCAGGGAAACACTTTACATTTCCTTTATATTCCCTGCAATGGCTAGATGCACACTTGGCTCAGGCTGGCTCTCAGAATACACTGCTTGCTTGCTGAGTGAACCAGCAAAGGAGGGAACTGAATGCCTCCAGTTTGGGAGGATGAGAGACATATTAGCAATCTCCACCTGTATGAAGAGACGTCATATAAATGACAAGGATAGTGAGTCTATATAACCCTGGTTAGAGAACAAGGGTACGTGTGGGGGTGTCTGTGTTTCAGGAAGATGAACAAAAGTTTAACATCAAACAGAAACTTCTACTCCCAATGCTATGCAATGTTACAGACTCATTTTCTGGACATATTAAAGAAAGAACAAAATAATGATCTTCCTAGCCTAGTGATATTTCCCTAACCGCAGAAGCTCTTTCATGTTTTCACTGCATGTGCCATTCCCTCTGCTAGAAAAGTACCTCCCACCCCTTGTTTGTGTAGCAAACTCTTACTCATCCTTTAAGATTTAGCCCAGATACCTCCTCCTGAAGCCCTCACTGAAGCCCTCACTGAACCCTCACTGAACTATTACTTTTGGCTCAATTCCTCCTTCCTCCATCTCCCCACCGCATCTTATGTGCATCTACATTAGCCCTTAACACACTTTGTTTCAACAATTTGTCCTACTTTTCTGAATATAAATCAGGGGGCATATTTTATTTCTCCTGGTATTCCTTGCTCCTGCCATAATGCCTGCAACTCTGGATGATCTCGCAAATCCTGCTAAAAAAAAAAAAAAGCCCTTCCTCAATCTCTTTGTCTCAAACTCTAGTCTGTTTGTCTTTCAGGATGCTGCTTAGAAATCACCTCCTTGGGCGCCTGGGTGGCTCAGATGGTTAAGCGTCTGCCTTCGGCTCAGGTCATGATCTCAGGGTCCTGGGATTGAGTCCCGTGTCAGGCTCCCTGCTCCTTGGGAGCCTGCTTCTCCCTCTGCCTCTCTCTCTCTCTCTCATGAATAAATAAATAAGATTAAAAAAAAAAAAAAAGAAAAGCAATCACCTCCTTGGGAAGCCTTCCTTGACCCTCCAAAGCTGGGTTACAATGTTTCTCCTATGTAGTCCCCAAAGCAACCAGTGCATATGCAATGATTAAGAGAGTGGGTGTCAGTGTCTGATTGCCTGAACTTGTATCCCAGCTCTGCTGTTTCATAGCAGGTTCTTAACCCTGATGAGCTTTGGTTTGCTCATCTGTAAAACAGGAATAATAATAATAATACCTCATAGACTTATTGCAAGAGGGAGGGTGAAATCTGAGAGGAAACAAGGTCCCCAGTACATGGCTGCAGTAGAACAACAAATATTAATTGAGGAGTGACCATGTGGAAGACACTGTTCTGGGCACACCAGCAAGGAATGAAACAAAGATTCCTGTATCATGGCATTTACCTTCTAGTGTAAGAGAGTAATCAGCGTAAAGATGGTATGACATACAATAAACAATCTAAATGTGTAAATCATGTGGTATATTAGACAGTGATAACTACTATGGAGGAAAATAAAGTGAAAAGGGGAAGGCACTGGAGGGAGCACCTGTGCTTTGCCAGTTTGGGAGGGAAGGTCTTACTGAAAATATAACAAGTGATTAAAGACCTGAAGAATGTGAGTGAGAGAGCCATATATGCATATGGGAACATAGAGGGGAATAGCAAATGCAAAGGCCCTGAGACAAGAGCATTTTGGGTGTTCAGGGGACAGCAAAGAGGACGGAGTGGCAAACATGGAGTAAGTGAGTGTGCTGCAATGGGAGAGTTCTCTATGGCTGTAAACAAACCATTGTGAAACTTAATGACTTAAAAAACAATCATGTTTTTGTTTATGTGTCTTCAGTTTGTGCAGGGCATGGTGGGGATGGCTTATCGATGTTCCATGTGGCATTAGCTGGGGAGAATCAATGAGGGGCTAGGGCACCACTTTCAAGATGGCTCACTCACATGGCTTGCAAGTAGGTGCTGGCTGTCAGCTGAGAGCTCTGCAGGTAGAGTTGGTCGGGGGCCTCAGTTCTTCTCCATGTAGGATGTTCCACAAGCTGCTGGACTCCTGCAGGCATGGTGGCTGGGTTCAAAGAGCAAGTGTTCCATGAGGCATAAAATGGAAACCCCCATAATCTATTGGTCCTGCAGTCACAGAGGCCAGATTCAATGGCAGGAGAGAAAGACCCCTGTCCTCTCTACAGGAGAGATGTCAAAGACTTTGAGAGCCATGCTTTAAAACTGCCATAGAAGAAGAGAAAATGACATTAGAGAGGGCAGCCTGATCATCCAGGACCTTATAGGCCATTGTCATGGATTTGGCTTACCTTTAAGAGGAATGAGGAGCCACTGGAGGGTTTTGATAAAGGTATGACCTGATTTGACTAGTGTTTAGCAGGGCCAGTCTGTTAAAGTAGATTAAGAATAGACCGAAGGTAGATAAGGTAAACCAGTTAAGAATTTTCGAGTATCCAAGCAAGAGATAATGGTGGCTCCTACCAGTGTAACAGGAACATAGAGGATAAGAAGTGGTCAGATCCCAAATGTATTTTGAAGAAAGAGCCAACAGGATTTCTTAATGGATTGGATATGCAATATGAGAGAAGGAAAGGGATTGAAGGTGACACACGGGTTTTTGTCCTGAGTAATTGGAAAAATAGAGTTGCCATTATTTGATGTGAAGGCTGAGAAGTAGATTTGGCAGCTAAGAACAGGAACTTGCTTTTCGATATGTTAAGTTAGACACCCCAGGAAAGATGTTGAGTAGGTAGACAGATCTATGAGTCTGGAGTTCAGGGAAGAAGTCAGGGATGGAGATATAAATTTGGAGGTATCAAGCATAGCGATGGTATTAAAACCATGAGATTAAATGAGACCACCAAGAAAGTGAGTGTGAATGGTAGAGGAGAAAAAGCCCAGCGTTATGAGGTCTTGGTCAGGAGATGAGGAGGAACCAGCAAAGGATGCTGAGAAAGAACAGCAAATGAGTAGGAGAAAAATCAGGAGAATGTGGTATACTGGAAGGCAGATAAAGGGAGTGTTTCAGGATAAGGAAGTAGTCACCTTGGCCAATTTGCTGAAAGGGCAGCTATGATGGGGGCTGAGAATTGACAACCAGACTTGGTAAAGTAGAGATCTCTTAATAGGATTTTAATAGGCAAAAGCCTTGAATGGGTTCAGGGGATGGAGAGAGGGGTTGTTGGAGACAGTGAAGACAGACAAATTTTTCAAGGAGTTTGTGAAAAGGGAAAAGAGAAATGAGGTGGCAGCTATAGGGGAAATGGGATCAAGGGATGTTTTATATGGAAGAAATAATAAGATTTATATGTTGGTGGGTAAAGTTAATAGAAAAATAATAATCCAGGTAAGAGAAGGGAGAGCTGCTGTAGCTCTATGAACTTGGGTTAATAAGAGAGTTGGGATCTAGTGCTCAACTGGAGGTGTTAGCCTTATCTGGGAGCATGGACTGTTCATCCACAGCAACCAGAGAGTAGAGAGATACATGCACACAGATGCTAGCAGGCTGGTAGGTGTGGTGGTGGAAGTTCTCTTCTGGTTGCTTCTATTTGCTCAGTGAAATAGGAAGTAGGGTCATCAGATGAGAATGAGGACAAGGAAGGAGGCTTAAGGAAAGAGTGATCAGTGAAAGTGATCAATTGATATTAGCGATCATGAATTTAAAACGAAATCATTCAACAGACACTGTGGTTTTCTCTGGCCACAGTCAATGGGTGCAGGCACAGAATGGGCAGAGAATTGGATCTAAGCATGGTTGTAGTTTTGTCAATTTAGTAAAATGAAATAAGAGAGAGGTGAGGGACTGAGCATCTATGCAAGGAAGTGACTACAATAATTGATTATGGAATTCAAGCTGGGTTAGTAGGGAAGTGAGGACATGGCAGGGGTCAAGGACAGTGAAAATGGGGTAGGATCAAAGTATTTGGGATCCCTGTGGGTTAGAGGATTTGGGGAAGTACTAGAGAAAAAAATCTAGAAAGATGGGAGGTGATAATAGGAGAGTGGAAGACTTGAAGTGAAACAACAGGAACTAGGGAAAATGGAAAATTTCAATTATTGGAGTGACAAGGTCTAGGGTATGATCACGGGAGTGAGCAGATAAAGTAGGTGGGGGACCATATCATGGGAGGAGAAGAGGTCCACAAATTGAGAAACCAAGATGGAGGAAGGTCCATCTCCCTGAATGTTAAACCCACAAATTATAATGCCCAGAGTAGTGCTGGGAAAACTGACTGTGAACCAGGCTCCGAGGTCTTCAGGGAATGAAGGGTATGACCTGGGGTTTGTTCATGGACATGACAAGGAGGAGTAGTAAGTGATGTGATCTAATGACATAAGATTTAAAACCAAGTGGGCATGGGAGTTTGTGATCAGGAAAAGAGGAGAATTGTCTAGAAGCAGCAGCAAGAGGGAAAAAGGACACTGCAGAAAGACCAAAGACAGTACCCCATTTCCTCTCATGCACAATATGCAGAAGGTCCTGGTATAGCTTTAAGCCCATTAAGGAACTGAGAAGCCTGAGAGATGGGTGTAAGAGAAAGGCCTGGGTCAGTGTGAAGAGCCTGCAGAATACAGAGATTTCTTTACTGGAGTCCATGTCAAGGCATGACACCCAAAAAAACCAGGGGGGTACCTGTGCCTGACATCCAGTGACACGCTGGGACCAAGGACATCTCCACAGAGGCCACTAAGTATAGAGACAACTCTCTGTGAAGCAGAGGCTCCTCCATAAGAATATGAAGCTGCACTTGGATGCCATCTTGTACAAGGGGGTGTTGGGCAGAGAGACCAGCCACAAAAGATCTTGGAGAAATTCCTGGAGGTGCAGAACTGCTCAGAGCAGTACTAGTTCTGTATCTTCCTAGCTCAGATCAAGGACTTTGTTTCCTTGCTTCATCTGTTGGTAAAATGGCACCAATAATAATTTTCAAAAGGTGACTTTAATCTCTGCTTATTCTGCTCCCCCCAACCCCCATCCCCACCCCAAAGAACTGGGCAATCACCTACAAAGATTTTAGGAATAGATGACTTTAAAAATACTCATTTTAAACATAATTAAAACAACACATGTTTATTGTAGAAAACTTAGAAATTAAAAATAGATATAAAGAAGAAAATGACAGTCATACATTATCCCTCCAACTAGAGATAGTTACCCTCAATATTCAGGTATGTATATTTCTATGCACACATTATACAAAAATGGGATCATACTGATACGTAGTTTTATAACTTTTTTAAATTGAATGATATAGCATTGGCGGTTTCCCTGCTAAATAATATTCTTACACATCAACTTAATGACTGTATAGGATTTCAGTTCATATATGTAATAATCATTCATCCAATTCCTGTTATAGAAAATTTAAATTGTTTCAATTTTTTCACTATATAACAGCAGAATGAATGACATTTTAGTTATATCTTTGCACAAAGCCATGATGATTTATTTCCTATGAATAAGATCTTATAATTGGGTCAATTATACCTTAAATGGGTCAAAGGGTATACAAAATTTTAAGGCTTTTAGTACAATATTACCAAGCTGTCCTCCAGAAGTATTTATCAGTTTACTCTCCTCTCAGCAGGATATGATAATGCCTGTTTTCTGACATCATTTCTCTTACTGTTAGCATTAAAAAATCTTTGCCTTCGATGACTTCTTGAGATTTTTTTCTTATCCTTGATTTCTGTTTCCATGTAAGAAGGAGACTGCTTTCATTTGGCTTTTTTTCTTAAGTGGACTGATTAATAATCTCTGGCAAGAAGTTTTGGGCCACCATTTTTAAGTCACGGGAAGACCTGGACCACTAATAACATACGGAGGCCAAAATGGTTTCAAGTCAAAAAGTCCTGGCCTGGGGGCCATTTGTCTTGTCCTTGGGAGTTACTTCTATCCCTCGGCTCAAGGCACCTCATCTGTCTTCCTTCCAGCTCTTAGTTTCTACGATCCTTTGTCTTCCTGTTTCAGGGAACATTCTTGCCAGCTCATCCTCAATATCTGTGGACAGAAAGGTCGATCCAAAGTCAAGTATATTTGGACAAGATTTTTCTGCCTTCTTATCCTTTCCTTGCAAATGTACATCCTTAATAGAAATTTGAGTTCTATCTTTGTCTTTGTTCAGGCTGATAAAGATCTTTCAATTCAACTTGGATAATACTGATTGAGCAGCTGCATGGTTCGTGGTGACATAGAAGGCATAAGAGAGATGCAAATCCACTCTTCTTTCCTGGTAGTCTCTTTTTCTTTTCTCTCTCTGTAGTAAAATCTCATTCATGCACCAAAGTTTCCTCTTCGTCTCCTCTCTAGAGGATTCAAAATATCATGGCTGTCGTCATCTTCCTGCAACGTGACTCACTGGCTGGTTCTGAGGCCGGTTCATTGACTGTGAGGTCACCGTAAACAAGAGCTCCTGATAACACGGGTGACAGGTTCCTTCTCTGACAGCCCCAGTTATGTAAGATGCATTGTTCTGGTTATGAGCTCACCTTTAAAACAATGGCTGTGGTTAAAAAAAAAAAAAAAAAGACTAAGAAGAATCGGTAACACCTGAATAAATGAGGCAATTTGGGGGAACTTTCTGGTTGACATAGTATTTTCAGGGGCTTTAAAAGTGGAGTCATGCTTTCTCTGTGCTTGGAGCTCATTTAAGACTCTTGTTAATGGGACTACAAAGACTTTAAGCAGAGGGGCAAAAGTGTTTTGGCTTTCAAGCAGATTTTTAGCCCTTCATTAAGGATTGGGGAACAAAAGTCTGAGTCCTAGTAATGAAAAACTGAATCTGTTGCTTAATGCAGCATTAGGACACAGTTTGTGGGAAAATAACCTGCATTTTTGTATGCTGTTTATCCACAGAGACACGCGTATGTGAATATGCTGACACATGCACAGATACATGCTCAAATAATGCCACAGTATTTTTTACAGAAACATATGTATATATATATGTATATATATATATATATACACACATATATATGTACACACACACGTTATGTATATATATACATGTTTGTGGGTTTTTTTTGAAATGTGAGTTGCATCTGCAAAAGTTGTGTAATCCTGTCCTAGAGAGAGGAGCTTGTGTGGAGCATGGAGATTTTGGAGACACTCTCTTCTCTCCTTATTTGAAGCACAAGCCAGTGATTGTCATTCACACTGAGTAGAGGTGTCCGTGCCAAAGGGTGACAGAATAGATAAGTAATCCCCAATGTCAGCTGTTGGGTGTGATACCACAGAGATGTACGCCCTCTGTGCCTGCCAGGCCCATCTCTCTCTGTTCTGGAAAGTGGAATCCGATGATAAATGTCAATACACTTACGTTGCCACATGGAAGTGAGCTGTAGCTGTCTGGATCACAAACAGAAGCAGCAAATCGCAAGATGTGGGTGCCAGATGGCACTTAAAGTTGGGCACATGGGATGGATACTGAGAGAGGTTTTATTAGCCGAGATGAGTGGCCTGGCACTGCTGAGTGCCACCTTGCCCCCTCTGGGGCATTATCCAGTTTGCTTTTAGATACCCATTAAACACATACACCACCCTTCTGCTCCCGCCATTTAATGGACTTATCGGGATGTGTTTGGAGGTCCTTTGGCTAAGGGGTACCACCAAAATCTGTAAAAGGAAAGAGAGTAGTGTGGGAGCGAAGCCTTGTCATAGAGAAACTGTCCCATCAACAAGGCAAAAGAGATTTTTGTAATGAGTGGTGACGTTTCTTTCACAGTGCGATCAGGCTGGAGGGGCAAGTGAGTTGTTACCTGGGTCAACTTCCCACTTTACTGAAAGAGGTCTTTGGGAAAGTTTTTGGTGTCCCACAGCCAGTCTCATTTTCCTTTTACTATGCGGGTGGGGGAGGGATCCCTTCATAATATGAAAAACTTATATTTGTATTTTTGAGCTTTCCAATTTATTAAGCATGTTCATGTGTACTCATTTCTCCTCCCAACCTCACTGCTGTCATCCGCCTATTATGGATGCAGAAATGGGGACTCAGAGAGGTAGCAACCTGCTTCTAGTCACACAGCTAGTGAGCCCCTTACTCCTGCAGTCAAATCTGGACTTGACCCTTCAGCAGCAACTACCACTCATTGATGCCTACTGTCTTAGTCTGCTTAAAGCCACAGACTAGGGGCTTGTAAACAGAAATTTGTTTCTCACAGTTCTGGAAGCTGGAAGTTGGAGATCAGGGTTGCAGACCCACTTGTTGTATCCTCACACGGTGGAAGGGGCCGAGGATTTCAGTGGGGTCTCTTTTATAAAGGCACTAATCCCACCCATGATGGATGGCTCCACCCTCATGACTTAATCACCCACCAGGACCATCACATTGAGGGTTAGGATTTCAACGTATGACTTTTGGACAGACACAAACATTCAGATCATAGCACCTGTTATATGCCATGTGCTTTACACATATTATTTGGACCCTTTCAACAAGTCTATAGAGAAGGAATCATTGCTGTGATATACAGATGACAAAATCAAGACATAGAGGGACTAAATGCCTTGCTTAGTGTCACATAGTTTTTATGTGGCTAAGCTAGGATTTGAACCCATGACTTTCTTGACTCAAAACCCTACATCTCTCCATTCTAATAATTACAATAGCTAACAATTAATGAGAACTTACTATTTTCCAGCCACATTCTAAGGGTTTTTTTTTTAAGATTTTATTTATTTATTTATTTGAGAGAGAGAGAATGAGAGATAGAGAGCACGAGAAGGAAGAGGGTCAGAGGGAGAAGCAGACTCCCTGCTGAGCAGGGAGCCCGATGTGGGACTTGATCCTGGGACTCCAGGATCATGACCTGAGCCGAAGGCAGTCGCTTAACCAACTGAGCCTCCCAGGTGCCCCTAGGGGTTTTATTGATAGTAACTAGTTGAATGTTTATAACAAGACTACGAGGTAGGTTTTGCTAACATCCCCATTTTACAGATGGAGAAACCGAGGCATAAAAAGGATTAAGTGACTTACTAAAGACCACACAGCTGGAGATGGGTAGAACCAGGGTTTGAATGCGAGCAATTTAACTCTGGGAGCCACCTTCTTGGAACACCACTATGTCCACTTTAGCACTATGCTAGCTTGCATACTGCAGGTCCGGGGGTATGGTTTAAGAAGGCTTTTGGATAAACCCATTTCTTTATGATTTTGGTGCCATTCCACACTCTCTATAGAGTCAATACTAACTCCTATGTTAGTTTCAGAACTACCCCAACCCCCCAGGGTCTATTTTGGATCAGAAATGACTAGGCTCTTGCTACTGAAAATGCCCTTGCTGACTAGCAGCCTCAGCATCTACTTGGAAGCTTCTTAGAAATGCAGAATCTCAGCACCAGAGCTACTGAGTCAGAGTGTGCACCATTAGCAAGATCCCCAGGTGACACAGGCACGTTAAAGTTTTAGAAGCACTGGTCTAAGAGGGATCTAAAGCCTTTAAGGGCATAGTTCTGAATCTCAACCACGTTTTGGAATCCCTGGAAAGCTTTAAAAAGTACTGATGCCTGGATCCCACCTCCAGAGAATCTGACTTAATTGCAGCCTGGACACTGGGAATTTTAAAAGCTCTCCAGATGATTCAAAGTGCAGCCAATGTTGAGCTCTACTGCTCTGGGGATGCCTTGTCCTCAGCAGTTCCTCGGGGTTCACCCATATCCCCACACCCAAACACCTGAATCTGCCTCTAGGTTTGGAGGGTCAGAAAAGTCATGACAAGGCTGTTCGCCCCAAAGTTTATGATCATTATTATCATCAGTAGAGCAGTAATTATCAAAGAACTAGCACTGTTCAGACGCAGACTGGCATGGAAAGCTTTCCCCGATCCCACCTCAATGATTTTTCCTCCTTTTCTTTCAGTCACACATGAAATAACTTACCCTGAATGAAGAAGAGGAGGCTTCAGATGTGATGCTAATTACCCTGACCTTCCATGTTTGTAAGATTTGTCATCCAATCACGAGGCGCAAGTGTTTTTCCTACTGCCCAGAGGCCTATGTGGCAAAGGATTTGACAGTTGAAGAGGAGCTCAGGTTTGAAGTAGACATCCACGTCCTTGAGGCAATTATGTCCAATCCTCTGTGAAAGAACCCCTGACTGCCCATGGTGCTGACCCTGTAGTAGAGCCATGAGTTGTAATAAAAATGTAGAAACTTCCTCTCTAAGACAGGGAATATTTTTATGGTCTTCTTTTCACACAACACAGTAAGTTCCAAGACTTCGTTACATTCTGTGGTATCCTTGGTGCCCAGTATCCAACACACAGCAGGTACTTTGTAAGCTTTTGCTGAATGAACAACTGAGGAGATGACAATCATCAATACCATTTACTGACACTTTATAAACATTATCTTGCTTTGTCCTATGACAATCTTAAGAGAAAAATTCTTATTTGTTCATTTGTTTTTAATTGATCACTGAAGTTAAATAATTTATCCATTGGTCATTACTTTCTGGTAAGTGGCAAAATCTGGATTCATTCATTCAATATTTATTTTTTGAGTGCCAGACACTGTTCTAGGTCTTTGGACAGTATCAGTGAACAAAACAGAAAAGATTCCTTTCCCTTTGTAAGTTCAAGGGAGAGAGGCACACAATAAATAACATAATAAATAAGTAAATTATATAAAATGTTAGAAGATGTTAAGCTCTATGGCAAAAAAAATAAAGAAATAAAGAAGATCAAGGTAAGCAAATTAGGAGGATCAGAAGGGTTAAGGTAGTGGTGGGCAGTCTCAATGGTTAGTTTTATATGTCAGCTTGGCTAGGGTATTGTACCCAGTTACATAATCAAACACCAATCTAGGTATGAAGTTAATTTGGAGGTGTGGTTAACATATGCAATCAACTGACTTTAAGTAAAGGTGATCATAATTGATAACATGGGTGGGTCTCACCCAACCAGTCGAAGGCCTTAAGAGCAGAGAAGAAATTCTGCACAAGACTGCAGTCTTAACTCCTGCCTGAGTTCCCAGCCTGCTCGTCTGCCCTGCATATTTTGGACTCAGGCCAAGAAAGCAGCACCAACTCCCACTTGGGCTTCTAGCCTGCTGGCCAGCCCTGTGGGTTTTGGATGTACCAGCCCCCCAATTCCTTAAAATAAATCCCTGGAGAACCCTGACTGATACAGATTTTGGTAGTGAATGTGGGATGGTGATGTAATAAATGCCTAAAAATGTAGATGTGGCTTTGGAATTGGGTTACAGCAGAGGTTAGAAGAATTTTAAGATATGTGATAGAAAGAACCTAGATTGTCTTGATTGATAGAAATACAGACATGAAAGACAATTTTGTTGAAGACTCAGAAAGAAGTGGGGAGACTGCCGAGAAAGCTTTTATCATCTTAGAGAATGCATATGCTGTCCTACAGAATGTTGCTGCAGATGTGAATGTGAAAGGTACTTCTGGTGAGGTCTCAGCTGGAAATGATGAACATGTTCTTGGATGTTGGAGGAAAAGTGTTCCTTGTTACAAAGTGGCAGAAAACTTGGCTCAATTTCAGAGGTCTCAAAAACTTTGGGCTAGCATATTATTTTAATGTAAAATAAGATTGTGTGCAAGCCTGGGCCAGCAAGTTCTGTATAACCTGCAATTAATAGTTCATGAAAAGGGTAGGGAAGGGAGGTAGGATGGGATAGTGGTTAAACATTGTAATGGTTAATTTTATGTGTCAACTTGACTGGGCCATAAGGTGACCAAATATTTGATCAGACATCATTCTGGGTGTGTGTGTGTGTGAGGGTGTTTTTGGACAAGATTAACATTTAAATCAGTAGACTGAATAAAGCAGATTGCTCTCCTTAATGTGGTGGGCCTCATCCAATCAGTTGAAGGCATGAATAGACCAAAAAAGCTGACCCTCCCCCAGGTAAGAGAGAATTTTTTCTGCCTGATTGCATTTGACATGGGACATTTGGATTTTTTTTCCTACTTTGGACTTGGACTGAAATGTTGGGTCTCAAGCCTGCCAACCTTTGGATGGTAACTATACCACTAGATCTCCTGTTTCTCAGGCCCTCAGACTTGGACTGGAACTCAGCCATGGGCTCCTGGACTGGAACTAAACTATGGGTCTTTTCTTATTAACTCACCGTTGCCTGCCTCCATAATTGTGTGAGCCGATTCCCTATAAGTCTCTTTACACACACATACACACATGCACACACATGTGCACATGCATACACACACCCTCTACTGGTCCTGTTTCTCTGAAGAACCCTGAGTAGACAACAACTGGCCCTTCAGTACAGATAGTTTGTGGATTCTCTTAGTTTAGTGCTTCTCCAATTTCAGTGTGCAAAGGAACTTCTGGAACCCTGCTAAATATGCAGATTTTGACCCAGGAGGTCTGGGGTGGGGGTTGAGATTCTGCATTTCTGACAAGCTCCTGGGTGATGTTGACGTTGCTTGTCCTTAGGTCACTCTGAGTGGCAAGGCCCTAGGTAACTTCTATTACCACATATTGATTAATTAATGTCCTACCTTTTTACAAAATGGAATTTAGGAGCATGAGAAAATTAAGGTGACCTCTAAGGTCTTCCAAACCCGTCATTTCTGTGGGACTTTTACATACTTTGTTCAATTTTTTTTAAGAACTTAAATATGGTAATTCAGGTATGGTCACCATGCATATTGTTTTCCATTTTTTATCTGGAAACTTGTAGGCTAGATAACTCCACTTGAATCACTAAGTATTCCACACGGGCATTATAGGAATGCAATTTTATATAGTTTGAGTCAGGCTAATGATTTTTTAGGGCGTCAAATTATCCAAACCAGATGAGCTATCACTCCAGTCAGGGCATCTGTCCTCTCAAAGTCAGGGGTTTCATTTAGCCATTGAAAGGGCCACATGTTAGACTCCTGAACAGCTAGCAGACTTGACCTTACTTAAAGCAGAGTATAAAGACCCAGACGGAAGTGTAGACAAAAGGTGACCAATAAAATACTTTAAAATATATGTGTATGGGTAAGAGTGGAGGGGGTTGTCACTTTTCCTGCGGGTTCTAATTATGGAATTTGCAATAAAAAAGACCAGAACATGGCCTTCATAATATAAAGGGGCAGGAAACAGGAATGGTGCTGTTGGAGCTTGAGCGGCAGAGAAGAGAAGTGCTTGACAGCAGCTGTAGCCACAGGACCTGGCCACTGCCAGGACCAGAGCAGGCCAGGGGAGGATGCAGAGCAAAACACCCACCTCTCTTCTACCTTCCAGTCTCCATATTGGTGCCTCCTATTGGCCAAACCAACCAGCAGCTGGATGGCAAGTGACCCTGAGTTTTGCCATCTGTGGACAGCAATCTCCTGGGGCACAGAACCAGGCAAGGAATGGTGGAGAAGGGGTTCAGAGAGGCACATGGAGAATAGCCAGCACAAATCCCATATTCTATAACCTGACTCCCTCATTCTTAGGCTTCTCATAAACTTGATACACACAGACACATTTGAAACTCCTGCCGGACACTTATGCACCACATTGTTTTGGGATCAAATAAGACAGGACATACTGTGGAGGAGTTGTTACGTTTGAGTTGGTTCAGACCAAGATAACTTTGTGGTGAGCTCACATAGAGCTGAGAGATATGAGTTGGGAGAAAAGAGAGAAAGACACTTGAGACAGAGATAATACTGTGAGTAGCTTTGCAGGAGTGAAGAGGGATGATAGGAAATGAATGCCAAACAAGCCTGTTGGAGGGGGGCTTGAGGTCCTGATTTGAATGTTATAGAGGGAGCAATGGTTCTTGAATATAGGAATGACATATATAGAGAGAATATTAATAATCATCATAATAGTAAAAATAGCTGTGCATTGGGTAAATAAGAGATAAAATCATCTTCTATAGTAATTTTTCACATACATCATGTCATTTATACCTCACAACCCTGATGGGGATGGTAACATAATCATCTTCATCATTTTACAGAAGGAAAAATGAGGGTTGGGGGAAACTGCTTTGTCAAGTGTGGTAGACTATGTTATTGTTCAAAACTGTATTTTGTCATTCCCCGTGTAGCTTCTCTTTATCAGGTCCGCCCTACCAGACAACTTTCTGATTATACTTGTGCCATTGACATCAAGTTTGGTTATATGACTTTCTTTGGCCAATAAATGTGAATGAAAGTGACCTTCACTACTTCTAAGCAGAAGATCCATTGCTGTTTTTCCTCTCAGTAGAGGCTACCTTGTCGGCCCAGGTCCTAGAGTGAAGAGGATCTGAACAGATCTGTAGCCACAAACCACAGTGGGCATGTAATCAGAGCAAGAAATCTTTGCTCTGATCCCGCAAACCATTGAGAAGTGGGGGCCATTTGTTAATGCAACATAACCTAGCCTATCCTGATTGATAAACCAAAGACGCGAGTTTCCTCCTAGTTGCTGTGCTTGGAATACTCATCTTTAGTTTTCATTGTACTTGACCTCCCTTCATTTTTAATACTTGATCAGTCCTTCCTTTGTGAGATATTTATTTTCCTTTGTGGCTTCTACTGGTCTATGCCTGCTACTTCTTGGATCCCCTCGGGGTACCTCTGCCTCTGCTCCCTGTTGGTATTCACCAAAGTTCTGGCCTTGGATCATCTTATCTAACACATACATATTCCCTAGGCAACTGCTTTCATGATCCTGGTTTCATCAGTAAATGGGTGCATCCTATAGGAATTGGAGTAGGAAGCAGGAACACATTATACTTACAGCTTTGATACCAGAGCCATGGGGGAATATCAGATCATATCAAAGGGAAAGAGTGAGAGGGGACGGAAGGGTACTTTAATGGGTCATCCATCAGAAAAGAAGCCCAAGGTGAACTGAGCTGAGCTGTGGAACCAAGTGAGGATGGGGAGTTGAGAAAGATGAGGGTGACTTTACACCCCCCTCAGTATGTCTGAGCTTACGCTGAACCACAGCTCTTTTGAGTTTTGGCAAAGGGATGTTGATACTTCCAGGAGGTAGGAAATGTGGAGATGAAAATAGTAGGAAGAAAAACTGTAATGAAGTACTTCGAAAAAAATGTGTTTTAATTGGAGAAGTTGAATTCTGCAGTTTCTGGGCAGGTGAACCCATCTGTGGTTTGCCGGTGAGAGCAGCACAGGTGTTCCCACAGTGAGACACTGGCATTTCCACTTGCCTTTGTTCTGCAGGTGATGGGGGTGGTGGCACACAGGTGGATGCAGACATGGAAGACTTTGATTAGTTCCTCAAGTTGAGTATGCCCCCAAACTGGTCTCATTTCTCCTCTGCAACTCCAATCCATTTTTCCTTCTGTATTCTGGCTCTCAAGAGGTATTTGGAAATGTGGTAGGAGGGTCACTTTTTGGATGTCATAATGGCTAGGAAATGCTCCTGGAATTTAGTGGATTGGGGCCAAAGATGCCAAACATTTTTAAAATGCACAAAAGAGTCCCACATAGAAAGGTTTGTCCTGTGCAAAATGCCACTAGTACCTCCATTAAGAAACACTATATGAATGTCAGCATTGGATACCCAACTGCCCAAGAGAAAAACCTGGAAGTCATCCAAGATCCCTTCCTCTCTCTTCCCCTCTCCTCACCCTGCTAACCTGTCACTGAGTCCTGTTAATTATACCTCCTAAATATTTCTCAAATCAACATCCTTCTCTTCATTCCCACTGCCCTATATCGGCCTCCAAGTTCTCCTCTTGTCTCTAAGCTAGGTTTCAAGCTCCAGCTGACAGGAGCCCTGCCTGCCAAACATGCACCAGGAACAGGGAAGATGCCTAAATATTTGTTGAATGAATGAATTTTAACTCCCTTTACTGTTTTCTCCTCCTTAGTCAGAGTGAGCATTCTAAAATGCCTGTCTGATCAGGATACTCCTGTTTTTATTTTATTTTATTTTATTTATTTTAAACATAATTTTTCTTTTCTTTTTTTAAAAGATCTATTTATTTATTTTAGAGAGGGGGGAGGGGCAGAGGGAGAGAGAGTCCCAAGCAGACTCTGTGCTGAGTGCAGAGCCGTCACGGGAGGGGATGGGTGGGTCCAAGTCCAGCTCAGTCATGAGGCTCAATCTCACGACCCTGAGATCACGACTTGAGCTGAAACCAAAAGTCAGATGTTTAACTGACTGTAATACCCAGGGGCCCCATAATCAGGCTATTCTCGTTTTTAAATCTTTCATTTGCTTCCTACCATCTTCAGGGTAAAAATCAGATACCTCATTATCGAATGCAGGCCCCTTGCCTCACCTTCCAGTATTATCTCCTTCCATTCTTCCACAAGAACCTTTGCTCCAGCTTTTTTCAAACTGGCCTGTTTTGACAATATATATTCTGTTCTCTGTGCCAGAAGTACCCTTCTTCTCCTTCTCTGAATGGCTAAGTTATAATTCCAGACCTAGCCCAAGTGTGAGTTCTTCTGGGAAGCGTTCCCTGGCTGTCCCCCATTAAGCTGTGGGAGCCTTGCAGGCTGCAGGCAAGCACTGTGCATTTCATGTCTCCATCTTTTGTGTCTTGCATAGTCCTTGACCCATAATCACTCGTCGGTGCTTCCTGCATCAATGAAGAAACTAGCCAAAGCTGTAGACTATAAGTGGCAAAGCTGATCTCCATGAAAACTTCAGGCTCCAGTGTATTCTACTATCTCTCATGGAATTCAGAAACAAGGAAGTCAGTTACTGGATTGATGTGTTAATTCTGGAATAAAGGACTATTAGTAAAACTGGAAAACAATGAGTAGAGTTAATTCAACTTTCAAAATATCTACTGAGCACTTCCTATGTCCAGGAACAGAGATAAGAAATACCCTGATGGAATGTGCAAGAGATCTAAGGGATAGATTTTGTAGGGCTGTGGTGGATGAAGGGGCTTGCTAGGGGAAACCCAGAGTCATATGGGCACTGTCCTAAGTGCCCATGCACCTGGCACTCGGGGGCGGGGCGGGGCGAGGTGGCTTGGCCTCGGGAATTCAGTAAGTTGGGTGAGGTAAGGGTGAATGAAATAGCCTCAGGGACTCCTGCACAGCCAGCTTATTATTCTCTTTCTCCCATCACTCTATGCGGCATGGAGATGAGCTCTCAAAGGAAAAATGTCTAGAAGGCAGAGCCAAGTTTCCTCCCACCTCGGTCATCACCCAGAAAAAAAAAGAAGCCGGAGTTCCAGGAGGAAATCTTGTATTAGAACTTGTTTATCAACAGCACCACCTGGCACATCTTTAGCCACTGGTTTCTGTTGAAAGTAGGAAAGGGAGCTAAATAAATAGTAACTTGTCATTTCAAACACCTGGATGTGAGGGCGGGCAGGGGAAGTCAGCCAGCGAGGGGCCCAGAGGTCAGTGAAAATCCAAGACCTGGAGTCTGGATAGCATCTGAGCTGTAGAAGCTGTATCCCCCAGCTCATGGTTCCACCGGGACTCCTTCAAGGGTGAGCAGGCAGGAAGCAGGAACACAGAAGCCAAGATGCAGAGAATACTCTGATTGGCAAACATCATGGGTCTTCCTGCCTTCTGCTCTGGATCACCACAAGTGACCTTAGTAGCTTAAAAAACTGTCTCAGGGTTTTGACAGGTGCCGGGAAATAGCAGCGTGATGACCAATGGTGGGAACACAAAGTCCAGTCCTGGGTATGAACTGTACTTAGGAAAAGGGACAGATAGTTTTGCAGGCAGGGTCCAACACTGGCTAACAGAGTCTTATGGAAATGTGCAAACCAAGAGTTAAGGAAAGTCAGCCACATCAGCCAAATGTCATATTCCTCCTATCATACCAATCATTCTGATTTCCTCACTCAGGTTTTACTAGGAAAATGGGACACACAATAAAATGAGTTTCAGTGGAGAAAATAGACTTCACTAGTTACTAAATATGTTGCTTTTGGAAAGTCTGTGTTTATATAATCTTTTTTCCTAAAAATTTAATGATGTCGGATCAGTTTGTTTACTCAAATCTGGATATATAAAATGGCATTTTTTAGTGCAATTTAGTGCAAGATAAACTTAGGGAAAATAGCTCTTTTTACTAAAACTTTAAACTCATTAACATAAAAACATTTTCAAATTAACTTATGCCTTATCATTTGTTTTGGAGGCTCTGGAGATTGGAACTCACATCTGATGCTCACATTCCACTTAGCCTGGCCTTTGGAAGTCACCCCTGCAGGCTTTCTCTTTGTGCATTCCTCTTACCATGGGTTAAAAACTCCTCTGAGAATCAAAATTAAGTCCAAAGCAAATCACACCATAAAGCCTTTTTTTCTAGGGGCTGAGAAAAGAATTCTTAATAGAAAATTACAAGAGGGAGGATGGTTACTAGTTAAGTGAACACTGAGTTGGAGCTTTTAAAAGTCTGGAAAAAATGAGGGCCTAGCACTGTTTGATGACCGAGTTTCATTGTGTTGTCAGTAGTAAGCAAATAGTCTTAAGCATTCTTAAGCGGAAGCTCAATTAAAAAGACAAACCTTGGAACAGGCTTTGTGGAAGGCCAAGAGATTTAGATTCGGCCAGTCCAGGAAGGAAGGGATTCCAAAGATAAAGGGCATCCATCGAAAACATTTTGTTTCCAACTCCTGGGAGCTCCGCATCAGGAAACGAACAGGGATGTACCGCTTCACAGAGAGAGAGAGAGACAGGGAGAGACAGATGGAGAGACAGAGAGACAATATCTCTAAGACAACCCTTAACACAAGCCCCTGGAATCCAGGTGTTTGGGTTCCCAACACCTCCAGAGAAAGTTTAGGTCCCTCAAACGCTAACTACATTAAAGACTTAAGAAGCTAACATTTCTGTTGCACTTTGTTTTATAATCTTCTCCCTCAACTTTTTATTTAAAATTAAACTTGGTTTCATTCTCTGGTCCAGACTCTGCCATAGATGAGTGTTCCTGGTGTGCAGGCAAGAACATTTTTGCCAGGGAAATGCAAGCTCTTAGGTTAAGAATCCTGTGCTAGGAAGTTGTCTGTTTCTCGGCACACTGGTTCTATTTGGGTAGGTTTGATGTGGTGGGCCCAGGAGCGCCCAGCGGTGAGCACGACTAAGTCCAGGCTATTGAATGTAGACTTTTACCCTGGTGTTGGAGAGGGAGGCAGACTCACTCATGTGTCTGGACTTGCCTTGGGAGCCGCTGCATGTTGCACTCAGGAGGGGAATGTGGGAATACTCCAATGAAACTGTTTACCCAGGAACCACATAGCCAAACAGCGGTGCTGGCAGTGATGAAAGGCCTCCCTTGGAAAGCTAGAAACAGGGAATTGTGCCCAAGACAAAGGATAGCAGGAAGAGAGCTAGAAGTCTCTCCAATACAGCCTGCTGCATAGAGGTGCTCTGGAGTCCCCCAGTGGGTCAGAATCCCCCCATCTATTTGTTAGTTGTGTGGCTATGACAAGTTTCTTTGCCTCTCTCATCTTGATTCTCATTAACTGTAAAATGCAAAGAAGTACTGGTGACTTCCTTGGAGGGTTAACGAAGCGTGCCCTGAGATAATGTAGGCCAGTGGGTATAATTCACACACAGGGTGAAGGCAGAGCTTCACCAGGAACACTTCACGTCGTACGCTCTCCAGGCTACGTCATCACACCTGCCCCTACTGGTCTTGTGCCGCGTCCTAGTTGTGTGACCTCAGGCAAGTGACTTGAACTTTCTGTGCCCAGGTTTGTTCTGTAACATCTTATAGGATCTGGTAAGGAATAAATGAGTTAATACATGTGAAGTGCGTGGAACAGTGTGTGGCACATAGTAAGTAGTATGTGCGTGCCTTGACCAGAATGAGAACTTGTGAAGTCAGTCAGGGAATAATGGTGAGAGAAAGTGCCTGTGTGCATGATGCCAGGGAGGGGGTGGGGAGAACGCCGAAACATCTCTTTGAAGATTATCTTTTGCTATGCATAATAATCCCCTTCTCAGTGTGGGAGAAGAATAAAATATCAGCCCAAGGCAATATTAATTAATATTACTTATAACCATGTCTTCATCGTGATTAAACAATTAATTTTTCTAGCACCATTGTAAAGAATCGGGGATTTGCATTGCAGAATTACTGGACCTTTGAATATGATGGTGGCATTTCTGTAATGTTTCATCTGCTTTGATCCTTAAAATGTTTCCCTTTTTATTTGGTTTTAATGGAGCTCCTGCTGCTGATCAGGAAGCATTTAATGTGAGGTTGCCTTAGACAAAATTGAGTTACCGATGCGTGCCTTTTGAAATACAAAGTTATTTTTTTTTAAATATGAAGAAACTACTGGCCTATACCAAAGGTAGAATGGCGATAGAAATGGCTTTTCTTTTCTTTGACTTATCTGCCCTATCTGGAAGGCTGCAAGTAAGGGAAACATAACCCAGAAGGAGCAAGAGGGAAGATGGTAGGATTCTTCCCCATCTGTAGGTATTTCTACTATTGAGTTTGGCCCTTTCACTTTATAACACTCTACAAGTGTCCCCAGATTCAATATTCCCACTGCAGGTGTGGTCAAGCAGGTCTGTCTCTGGGCTTCTAGGCAGCCCTCACCAGCCCCAGCACGGGCTGCAGGAGGGCTCGGCAGCCTTACCTGGGCTCTGCAGAATAGTGTGCTGGGACCCATTAGCAATGCCTTTCACAGGTGAAGGTGATGGTATCGGCGCTGTGATGTGCACATTTTATTTTGACATCCCTGTTCCAATCCCTCTGTTTGACTAAGGGGCAGGATTGCCGAGTTTCCAGCTGTGAGATTTTAGGGTATATATCTCAAATTCCCTAAGTCTCAATCCTCATCTTTAAAAAGGAGGAAATAATAATACCAGCAATAATAATTAATACATGCCAGGTCTGTTTCTAAGAGCTTTGCATATATTAATTCATTTAATCCTCCTGGCAACTTGTGAGGTAGGGCTATCTGTCACCCCTTTCTGCAAATGCAGCTGAGGCTCTGAATAATGGTCCCACCCAGGAAGAGGCTCAGATCTCCTCTTTCAGGAATGTGGCCTCTTCCATATGTATAGGAAAGCATGCAGTACCTGTTACTCTTTTGCTTTTACTTCTGGATTATCAGAGCTTCTAGCAAGCACAGGAGTATGCCATTAACAGGAAATGGGTTAGTGGATTCTGCTACGGTCTTCTGCCATCCTCTTCTGTTTGATTCTTATGCTACTTGGAAAGAGGATATTAACACTTAGATGAAGTCCACAGATGAATCTCTTCAAGCCATATTTCCCGTCTCTATAACCCCAGACGGCAGAGTTCTTGCCGTAGATCCTTGCAACTGTGTGGTACAGGCAGGGGCTTTAGTTTTACTGGGGACCTTTATATAGTTTTTGAACCAAAAAAAAAATGCTATTTTTTAATTTAAATTCAATTAGCCAAACTTATAGTACATCATTAGTTTCCAATGTAGTGTTCAGTAATTTATCAGTTGCATATAACCCCCAGTACTCATCTCAACACGTGCCCTCCTTAATGTCCATCACTGAATTACCCCATCCCCCCACCCACCTCTCCTCCTGCAACTCTGTTTGTTTCCTATAGTTAAGAGTCTCTCATGGATTGTCTCCCGCTCTGATTTCTTCCCATTCAGTTTTCTCTCCTTTCCCCTATGATCCTCTGTGCTGTTTCCTATATTCCACATGAGTGAAACCATATGATAATTGTCTTTCTCTGACTCCCTCATTTTGTTCAGCATCATACCCTCCAGTTCCATCCACGTTAATGTAAATGTTAAGTATTCATTCTTTCTGATGACTAATATTCCATTGTGTATATATATGTGTATATATATATATATATATATATATATATATACTGCATCTTCTTTATCCATTCATCTGTCGATGGACATGTGGGCTCTTTCTACAGCTTAGCTTTTGTGGAGATGGCTGCGATGGACACTGAGGTGCAGGTGCCCCTCTGGATCGCTACCTTTATATTTTATTGGAAGATAGCACAGCCGGTATGAGGACTCTATCACCCTATACATTTGGTTTCTCAAGCTCAGTTGTTCTCAAAGAGCAGTCCCTGGATTACAGGGTCAGCAGGACTTGGGAACTTGTTAAATAAGGAAATTCGCTGACCCTACCCCAGGCCTCCTGAATCAGAAACCCTGGGGAGGGGGCCCAATAATCCATGTGGTAAGAAGACCTCAGGTGTTGCACACTCAAGTTTGAGGAGGTAAAGTTGAAGGAAGTGGAGGTATCCAACTAAAGAAATATGTGATGTCTGCCATGAAAGGTTTGAAAGAGGTGAATGTAGAGATGGTTTGTTCAGTGCGGCTTCAAAGGATTTTCAATAAACTGAAGAAAGAACATTCTATGGAAGAGCCATGCTAATTTGAATGTTTGCAGAGACATATCCAGTCACTAGAGAGAGTCCAGCAGAGAGACCTAAGGCCCATCCATGCCCACAGAGAAAGGGCAAGAGAAATTTTTATATTGAGCAGATAAAGTTGGAGGCTAAGGGGACCACTAAATAAAAATTTACCCTTCTGAGTTTGGAACCAACTTTTACTGAGAAATAAGAAAGAGGGGTCAGATAAAGAGGAACCAATGTCATTACTAGTAAATGTAATTCTCCAGGGGGATGGAGAATATGTGTGTTCCAGTTTTTTTTTTTTTTGCTATTTAATAAATCACCCCAAAAGAGTGACTTAAAATAGCAGTCATTAATTTGCTCATGATGTGGGAACTGTCTGGACTCTGCCTGGTGAGTTTCAGTAGGGTACCTCATGTGGTTGGGGTCAGATGGTGGCAGGATGTGGGAGCATTCATTCACATATCTAGCGCCTAGGCTGGAAAGACTCCAACAGCTAGGGCTGGAAGAACATCTCTTCCCTGCTCCCATATACACTCACCACATGGTCACCTCAGGGTACCTGGGCTTCTTTCATGGTGACAGAAGTGTCCCCAAGTGATTGTTTCAAGAGAAATCAACAAAAGCCACATGGCTTTTTTGACAGCCTTAGATATTACACTGCTCCCCTTCTGCAGCTTTCTATTTATTAAGGCAGTCACAAAGTTCCCAGCTAGGTTCAAAAGATGGGGACATAGACTCCACCTCTTGATGGGAAGAATGTTGAAGAACGTGCAGACATGTTTTAAAACCACCACACGATGCCATCATCTGGTTGCCCTCATCTTCTCCCCTGAACTGAATGAACTTGGCTCCCAGCCGTAGTTTTACCCCTTGCAGGGGGAAAGTCTGCCACGAGAAGCTTGCTCCATGCCTCTGTGGGCAGGCTGGGCTACACTAGAGAGGATGCTCAGTTTTTTTCAAATTCACCAATCAGGTAAATTGCTCCTGAGTTGGGAGAGGGGGATAAGAGAGGCCAGGAATGTTACACTGGAAGAAGTCCCCACATGGAAACATGAGGCAAGGGAATGGGGGTTACCTCCTTCCAGGCAGTTGGATTGGAGAGGACTCCTTTCATTTTTAAACTTTTGAAAAGTTATGAGTTTGGGTACCTAAATATCATTTGTATCCTCGGTTGCGGATTAACTTACAACTTTGACATCTTTGCTTGTTTTCTCTTTCCTTCAAACTGCCTTTAAAACCATTTTAAAGGTTTATTGAGATATACATTTCACCCATTTAAAGAACATGGTAGAATGGTTTTTAGTATATGCACTGATATGAGCAACCATTAGCACAGTTAATTTTAGAGCATTCTGTCACCTTTAAAGAAATCCTGTACACTTGAACCATTATTTCCCCATCCTTCCATCCCTTTTAGCCATAAGCAACTGCTAATCTATGCTCTGTCTTTTTAGATTTGGACATTTCATCTAAATGAAATCATGTAATATGCAGTCTGTTGTGTCAGGCTTCTTTCACTTGGCATAATGTTTTTGGGGTTCATCCATATTGTAGCATGTGTTAGTCTCCATTCCTTCTAATGGCCGAATAATATTTCATTGTATAGATGGCAAAACACGTTTTTTAAATTTATTTATCAGTTGGACATTTGGGGTGTTTCCACCTTTTGGCTATAGACATTTGTGCACAAGTTTATATGGACATTTGTTTTCGCTTCTCTTATGTATATGCCTAGGGGTGGGAATTGCTGGGTCTTGTGGTAAGTCTATGTTTAACCATTCGGGAAAGTATACGACTGTTTTCCAAAGTGGCTGCACCATTTTACATTCCCACTAGCAGTGTATGAGGGTTCTGGTTTCTCCACATTTTCATCAACACTTGTTATTATCTGACTTTAATTCTAGCAATCCTAATGGCTGTGAAATCATATCACATTGTAGGCTTGATTTGCATTGCCCTGATGACTAATGATGCCAAACATCTTCATATGCTTTTGGCCATTTGCATATCTATCTTATTTAGAGAAATATTTATTCTTTTCATTTTCCCATTTTTAAATTGGGTTATCTAACTTCTTCTTATTGAGTTCTATGAGCTCTTTATATATAGATACATGCCCCTCATCAGATATTTGATTTGCCAATATTTTTCCCCATTCTGTGAGTTGTCTTTTCACTTTTTTTTAAGTTTTTAAAAATTTTTTATTCTTTTTTTAAATTTTTTTATTGTTATCTTAATCACCATATATTACATCATTAGTTTTTGATGTAGTGTTCCATGATTCATTGTTTGTGTATAACACCCAGTGCTCCATTCAGTACGTGCCCTCTTTAATACCCATCACCAGGCTAACCCATCCCCCTACCCTTCTCCCCTCTAGAACCCTCAGTTTGTTTTTCAGAGTCCATCATCTCTCATGGTTCGTCTCCCCCTCTGACTTACTCCCCTTCATTCTTCCTCTCCTGCTATCTTCTTCTTTTTCTTTTTTCTTAAAATATGTTGCGTTATTTGTTTCAGAAGTACAGATCTGTGATTCAACAGTCTTGCACAATTCACAGCGCTCACCGTAGCACATACCCTCCCCAATGTCTATCACCCAGCCACCCCATCCCTCCCACCCCCAACCACTCCAGTAACACTCAGTTTGTTTCCTGAGATTAAGAATTCCTCATATCAGTGAGGTCATATGACACATGTCTTTCTCTGACTGACTTATTTCACTCAGCCTAACACCCTCTATTTCCATCCACGTCGTTGCAAATGGCAAGATCTCATTCCTTTTGATGGCTGCATAATATTCCATTGTGTATATATACAACATCTTCTTTATCCATTCATCTGTCGATGGACATCTTGGCTTTTTCCACAGTTTGGCTATTGTGGACATTGCTGCTATAAACATTGGGGTGCACGTACCCCTTCGGGTCCCTACATTTGTATCTTTGTGATAAATACCCAGTAGTGCAATTGCTGGATCGAATGGTAGCTCTAATTTCAACTGTCTGAGGAACCTCCATACTGTTTTCCAGAGGGGTTGCACCAGCTTGCATTCCCACCAACAGTGTAGGAGGGTTCCCCTTTCTCCACATCCCCGCCAACATCTGTCGTTCCCTGACTTGTTAATTTTAGCCATTCTGACGGGTGTGAGGTGGTATCTCATTGAGGTTTTGATTTGGATTTCCCTGATGGCGAGCGATGTTGAGCACTTTTTCATGTGCCTGTTGGCCATTTGGATGTCTTCTTTGGAAAAATGTCTGTTCATGTCTTCTGCCCATTTCTTGATTGGATTATATGTTCTTTGGGTGTTGAGTTTGATAAGTTCTTTATAGATTTTGGATACTAGCCCTTTATCTGAGATGTCATTTGCAAATATTTTCTCCCATTCTGTCGGTTGTCTTTTGGTTTTGTGGACTGTTTCTTTTGCTGTGCAAAAGCTTTTTATCTTGATGAAATCCCAATAGTTCATTTTTGCCCTGGCTTCCCGTGCCTTTGGTGATGTTTCTAGGAAGAAGTTGCTGCGGCTGAGGTCGAAGACGTTGCTACCTGTGTTCTCCTTTAGGATTTTGATGGACTCCTGTCTCACGTTTAGGTCTTTCAAACATTTGGAGTCTATTTTTGTGTGTGGTGTAAGGAAATGGTCCAGTTTCATTCTTCTGCATGTGGCTGTCCAATTTTCCCAACACCATTTGTTGAAGAGACTGTCTTTTTGCCATTGGACATTCTTTCCTGCTTTGTCAAAAATAAGTTGACCATAGAGTTGAGGGTCCATTTCTGGGCTCTCGATTCTGTTCCATTGATCTATGCGTCTGTTTTTGTGCCAGTACCATACTGTCTTGATGATGACAGCTTTGTAATAGAGCTGGAAGTCCGGAATTGTGATGCCGCCAGCTTTGCTTTTCTTTTTCAGTATTCCTCTGGCTATTCGGGGTCTCTTCTGGTTCCATACAAATTTTAGGATTATTTGTTCCATTTCTTTGAAAAAAGTGGATGGTATTTTGATGGGGATTGCATTGAATGTGTAGATTGCTCTAGGTAGCATTGACATCTTCACAATGTTGATTCTCCCAATCCATGAGCATGGAACGTTTTTCCATTTCTTTGTGTCTTCTTCAATTTCTTTCATGAGTATTTTATAGTTTTCTGAGTACAGATCCTTTGCCTCTTTGGTTAGATTTATTCCTAGGTATCTAATGGTTTTGGGTGCAATTGTAAATGGGATCGATTCCTTGATTTGTCTCTCTTCTGTCTTGTTGTTGGTGTATAGGAATGCCACTGATTTCTGTGCATTGATTTTATATCCTGCTGCTTTACTGAATTCCTGTATGAGTTCTAGCAGTTTTGGGGTGGAGTCTTTTGGGTTTTCCACATACAGTATCATATCATCTGCAAAGAGTGAGAGTTTGACTTCCTCTTTGCCGATTTGGATGCCTTTGATTTCTTTTTGTTGTCTGATTGCTGTGGCTAGGACTTCTAATACTATGTTGAATAGCAGTGGTGAGAGTGGACATCCCTGCCGCGTTCCTGACCTTAGGGGAAAGGCTCTCAGCCTTTCCCCATTGAGAATGATACTCGCTGTAGGTTTTTCATAGATGGCTTTTATGATATTGAGGTATGTACCCTCTATCCCTATAGTCTGAAGAGTTTTAATGAAGAAAGGATGCTGTACTTTGTCAAATGCTTTTTCTGCATCTATTGAGAGGATCATATGATTCTTGCTCTTTCTTTTGTTAATATATTGCATCATGTTGATTGATTTGCAGGTGTTGAACCAACCTTGCAGCCCAGGGATTAAATCCCACTTGGTCGTGGTGAATAATCCTTTTAATGTACTGTTGGATCCTATTGGCTAGTATTTTGGTGAGAATTTTTGCCTCCATGTTCGTCAAGAATATTGGTCTATAATTCTCCTTTTTGATGGGGTCTTTGTCTGGTTTGGCGATCAAGGTAATGGTGGCCTCATAAAATGAGTTTGGAGGTTCTCCTTCCATTTCTATTTTTTGGAACAGTTTCAGGAGAATAGGTATTAATTCTTCTTTAAATGTCTGATAGAATTCCCCTGGGAAGCCATCTGGCCCTGGGCTTTGGTTTGTTGGGAGATTTTTGAGGACTGCTTCAATTTCCTTAGTGGTTATAGGTCTGTTCAGGTTTTCTATTTCTTCCTGGTTCAATTTTGGTAGTTGATACATCTCTAGGAATGCACCCATTTCTTCCAGGTTCTCTAATTTGCTGGCATAGAGTTGCTCATAATATGTTCTTATAATTGTTTGTATTTCTTTGGTGTTGGTTGTGATCTCTCCTCTTTCATTCATGATTTTGCTGATTTGGGTCATTTCTCTTTTCTTTTTGATAAGTCTGGCCAGGGGTTTATCAATCTTGTTAATTCTTTCAAAGAACCAGCTCCTAGTTTCGTTGATCTGTTCTACTGTCCTTTGGTTTCTAGTTCATTGATTTCTGCTCTGATCTTTATGATTTCTCTTCTCCTGCTGGGTTTAGGCTTTATTTGCTGTTCTTTCTCCAGCTCCTTTAGGTGTAGGGTTAGGTTGTGTATTTGAGACCTTTCTTGTTTCTTGAGAAAGCTTGTATTGCTATATACTTTCCTCTCAGGACTGCCTTTGCTGCATCCCAAAGATTTTGGACAGTTGTGTTTTCATTTTCATTGGTTTCCATGAATTTTTTTAATTCTTCTTTAACTTCCTGGTTGACCCATTCATTCTTTAGTAGGATGCTCTTTAGCCTCCATGTATTTGAGTTCTTTCCGACTTTCCTCTTGTGATTGAGTTCCAGTTTCAAAGCATTGTGGTCTGAAAATATGCAGGGAATGATCCCAATCTTTTGGTACCGGTTGAGCCCTGATTTGTGACCTAGGATGTGATCTATTCTGGAGAATGTTCCATGGGCACTAGAGAAGAATGTGTATTCCGTTGCTTTGGGATGGAATGTTCTGAATATGTCTGTGAAGTCCATTTGGTCCAGTGTGTCATTTAAAGTCTTTATTTCCTTGTTGATCTTTTGCTTAGATGATCTGTCCATTTCAGTCAGGGGGGTGTTAAAGTCCCCCACTATTATTGTATTGTTGTCAATGTGTTTCTTTGCTTTTGTTATTAATTGCCTTATATAATTGGCTGCTCCCATGTTCGGGGCATAGATATTTACAATTGTTAGATCTTCTTGTTGGATAGACCCTTTAAGTAGGATATAGTGTCCTTCCTCATCTCTTATTACAGTCTTTGTTTTAAAATCTAGTTTGTCTGATATAAGGATTGCCACCCCAGCTTTCTTTTGGTGTCCATTAGCATGGTAAATGGTTTTCCACCCCCTCACTTTCAATGTGGGGGTGTCTTTGGGTCTAAAATGAGTCTCTTGCAGACAGCATATCGATGGGTCTTGTTTTTTAATCCAATCTGATAGCCTATGTCTTTTGATTGGGGCATTGAGCCCATTTACATTCAGGGTAACTATTGAAAGGTATGAATTTAGTGCCATTGTATTGCCTGTAAGGTGACTGTTACTGTATGTTGTCTGTGTTCCTTTCTGATCTGTGCTGCTTTTAGGCTCTCTCTTTGCTTAGAGGACCCCTTTCAATATTTCTTGGAGGGCTGGTTTCGTGTTTACAAATTCCTTTAGTTTTTGTTTGTTCTGGAAGCTTTTTATCTCTCCTTCTATTTTCAATGACAGGCTAGCTGGATATAGTATTCTTGGCTGCATATTTTTCTCGTTTAGTGCTCTGAAGATATCTTGCCTGTCCTTTCTGGCTTGCCAGGTCTCTCTGGATAGGTCTGTTGCCAATCTAATATTTCTACCATTGTAGGTTACATATCTCTTCTCCCGAGCTGCTTTCAGGATTTTCTCTTTGTCTCTGAGACTCGTAAGTTTTACTATTAGATGTCGGGGTGTTGACCTATTTTTACTGATTTTGAGAGGGGTTCTCTGTGCCTCCTGGATTTTGATGCCTGTTTCCTTCCTCACATTAGGGAAGTTCTCTGCTATTATTTCCTCCAATATACCTTCTGCCCCTCTCTCTCTCTCTCTCTTCTTCTGGGATCCCAATTATTCTAATGCTGTTTCGTCTTATCGTATCACTTATCTCTCGAATTCTGCCCTCGTGATTCTGTAGTTGTTTCTCTCTCTTTTTCTCAGCCTCTTTATTTTCCATCATTTGGTCTTCTATATCACTGATTCTGTCTTCTGCCTCATTTATCCTAGCATTTAGTGCCCCCATTTTTGATTGCACCTCATCAATAGCCTTTTTGATTTCGACTTGGTTAGATTTTAGTTCTTTTATTTCTCCAGAAAGGGTTTCTCTAATAACTTCCACGCTTTTTTCAAGCCCAGCTAGTGTCTTTAAAGTCATTATTCTGAACTCTAGGTCTGACATCGTACTAATATCCGTATTGAGTAGGTCCCTGGCTGACGGTACTACCTCTTGTTCTTTTTGCTGAGGTGATTTTTTTCGTCTTGTCATTTTGTCCAGAGGAGAATAGATGAATGAGAGAACCAAATGCTAACAGGTTTACAACGTCCCTAGCAAATATACTGTATACAAATTAGAAAAGACCTGAAACCAGGGGGAAAGAAAGGGAAAGAAAGAAAAAAGAAAGAGAAAAAAAAAGATAAAAACAAAAACAGAACAATACAAAAAAAGCAGAATATGATCAAATATGATCAGGCTAGTGCATAGATCAGTGCCACACACTAGATTTTGGGCGTATTTTGGTCTGTTAGAAAAAAGTGCCTCCTAAAATTTAAAGGAAGAAAGACATATATGTACAAAATAAGGGTTGATACAATGAAGGGATGGAAGATGACTGTAAAGATGAAAATTATAAAAGATTTTATAAAAGGACTTGATAAGATAAGAAGTTGTTTGAAAAAAGAAAGAAGATTTAAGAAAAAAAAAAAGGAAAAAGGGAGAGAATGTGTTCAGGCAGGAGACTAGAACAAAGCCATACGCTAGTGATTTAGGGTATATTTTGATCTGTTAGAAGAAACTGTATCTCAAAATTTTAAAGAGAGAACAACTTATATATATATATATGCCAAAAATAAGGGTAACTACTATGAAGGGATAAAATATGACTCTAAAAATGAAAAATAAAAAATGTTTTTTTTTAAAAAAAAGGATTAATAAGATGTTGGTTGAAAAAGGGAAAGAGAAAAATAAAAAAAAAACAGTTAACAAAAATTAACTTTGATGAACTAATGAATCATGGTAAAAAAAAAAGCCATGAATTCTATGTGCAGTATTCCCCTAGCGCTGGAGTTCTCCCGTTCTCCTTGATCGGTAAACTTGGTCTTGGCTTGCTGGCTGTTCGTGCTGATCTTCTGGGGGAGGGGTCTGTTGCTGTGGTTTCCAAATGTCTTTGCTGGAGGCTGAATTGCCCCGCCCTTGTTGGTCCGGGCTAAGGAAGCTGCTCGGGTTTGCTCTCAGGAGCTTTTGTTCCCTGCAAGCTCTCGGTACAGCTTTGGAGGACCAGGGCAAAAATGGTGGCCTCCCAATCTCCACCCAGAGGAGCCGAGAACTCGGGGCCCCGCTCCTCAGTGCGCCCCCAGAGAAAAGCAGTCACTCCCGTCTCCCTGGTCTCCGGCCGCACTCCGTGCTCACCCGGCCTGTGACCGAACGTTGCTATCTCTGGCACCCGACCCCGTGTGGAGTCTCCAAACCCAGCAGATCCCTGCGGTGCGTTCCCACGCCGCTCCTCCCCGGGAAGGAAGGGGAGTCTCCCCGGCTCTGCCGCTTGTTGGGTCCCTGCTGGAGGAGCAGTGGCCCGACTGGGCCGCGGATCACAGTTTATGGCCCACCCCGAGCTGAGAGCCCACGCCTCGGCTCTGTCTCTGCAGCCGGCTTCCCCACTCCAGTACCTGGGAACTCTGCCGCACTCAGGCACCCCCGGTCTTTCTGTGACCCCAAGGGTCCTGAGACCACACTGTCCCAGGAGGATTCCACCCCCCGCTTAGCCACTGCAGCGATGTCCCTCCGCGGAGCCGACCTCTAAAAGTTCCGATTTTGTGCTCTGCGCTCTAGCACTTGCCAGAAGCGGCCGGCGGAGGCCCCCTCCCCCGCCGTCTATCCTCCCGAATATCGCCTTGGATTCACTTCTCCGCACGTCCTACCTTCCAGTAAGTGGTCGCTTCTCTCATCTTTTCACTTTTTTGACAGTATTCTTTGAAGCACAAAATTTTTAAGTTTTGATGAGGTCTAATTTATCTGTGTTTTTTCTGTTATTCCTTGTGCTTTCACTGTCATATCTACGAATCCATTGCCAAATCTGAGGTCATGAAGACTTACCCCAATATTTTCCTTTAAGAGTTTTAAAATTTAGTATTTGGGTCTTTATTGCATTTTAAATTAATTTTGTACATCATGTGAGGTAAGGATCTAACTTCATTTTTCGATATGTAGATATTCAGTTTTTCCAGCACCATTTGTTGAAAAATTATTCTTTTTCCAGTAGATTGTTTTGGGACCCTTGTCAAAATGAGTTGACCATAGACACATGGCTTATTTTTAGACCTGCAATTCTCTTCCATTGATCTATATGTACATCTTTGTGCCAGCACTACACTGTATTGATTAGCATTGCTTTGCAGTAAGTTCTGAAATTGGGAAATGTAAGTCTTCTATCTTTGTTTTTCTTTTTTAAAATTGTTTTGGTTATTCTCGATCCCTTCCAGTTTCATGTGAATTTTAGAATCAGCTTACTGAGGAGTTCTGATAGGGATCATGTTAAATCTGTAGATCAGTTTGGGGAGTATTGCCATCTTAACAATGTTAAGTTTTCCAATCCATGAACATGGAATGCTTTTCCATTTATTTAGATCTTCTTTTTTTTTTTCTTTCAACAATACTTTGTAGTTTTCAGAGTGCAAATTTTGCAATAATTTTGTCAAATTTATTCTTAACTATTTTATTCTTTTTGATACTGTTGTTAATAAAATTGTTTTCTTAATTTCATTTCTGGATTGTTAGTTAAAAGTATATAAAAATATAATTGAGTTTTTTATATTCATCTTGCATTCTGCAAGCTTGCTGAATTCATTTATTAGTTCTAATAGTTTTATTGAATTATTTAAGATTTTCTATATGCAGGATAATGCCATCTGTGAATAGAGGTAGTTTTATTTCTTCCTTTTCAATTTAGATGCCTTTATTTATTTTTCTTGCCTAATTGCCCTGGCTAGAACCTCCAGGACACATTGAATAGAGGTGGTGAGAGTGAACATCCTTTTCTTTTCCTAATCATAGGGGGAAAAAAGCATCCAGTCCTAACCTTACGGGAAAGCATTTTTCACCATTAAGTATCATGTTAGCTGTGGATTTTTTGTAGATGCCCTTTACCAAGTTGAGGAAGTTCCTTCCCATTCCTAGATTTTTGTGTGTGTGTTTTTATCATGAACAAGTGTTGGATTTTGCCAAATTTTGTTTGTGTTTATTGAGAGAATTATGTGGATTTTGTTTTTAATTCTATAAATAATGAGGTAAGCAGGAAGAAAAAGGGATGAATGTCTTCTTTCTCTGCCTTTTGTTCTATTCACCCCCAAAGGATTGAATAATGCCCGCCCACATTGGGGAGGGCAATCTACTTTACTGAGTCCATCAATTTAAATGTTAATCTCATCCTAAACATCCTCACAGACACACAGAAATAATGTTTATCTGGGCACCCCATGGCACAGTCAATTTGACACCTAAAAATAACCATAATGGAAGAGTTCCCTCCTTTTCTATTTTGTGGAAGTTCATAAAGAATTGATACTCAATATTCTTTAATGTTTGAGAATCCAGAAGTGGAGCCATCTGGGCCTGGGATTTCCTTTGTGGGTAGTTTTTTGATGATTAATTCAGTCTCTTTACTTGTTATCAGTCTATTCAGATCATCTCTTTCTTCTTAGGTCAGTTTCAGGAGTTTGTTTCTTTTTAGGAATGTGTCCATATCACCTGAGTTCTTTAATTACTGGCATACAATTGCTCATAGTATTCGTTTATAATCCTTTTTATTTTTTAAGGTTGGTAGACATTTCATTTCTGATTCTAGTTATTTGGGTCTTTTCTCTTTTTTCTTGGTAAATCTAAACTAAAAGTTTGTCAGTTTTGTTGATTTTTTCAATCAGCTTCTAGTTTCATTTGATTTTCTCTATTTCTCTATTCTCTATTTCATTGATTTTTATTATTTCCTCCCCCAAAGGGGATATTGATTATTACTATCTCCTCGAAGGGACACTGATAATCCAAATTTATAGTGAAAACACAAGAAAATCATTTTTATCATAGTACTATCTTTTCTTCACTCGTGTTTCTCTTCCTATATTGTCCACTTTGCTATGACACTGCAATCACCCAAGTTGCAAACTGGAACCTTTATTTATTCTTTTTTGTTTTCACGCCTCACATTCAACTGGTCATTGAATCTTATAAGGCCTACTTCAGAAATATCTCTCAAACCCATCTGCTTCTCTCTGCTTCCACTCTTTTCTGTTAAAATTCCCCACAGTTTTCTGGCTAACCTGATAGTGTATAACTCAGGCCCACCCCTAACATTTGCAGGGCCCCAAAGAAGTGTTAAAATGGAGGTTTTCAGCCCTTTGCCCAAACCCCTCCTTTCCACCCCATTGCTCCATCCCACTGCAAAGGGCCTCACATACATACATGTAGACATCTCAGCTTCCATGTCCAAGCTCCTTCTCACATTCCTAACAACCACCTTTAAGGCCTAGAGAATGGACCTATGGAGGCCTGCACAATTTCCAAACCCTAAAAACAGGCTTGGGATACTTTGAGCAGGGAATTTCAGTTCTTGAACACCCAGACTGTGGTCTAGAAGTGGGGGAGAGTACAGGCTCTGGGGTGACACATCCCATTGGCCCTGTGGACTCCTTGCCTTGAAGAGATTGGTATGTCTAGAAGAGAGTTAGAGCTGGGTCTCATAAAGTGTAGGTTCCAACGGAGGGCCCTTGTGTCTCAGTGTGAGGCTGGTACGACGTTACTCCCCTGCATAAAATTCTCAAGTCCCATCCTGTAACCCACTGAATTTTGTCTAAACTCTTTACCGTAGTACACAAGGCCTCGCACAACCTGATTTCAGCCTATTTTCACACCTTTTCTCATTTCTCCATGAACTTGTCACCTCTTATTATAGTTTTACCTAAACCTCCAGGCAGAATTAATTCTTGAACATACTTCCATTAAAGCATGTATGACATTGCACTGTTATTACTTGCTTGCATAACTGCCTTTCCTATCAGCTAGTAAGCTCCTTAAAGTGCATTTTGGTCTTTCATCTACCTTGTAGCCAATCTTTATTCAGGGAACAACATCTCCTTTTTAGGAAACTATTCCTCCCTCTCTCCCCTGGCTTGCCCCTCTACTCTTAACCAACTGAGCCACCCAGGCTCCCTGCCCCTCTACTCTTAATATGAGCTTCAAATGGTAGCTGATGTCCAAACTCATCAAATTGTACACATTAAACATGTGCAGTGTATCAATTAAACCTTTGTGTATTATATCTTTGTGTATCAATTTACCTTAGTACAAGCTGATGTTTAAAAAAAAAAAAAAAAACTGGCCCTGCCCCAGTAGCCACAGAGACTGGCAGCATGTGACCCATACTGGGCCAGTCAAGTTCTTGCCCAGGATTTTTAAGCCTACCGCTGTGTGGAGACTTCTCCTTTTGGCTAGTGAATTAGGAAAGGTGGAACCTCGATTTTCTGGAGTTCCTGTTTGTTATTGTGTCAGCTTCATGGGAGGAGTTGCCAAAACAGAAAGTGAGTTGAGATAAGAAATGGGAAGAAAATATCTTGAAAGCACTCAAGGCTCGGGTTCCTGTTGTTTCAGCCATTTCTGAGTTTGAATATGTGAATCAATGAATTCCCTTTTTTGTCTCAGCTAATTCAAATTTGGTTTTTGTGATTTGCTACCAAAGAGTCCCATAAGGTTTTCCTCCAGAGTAAAGGCCAAAGTTTGCTCACTTATGTATCACAAAAGCTAGCATAGATCCTGGCCCAGAGTAGGTGCTCAAGACATTTATTTATTGTTTTAAGGCGAAATACAAATTAGCTGAATTTGATTAACTGAGAACCATGCTGATCAGTCTTAAATGAAAAGAAAGCACCCAGTGTTACTTAGGTGTATTGAGAGAATAAGAACTTGATGGTTTGTATGACTAAATGTGGGGAAAACAGTGAAAAAGTAAAACAGTTGCAGAAAAAGAATAAATCTGCTGCCAACTTGGCAAAATGAACTATAGGAAGCCAGAAATATTTATTTCCCTTCCCTCTTCCCCAATAGCTTTTAAACTAAAACTTCTTTTTATAAAATATAACACTTCATAAAATAATGTAATTGTGGTTTTGTTTATTAAAGATGGAAACTAGAGAGTGTACCTTTCCTCCCTGAGCCCTGTTGTATCTCACCATCCCAGTTGGGCTTTAGAAGGAAGGGGAAGCGGGGGAAAGGGAGGGTGGGGAACTGGGATGGCCTTTACCACAAGTGGAATTACTCATTCCCAAATAAGAATGGGATCTTCATTGTACCTCGCCTCAGGCATTCAGTAAAAAGAAGGGTGGCTCTAATAGTGGCAGAAAAAATGCAACCATATCTTCACCAAGCAGGTCTGGCTGGTTTAGGACTGTGTGTTTTGCCAACTCAAATGGTTGTACCAACAATAAGGTCATGAACAGTCCAAACCAAGTGCCATTTATTCCTGGAGCTGGATGGAAGCTCAGAGTTCATCTGTTTTCAACCACCATCTGCTGCCTGATTACCTCCATACTGCCCTTGAATAAATTTCTAGTTCCTTCTTGATCCCACTCATGAAGAGAGACCCAGGTCTCCAGACAACGCATTCCATCTATGGACTATTAGAAAATTCTCTGTTACAGTGAGCTGACAGCTATTTTATGACATTTCTGCCATTGATTCAAATGCTCTTGCTTAAGTTCTGGAAAAATAAATCTAGTCCTCTTACAGTCCTTTAGATACTTGAGGCAACTACCACATATGTCTAGGCAAAACATTCCAAGGTCCTTCAGCAGTCCCTCATGGGACATTAGGGCTTTAATCCCCTTTAAGGCAGACACCGAGTCATGTAGCAATTAGATGCAAAGGGCATGCACTCAGATAGAGCCAAGTTATAACCTTGTTCCACGATGGACCTCAAGTCTGCTGTGTGACTTGTGTACATTACTTAACCTTTATTGACTTCAGGTTTATCATTTGTAAAAGAAAGATATAATCTCTCTGAACTTCAGTTGTTTCTCCTGTAAAAGGAAGACAATAATAGTTATGTAATGAATTGTCTTGAAGATTATGTGAGGTATTCCGTATAAAATGGCTAACTCAATGCTCAGAACACACAAAGTACATTTTTGTTGTTGCTATTATTTTTTTTACATTACTATATTTTAATACTATATATATTAGTCAATTCAGGCTGCCATAACAAACATAACACAGACTGGGTGGCTTAAACAACAGAAATCTTTTTCTCACAGTTCTGGAGATCAGAAGTCTGGGATCAAGATGCCGGCAGGGTAGGTTTAATTTGGGGGCTACTTCCCTTGGCTTGTAGCCAGACACCATCTGTCTTGCTGTATGTTCGATGATCACTTATTTGTGCACACATGGAAAAACAGAGAGAGAGAGAGAGGAAGAGAGAGCAAGCTATCAGGTTTCTCTTCTTACAAGGATACCAATCCTATCAGATTAGGGCCATATGCTTATGACCTCATTTAACCTTAATTACCTCCTAAAGGCCCCTAATTCCACATACAGTCACCTTGAGGGGTTAGGGTGTCAATATACAGATTTTGGGAAGGACATAGTTCAGTCCCTAGCATATAATATTATATAATACTTCCAAAATTTAAAAGAAAAGTACACACCCCAGCAAAGGGGTCAGGCATCTCTAAAGGCTCTCGGGTGAAACACTTACTATAATCCAGCATGGCTGAGGTAGAGAATACAGGAGAAAGACAAAATTTGAAAAGCAAGCAGGGGTACTACTATAATGGGACCAGTAGTTCACATTAAGGAGTTTGCATTTTTCTCCTAAGAGCAATGGGGAGACTTGGAAGGGTTTTAAGTGGAAACATGGCCTAATATGACTTGAGCTTTGTTAGGATTATTCTGTCTGCTGTGCAGAAAATAGATTGAAGGGGATTTAATCCTGTAAAAAATCTAACACGCACATATGAAAGAGTTGTCCTCAGCGTGGTAGGAAGAGAAAAGAAGTATTAAGAATCTGGGCGCAAATCCTAAGGATAGAATTTGAACTCAAACCTTAATGGCTATTATTCAGCCTTTCTAATAACTAGTATAGCACCCCACCCCCTGCCTTTCACCCCCTCCCACAGCTTTTTTCCAATCTCCAATTTTCTCTGATGGTTGTGGAAGAGTGAATTTTGGGTGCTGTTACTAATTAGCATAGTGTAAGATAAGCAGCAATTTGGTTGGAACATTTTAATAATAGTTATTTTCTCTTTTGCCTGTATTTAAAAGTTCTAATCTAATGAATAAATTATCTTCAGAGATCTAAGTTATTTCTAGTTTTGTTGTTCCATCTGATATGTTAATTTCGTCAACAGATTTATTTTAATAAGGGAAGAAGAAACTAAAAAAAAAAAAAAAGTCTTCCACCTTGAGGTCTAAACCAACTTGTATGTTAATACCCCAAGGAAGTTTGGTAAAGTAAAGAGGTCTTTACACAGAAGGGTCTGGATGGTGAACTTCACAGTGCATTTTTCATATCCAAAGATGGGGCATTCCTAAATCAGAGTCACCTAAACTTCTGTTGAACAATTTTTTTAAACTACTTGGATGACGTTGTGTTACCTTTGAACGAATAGCCAGGATGTGTAACCGAAATAGTGGTGGACCAGAAGCTCCAAGACTGAGTCCTAGTTTTGGCTTTGCACTAAGTAGACATATGATGCGGCACAAGCCAATGGCTTTTCTGGATCTCAATTATTCTTGGAAAACAAGGGAGGGAGAATAGATCATTTACAAAGCCTTTACAAGCATGTGCTAACTATGTCAGGTTCTTCTCAAGGAATGGGGGAGTGAACAAGGCAAATAAGATCCCTGATCCCATTTGAGCATTTATTTTTATGACAGAGCATAATTTGTATAGTGGACATATTAATTAATAAACAATAGGATATCCCATTCAGACGGGATAACTATTTAAGAAAATGAAATGGGCTAATGGTGTATGGAGAGATAGGAAAACTTCTCTGATGAAGTTCCTTCTTTCCTGAGGTCTGAATAAGGAGAAACAGTTATCCACACAAAGGTCTCAAGTAAGGGCATTTTAGGCAACAAGAGTAGCCAGAGCAAGGTCCCAAATAGCGGACTATTCTAGGGTTCAGTGTAATCAGTGTGGCTGGAGCATAGTGAATGGAGAGGAAAGTGAGATGAAATGAGGTCTGAATAGTGGACAGTGGCCAGATCCTGTAAGGTATGGTTGGCCAGAGAAGGGGCTTATATTTTGTTCTAGTCGTCATGAGCAGTTTGACCCACTGAACAGTTTTAGTCAAGTGGGTATGACTCAGGGTGCTGGGTGAAGGTGGGCTGTATTAATGGGTAAGAATGAAACAAAGGCAGTAGGTATGAGCCTGCTGTCGTAATTCAGCTGAGAGACAATTGTAGTGGTGGAGCTCGTGGGCCAAACAGAATTGGGACATGTCACAGAGTCGGAGTCAAGAGTACTTGCTAAGGAGTGGATGTGTATGACTTTTTGATCTATTGGTCTAGATTCCATTATTCCATGCTCCCATCTGAGATCTCCCCTCTCCCTTTCTACGTATAAGAGGTGGTTGATTGGGGTGAGAAAAATGGTTTGTGGTTATGAGATCAATTTGAGTAACTGCAGAGAGATCATAGAGCGACCTTGCATCCCCTAGCATGATGCTTCATCTCACTGAGTCAATGGAACGTCCGATGGGAGAAATATCTCAGATTGGTAAGTAGGTAGAGAGTAGCTGGTGGCATTGAGACAAACCTGAACCTTCTAACGAAGCAAAGACTTCTTTCTGCTTTCTTTCCCTTTCGAATTTGTTCCCAAGAACTTGGTACATTCAGTTTGGCTGTAGTGGAGACAGCTGTTTCAAACAGAATTAAATCCAATTTTCATGGCATTTTCCACACATGCAGATCTTGGCATTCAAATGATTCATGAGTGCAATTAATAAATGGCAGCATTATTTTGGAATACTTAGTGCATTATGTTTTTAGGAAATGCAGTCTACCTAACTTTTGACTAGTTATATTCAGTCTTCATCTTTATATAGTCATGTCACTGTAGTGTTGGGCTACATATCCCTACAACATAATTATATTCCTAATCAACCTGAATAGCAAAATATAATCCGTTTCTCACCATGACCCATATAATGGGATGTGTCCATTTTTGAAGAACTTGCATATCAAGCCCAAAGATCCTAAAAATGCCATGTTCTTTTTTAAACCTACTAAGAATGTTGCTGATATCTTTGGGAACTAGCTTCATCCACAATTTTCTTGCACAAGTGACTCTACCCAAGATGTTTGGGAGACCTAGAGATTGAATCCAGTCATTCAGCAGATATTTGAGCCTCTTAGTCCATGCAAGGAACTGTGCTGGACACTGGGGGAAACACAAAACATAAAAACATAATGACATCTCTGTCCTCCACCCAACTAACTGTCCACTTGGGAAGGTTGTGCAGAAAAGATTAAATAACAGTGCAAGAACTAAAAAATATATAATAATATAAGACATCCTACAACCATAGGATAAGATCTGGTGACAAATAAATGGCTTATAACTGTGCTTCTCAAACTATTACATGCATACAAATCTCTTAGGCATCTTGTTGAAGTGCACATTCTTTTTCTTTTATCTTTTTTGAAATGCACATTCTGATTCAGTAGATCTGGGGGTGCGGTGGGAATGAGTTCTTCGCTGATGCCAATGCTCATGGCTTATGACCAAATTTTGGGCAACCAGGGATTAGATCTGAGATGCCAAAATTGTATGATGAGGCACCCCAGGGTGCCACAGAGAATTCACAGGAGCACCATGGGATTTTTTTTTTATTAAAAAAAAAATCAGTATGGCTCATCATCTGCCATGTGAGCTACTATTAGTTCATAGTTTTGACATTAGGTCATTCTACATTGCTTTAATATTATCATATCTTTGCAAAACTGGATTCTTGGCAGTTACTGTGATAAATATGCAAGCACTGTACAAAAAACCATGCAGAACAGGCAAGGAAGGTGGCAGTGTCCCATCTGATTTCGAAATTTGAGAAGTCGTGCAGTGCCCTATAGGCACATACATCCATTAGTAATTATAATTGTATAAGAATAAAATTGTAAATAGCAGTTTTCTTTTTAATTTACAGGCACAATTTCATTCAAACAGCTGCTGAGTTGCTAGAACATGATTTATTAAGTTGTTTGTACATAACTACTAAAGGATGAAGACTATTAGGTATTTCTTTTGGCCAAGAGACACCATGAAAAAAAGAAAGGGAGACACTTAAGATGCTGTGAACAGAGAAATTTGGAAACCTCTGGGTTAGATAATAGGCACTATGAATTCAGAGAGGTTCGGAGTGGTCAGGAGAGAACACACGGAGATTGTACAACCTGAGTCAGGTCTGCAAGAAAAACAATATGATTGCACTCCCCAGATTTTAAGAAATGCATGAATACATGCTTAGATTTACATATTGATTCTAAACCTCCACTTCTCTGTTTTCTTTGGTGCCTCTTTGAATGCACATAGATTTCTTTTTTTAAAATTTTTTATTGTTATGTTAATCACCATACATTACATCATTAGTTCTTGATGTAGTGTTCCATGATTCATTGTTTGTGCATAACACCCAGTGCTCCACGCAGAATGTGCCCTCTTTAATACCCATCACCAGGCTAACCCATCCCCCCACGCCCCTCCCCTCTAGAATCCTCAGTTTGTTTTTCAGAGTCCATCATCTCTCATGGTTCATCTTGCACATAGATTTCTACTCAAGATTCCCTTTGTGTAAGGCAGTATCACTAGCCATCAATCCCAAATCAGATTTACCTCCAATATCTTATGACATATGTTCTAATCTAGTGTGTGGTTTAGGGTACTGGGCTATGTGTTTGGTACCAGTGTAGTCCTTCCTCAGTGAATAATACCAATGCTACCTGGCATTCTTCTCAATGTCTGCAAACCACAATATGTTTCTGTGATTCAGTTTTTTCAAAGAACTAGCATTTTCATTTTCATTGTCTTGGGGTCATTAATTGTTGTTAAGTAGACTTATTTGTTATTGTCCTCTTTTACTGGTTTTATTTTAGGAACAAGACTGGTGTTTCCCCCCCCCCCCAAGGAATAGATTTATTTCTAAAAGGTACTTGAACATGAACATGTTAAAAAAATTTGTGGTTGATTTCACTAGTCATTTTATTCCCTGACCAAAATGGTGTTGAGGGCGCCTGGGTGGCTCAGACGGTTAAGCGTCTGCCTTCAGCTCAGGTCATGATCCCAGAGTCCTGGGATCGAGTCCCGCATCGGGCTCCCTGCTCCTTGGGAGCCTGCTTCTCCCTCTGCCTCTCTCTCGCTCTCTCGCTCTCTCTATGTCTCTCATGAATAAATAAATAAAATCTTTAAAAAAAAAATGGTGTTGAGTTCAGAGCAATAGACAGTGTGGAGCTGGTACAAAACAGTGGTGAGGTAGAGCAGACGAGTTTGGCTTTTGATACTAGGTTTCAGGTGATGGTGGAAATATGCCATTGCAGTTAAGGCTGGAGATAGGAAGACAGGGAGCAGAGATTCAGTCAGGTAAGAGGTGAGAACAGACACATCCTCTGAGGAAGGATGGGGATACAAGGCCAGTCACAGTTGAATCCTGGGAAGCATCTAGTCTGACGAGACAGCAGGATAAAACAGAGCCAATAAATTAAACAAAGAAGGGAGAGTCAGAATGATCAGAAGAGAGAAGTATAAGGCTATGGAAAGAGGAATGAAAACTTTCATCTACCAAGTGCCTCACCGATGTGAAGTATGACCTTAGGTATTTCCCACATGTTGTTACATGGAATCCCCACAGTAAATTCTGAGATATTTATTACCATCTTCACTTTACAGGTGAGGAAATCGATGGGCAGAGACACAATGCAACTTGGCCAAAGTCATTAATTTAGTAAGTGGAAGGATTTGAATCCAAGTTCTTAGTTTGAACCCAGAGTGCTTGCTCTTCCCCTAAACCTTTCAAAAATGGAAATGAAGATGTGACTTGTTGGAGCAAAGGGTCATAATCTTTTGGTCCTTACCAGCTCCCTGGATAAGCTTCAGGAAGTTTATTAATCCCTAAAGTTATGTTGGAATTTTTGTTGTAAAAAAAATTACATTTTGGGGGGGTTTTGATGAAGTAGTCTAAAACTTCCACCAGGTTACCAAAGAGATTTTGAATTCTCCCCCAAATTTAAGAACAGCTGCTCTAGACAGCTGTTTTATGGAGCAGTGAATTGTAGGGAGTTGTGGACTAAACAGGTAGTGAGGAAGACAAAAATAGTATGTGACATATTCAAGAAATTTGGCTCTGAAAGAAGGAAAATGCTATGGCAATTTGAAGAGGCAGAAGAGGCAAGTAAAACTTTTTTTTATTCATTATTGGGAAGCTATGAGCCTGTCTGGCTCATAGGGGAGGAGGCTGGCATTCTCTCCTAGGGGTGTTGGCGGGCTTCATGCCTCCACTAATCATTGCTGTCATTTCATTAGCCGGTTCAATGATATTTTAGGAACATTTTATTTCTGAAACACGGTCTGGGAAAAAGGGGGTTTGGGAGAAAGAAAAGAAGAGTGGGAGAAAGAGAGGGAAGGAAGAAGAGAGGGATATAATAAGGGAAGAAGGAAAGAAGAAGAAAAGGAAGGAAACCTGTAGTGTTTCTGTAACAGAGAAGTGAGAAAGAGGGGAGGGAAAATTGGGGCTGGAAATGAAATATCCCTAAGTCTGTCTTTATTCCTAGGTGTCAAGTCCAATTCTGACAACGTCAACCTCACGCATCAAGAGGAGGTGGAGACTCCCAAGGACAAAGGCTGCACCAAGCCTTCAGTGATACTCTAAATGAAGAGCCCATTCTGTCTTTCAAGGAAGGTCATTTTTGAACCTAGAAGGAGGGGGAGGGGATCCAGCTAGGCTGTTTTTATTACAAAATTCTTCATCTCTTTTTATCGCCTGGGTTTCAGATGCATTTAATTATCCTCCCTAAATGCCATATTCTGCTCTTAATGAAAATCCTTTTTTTTTTTAAAAAACTTCTTGATGCAAATGCAAATTAAATTTGATATTTTGTTTCCATGAAGGAAAATATAGAGTACCATGGACTGTGAACATTGTGTTTTGGAGCTTGTTTTTAAACAAAAATAGGATTTTATTATCCTTATCAATAGATTCTCATGGAATATTAAAAATTAAATTTAGCTCATATTTGCTACATCTGGGAATTATTAAATAATTCACTAAGGAATCCATAGCCACAGAGGTTTCTGATTAAAAAAATATATAAGCACACAATTTTCATTAGCATGAAATGTATATTCTGGTTCTGTGATGTGCTAGGCATTGTGCTGTCTTTAATTCAAAAGCACTCAGAATCAAATAAGCAAACAAAGACAAGCAAATTAATAATCATAATAACAATAACATTTATTGAGCACTTACTATGGGCCAAGCACTGTTCTAAATGCTTTATAAGTAGTACCCATTTAAATACTTACAATAAACCTACATCACAGGGCTATTATTGTCCTCATTTTACAAATGAGAAATCTGGGAGAAAGAAGAGCAAAATAACTTGGCCAAGGTTACACAACTAGTGAGTGATGGCTCCAAGCAGCCCAAACTGTTAACCATAAATGTAGTTAGTTATGGAAACGGATGCCCAGACAGAAGGAGAGGGACTGATGGGGGATGGAGGATGCTTCCTGGTGCAGGTGACCTTTGAGTTGGGTTCTTCAGGATGAAGGAGGTGGTGGATTATAGGCAGAGAAGTCTGAAACAGCAGGGTGAGTTCTGGAACTTGGGCAGTTTGGTGTTATGGGGTGTGTTGCGGGAGAGGTAAGGATTGGGTGGGAAGTGCGATTGGAGAGATGGTCCGGAGGCAGATCGTGAAAGAACTTGACTGCTGCCCCAAACAGCTTAGACTCTGTCCTGTGGCTTGTGAAAGATTTAAATAAAGGAGAAACACGGCCATATGTATAAACAAAACACCAAAGCTGGGTATATGAGTGTCTTATTCTCTGAACTGCTCTGGATTCTTAGTTTTCTGTTTTGTTTTGTTTTGTTTTGTTTTGTTTTTTTAATCATACTAAAAAGAAAAAAAAGAAAAAAAGAAAAATACCCAAGGAATCACAAAAGTTTATTAAAACAATACAAGTTCGTTAAATTTTAACTTACTGTTGACTTGGGTCTTTGATTAGTAAATAACACATCTCCTTTGTATGCCTTAAATTGATGAGATTAAAAGATCGATTAATTAATGACTAATAAGAGTAATCAATATAAATATAAGAATAAATAAAAAGAGGGATAGTAAACATTTTTTATAATAAAACTATTGTCCTCCATGTTTTGGGAAAGAGCATGTTTCTTGAGTGTTTATATAATAATTTACTTTATACTTTCATTTTAGGCTCCACCTTCAAACAATTCAAAGCTTTATTCTGGGGGCAAATTTCAATCCAGTACATATTGTGTGAACTATGTATTTCCTGCCCCTTTGCCTCCAGGCCCTCTACCTTTCTAGAGACATGGTTTCTTTGAATATACACATTAAATAGTATGTGGCCCTGTATGTCGCAAAACCACACCTCCAAGGTTACCAGAGTTTCCCAGGGGTCTCGCATGATTAGGGTCACCTCCTGTTTTGAATTCTAGCTCCCACTGGATTCCTTTCTTTTTCACAATCATACCTGCTGATTTAAGTTTTTTCCCTCCTTGACAAAAGAACTAGTTTCTTCTTAAGAAGAATTTTTGCCTTCCTTCTGGGCCAACATAAACTGCAAACAGCTTTTAAAGTAACAATGTTTTCTCTCCTATTACAATAATAGCTTACAATATTACATGTATTATAATTCCATAGTACCTTACAGCTTTCAAAACAGTTTCACAATAGAGCAGGTTATGATTGTTCTCATTTTAGAGGAGAATGGAAAAAGGAACTAACATAGGCTGTCTTTTATGAGCTAGGGATTTTGTGCTTCCTGCTTTACATGTTTTAGCTCATTAGCATATATAATATAATTAAGCACAGTTTCCCAATTATTCTTTGCAACAATTTTGCGAGGTAGGCATTTGTACCAGTATCTATTGCCATATACAAATTACACCAAAATTTAGCAGTTTAAAGCAACAATCCTCAGGATCTCACAATTCCTGTGGGTCATGGAATTCCTGGGTATGGCTTAGCTGGGTACCTCTGGGTCAAGGTCTCTCAGGAGGGTCCAGTTCTGCTGCTGGTCTGAGCTGTGGTCTCATCTGAAGGAAGGGGAGGGTCCAATTCCAAGCTCATTCGCATGGCTGTTGTTGGGAGGCTTCAGTTCCTAACCTAGCTGAGACCTGCCTCAGTTTATTGCCAAGATGGCCTCCCCACAAAGCAGCTCACAATACGGCAGCTAACTCCTCCTATAGTGATTAAGCAAGAAAGTAGAAAGAACTCTCAATTTGGAAGCCATAGTTTCTTTGTAATCTAAGCTCAGAAATGACATCTCAACTTTCACCGTAGTCTGTTTGTTAGAAATAAACATGGATCCAGTCCATACTCAAGGGGAGTGGGTCACACAAGGGCATGAATACCAGGAAATAGATGATCAGGAGCCCTTAGAAATTGCTTCCCACAGCATTATGATCCCCACTTTGCTGTGGGAGAAAAAGAGATGTTAAAGAGATTGAGCAACTGAATCAAGGTCTTACAACTAGCACATGGAAAAGCCGGCAGTAAACTCTGATTTTAAGGTTCTAAGTAGAAAATACCCGTATATTGGCTCCAGAAATCTCTTTTTAAAAAAAGGACAAAGAGCTAAATCATAAGGAGACACACTTATATCAGCAATTTATTGAAAACAAAACAGAACAAAACAGAGAGCCCTTCCAGTGACTTCCTGGGGCCAGTACACAATTAGCCACCTTCTTTACTCCCTTGGTTCCCAAATGCTGGTCTATATGTAGGAAACAGTTTTGGCCAGTCTGCAGCAAACTGAGAAAAATAAAAATCATGTAGAAGTTTTTCATAAAAGCAAATATTCAATTAAAAGGGCTTTTCTTTTTTTCTTTTTCTTTTTTATTGTGGTAAGAATGCTCAACATGAGATCTACCTTCTTAAAAAAATTTTAAGAGTGCAGTACAATACTGTTGACTATAGGTACAATGTTGTACAGCAAAGATCTAAAACTTAATCATCTTGCATAACTGATGTTTTAGAGTCACTGAACTGCAAATCCCCATTCCTTGTCCCTCCAGACCCTGGAGACTACCATTCTACTTTCTGTTTATATGTGTATGACTATTCTAGATATCTCATATAAGTGTAGTCATGTAGTATGTGATCTTCTGCGACTGGCTTATTTTCACTTACCATAATGCCCTCAAGTTTCATCCATATTGTGTGTGGCAGGATGTAGAAAACCCTAAAGTAAAAGGACTTTACAAAAAAAGTAAAAGGGCTTTCTTTACTCTTATTTTTATTTTGGGTTGTTAAAATGTTCATTCTTTTATAATGTGCTGGCAGTAATAGAGTGGCAGTTTTTCTGAAAAGGTATTGTTTTCATTTGACAAAATGAATAATATACAATACTTTGAGAGATTCCTAGATTTTATCTGAAGTTTTACTGGTTTTTGAAATTCAAGAATTTCAAGGCTTCTGCTTCACACCTTGTTTTTTTTTTTCTTCTTCTTATTTGTTTATTTATTTGATAGAGGGAGGAAGAGAGAGAGCACAAGCAGGGGGAGCAGCAGACAGAGGGAGAGGGAGATGGAGAAGCAGGCTCACCATGAGCAGGGAGCCCGATGCAGGACTCTATCCCAGGACCCTGGGATCATGACCTGAGCCGAAGGCAGACGCTTCACTGGCTGAGCAACCCAGGTGTCCTTTCACACCATAGTTAAATGACCCTGTAAGTGGCCCCGATAGTCAGAATGATGACCATGAGTTTGAGATAAGTTCCTCAAATGTTAAAGTGTCAAGTGTGTTCAGAGCATTTAATAAGACAAGAAGGTGGGATTTTAGTTATACAGAGTAAAATTACTGGTTTTCCCCAAACTTTTCTTTTTTTAAAGATTTTATTTATTTGACAGAGAGAGACACACACCGAGAGAAGGAACACAAGCAGGGGGAGTGGGAGAGGGAGAAGCAGGGAGCTGGATGTGGGTCTCGATCGGGCAGGACCCTGGGATCATGACCTGAGCCAAAGGCAGATGCTTAACAACTGAGCCACCCAGGCGCCCCTTCCCCAAACTTTTTAAAAATAAACTTTAAAATATTACAGTAGATTTACAGAATGTGAAGATGGTACAGAGGGTTCTCCATACCCATTACCCAGCTCCTTTGTTGTTAGCATCCTACACTACAAGAGTTTAAGCAACTGGATCAAGGTCTTAAAACTAGCACATGGAAAAGCCAGCAGTAAACTCTTATTTGTGATTCATTTGTCACAAATAAAGAACCAACACTGGTACAATACTGTTAACTAAGCTCCACTGTTCATTAAGATTTCACTGGTTTTTCTCCGATGTCACCATTTGTGAAAGATATAAGGAATCTGAGTTCTAGATCCTTAGGATATATATCCACAAATTCCAGACTTCTGCAACAGCGATTTTTCTAAAGCACAAATCTTCTTGTGTCTCCACTTTTAGGCCCTTAAAATCTTTCAGTGGCTCCCAAAGACCGCAAAATTAGTCATTATTCAATAATTATGTACCATGATCCAGGGACTGTGTTATTCACTGGTGAATTAAAAAGATATATGACGTGTGTTCGATCTCAAGGGGCTTTCAGATCCTCCCATCTTCCTTTTGACTTCTGGATATATTATCTTCCTCTGAGAGTAGTTCATTCTATTTCTCATGTAAATCAAGTTAGCTGCCTCCTTTAGATTCTGTAAATTTTGCATCTGTGTTCATTATTTTGACCAGCACATAATAGCTCACAACACAAATACAAATAACTTTGGGAGCGGGACAAAAAGGGGGGGAAAGAAAGAAAGAAGCTCTTAATATTGATGTTTGAATATTTTTTGATGATTGAATATGTTGAGAGGAACAAAGAAAGTTATAGGATATAGGTAGCAGAAAATTAAACAGAGGATCAGAGGGAACACAAAAGGGAGTGGCCAATTGGACTTGGGAAGATTGGATCAGGAGCACTTTCTGTGAGGGTAGCATTAAGCTAAGCCTTTTTTTTCTTTAACAAAATTTAACATTTAACCATTTTAAGTGTACATTTCAGTGTCATTAAATACATTCAAGTTGTTGTACAACTATCACTACTATACATCTCCAGAACTTCTTCATCATCCCAAACCAAAACTCTGTACTTATTTGACAATAATTGACAATAATTTCCAATTCCCCTCTCCACATATATATATATAAAATTAACTTTGAATTATATAAATATATAAATAATTAGCTTTGAATTACATATGTTATATATGTAAGCTTTGAATTTATATATATACAAATAAATATAGATTATTATATACATATAAATTCAAAGCTAATTATTTAATTAAAATCTCAGAATGTTAGTGCTTAAAGCCCTTCTGTTTTAACATGTATAAGCATATTATAATCCCAGGTACCTTTTATACAATTACAGGAGACACAAAAGTTCACTTTTGGAAACACAATTATAATTATATTTGCTAAATAAAGTAGTTTAAAAGGATAGACAGAAATATAATTCATTAATATATTATTTGCTCCCCACTGTCATAACAGTTGATATTCATACTTGGGCATAATATATAAAAATTAAAGATATGTATGCTGAGAACTAAAGGTATACTGATATGGTACTTATAAAATGTTTGTTCTTCTATTTTTCAAAAAAATGCTGTCTTTATAATCAGTATTGAAAATGTAAAATAAGAATTACTGAGGCTCAATTTTGAATATAGATTGATCATGTACCTATTGGGAACCTATAAAACCCTCCAATCTGTAGAGCTCTTAAGTTAGGAAACTGAAAACACAGGGAAAGAAGTAACTGACTTGGCCAACAAGATAGAAATATAAGAGTGCGGAAAAAAAAAAAACAATTTCAGAACCCAGGAGACACAGCTATTTAAAAAATTATGTTTGGGTCATAGTTTTTTATGTGACTAAGCTAAGTCTTTCAGATAGGTAGGTGTCTGCTAAATGGCGGTTGTTGTGAGTTGAATTGTGCTCCCCCAAAGATATGTTCAGGTCCTAACTCCCATTATCTATGAACATGGTCTTACAGGGTCTTTGCAGATGAAATCAAGTTAAGATGAAGTCATACTGAACCTAGGGTGGGCCTGAAAACAATGATTGGTGTCCTCATAAGAAGAAGGAAACGTGGACACAGAGACAAACAAGGAGAATGTCACGTGACAACAGAGGCAGAGATGGGAGTGCTGTGTCTACAAGTCCAAGAAAACCAAGGATTTCTGGCAACCACCAGAAACTAGGATAGTGGCATAGAACAGATTCTCCCCGACAGTCCCCAGAAGGAACCAACCCTGCTGGCAACTTGATTTTGGGCTTCTAAGTTCCAGAATTGTGAGATGACTTCTGCTGTTTTAAATCATGCAAGTTTTTGGTAGTTTGTTACTGCAACCCTAGGAATCTAATACAGATGAAACATGGAAGAATGTGGAAGAAGAGTAGACAGAAGACTCAGCATAGTAAAGGCCTGGGGTGTGAAACAACCTGGGCAGTTTTTTATGGAAGATCCTCGGAACATTCTGTGGGTGGGGTTTTAGACCCCTTACCCTGTCACTCATGGCCTATTACTGCTATCTAGTGTCCTTTGGCAAGGTTAATCTGGACCTTCTAGAGCATGAGCTGCATATCTACAATAAGGGGGAATATTTAAGGTCTGAAAATACACTATTATACATTCTTGCTTGCTCTATGCATTTCTCTAAAAATTAGGAAGAATTTGTCCTCTTATATTCCAAATATGGTAAAGAGAAAGCTCTAATTGGATATCTGCCCTAGGAAAAGTAATAAAAAGAACCATTCTCCTTGCTTGTCTTACTGGAACATTAATACTGACTTGGCTGCAGGCTGATGGTAAATTCCTCTGTATCTGTCCCTTGCCAAGGAACTCATATAGCCCTGGGATGATGGTTGGAGTGGGAAGGCAATGAGTGACCCCAGGGGAGAAGCTGAATGCTGGAGATGATAAGCTGCCTTTTAAGGAGAGTGGGCCGGATCAACTTTGATGGGTGAAATGTATTCAGGAGGGAAGCACCCAACAATCTCTGAACAGGGCTCAACTCTCCTCCAAATGAATATTTGAACAAGTATTTGAAGAGTATTGGTTATGAAGTGGCATCAGGTTATTCAGCTTTACCGGGGAAAAGTTGGAGTATAGAGAGACACTTGCATTTCTCCATCTGTCCTCATGGAACCCCACCTGGTGTACCTAAAATAACAGCTATCATAAAATGAGCTCTTCCTATGTGTCAGGCACAGGGCTAAGTAATTTATGAACAAGATTAGTTTTGATCTGTAAGTCAACCCTAGAAGATAGATGCTCTTATTACTTTATATGATAGATGGAGAAGCTGAGACTTTGAGGGGTTAAGAAACATGCCCAAAGGCATATGACCATGTAAGTGATTCAGCTAAAAATGATAACCAAACTTCAAAGCACCACTGGCTTTTGGAAGGTGATTTAATCAGGAGAGTGATGATGGACAACACCGGACAGGAGAATGGCATCAGATCTTAGACAGCCTTGCGTGTCCTGGCAAGGACTTTGGACTTCATAAGTAACAAGAACTTATTAAAAAACTTTAAGCAGGGAAGTCAAAGAGTGCCCAGCATTTAACAGGTCTGTGAGAAATATCCATTGAATGGCCACAATCAAGCTGTGGTTTACAAGTTATGGAGAATGGATTGTGAGAATGCAGGGCTGGAGCAAGAGAGACCAACTAGGAGGCTGGTGAGTAATGAGGTGGAAGAGATGTGAAATTTCTTAGCAAGGCACAAAGTCTGTAATGAGCTTCTCCCTGCTTTCTTTTATTTAAAGAAATCTTGCAAACTTGAGCAAAGGTGTCTATGGAATGACCCCATGCCCTCCTGCATCTCACCCAACTCATCCTAGAACATTTAAAACTCATCTTAACAGCAGCAACAGCATGAATCCTTGTTTGTGAAGAATTTACAGACCACCTTGGAGCCAACTAGACCTGGAGCTCAGATTTGTGCCTTACCTGGTGTTCTTCCTTCTTTTCACTCTATTATCTGGTCCTTTCTGTTGGGTGAGTGGCTGAACTTATCACCTGAGTGTCATGTCTCGGTTTTGCCAGGCAAGCAGTAAACTCAGATGTTTCACATTGTATTTGGTGGTCTCTATTTCCTTCTAAACTTCTCAAGCTTGGGCTACAATTATCTGCATATTGGTAAACCCTCTATACCAGCCCTTCTCAATGACTTGCATGTCCCAGAATGTGGTATACTTATCCCATATTTATGCCTTTTCATATGTTGTTTCTTCTACCTGGAAGGCTATCTCTTTCCTTGTTTAACTCGGATTTTCCATTAATCCTTAGAGATTTGGCTCGTGTTTTAACCTCTGTCTAGGGCCTTTTCTCTGGTCGGGCTCCCTCATCTTCCAAGACCAAGGTTGTTTTCCAGGATGTATTGTCTTCTTGGTGCTCATGTCAACATTTCTTTAATTACACTGGTGTGCATAGAGCCTTTACACAATAACATACTATTTCATCAGGGTCTTCACATGCCTGTTCATGCATTCAACAAGCATTTATTGAATATCTACTATGTGCTAGGAAATGGGTACTACAGGAATTTAATACAGGTGATATGGGAGCTCTCACCTCTACAAATCCATATGGCTTCATTACATATTTGTTTTACTATTCTATAATGTTTTCATAAATATTAACAACTTCCTTACATAGTCTTCTTTGGATTTATGGACAGTGAAACCAAAGCAATGTCAGGAGCCTAGAAATGAAATCTTTGTTCAGGGTAAAATGGGCTAAAATGGCTTCATTATTCTACTTTTGTGCATTGTAGCTACATACAAATTTCCCTTGCAGCATCTTTATTTGTACAATCAGCTTAATTCTGATTATAAAAACAATATGGTGAGTGTGAATTAATGAAAAAATACAAAAATACATGTAAAAAAACCTAAAGTCATCTATAACCAAAACTGCCATAAATTGGGTGGCTTATAAGTAACAAACATTTATTTCTCATAGTTTTGGAGGCCGGGAAATGCAAGATCATGGCACTGGCAAATGCATTGTTTGGTGAGAGCCCACTTCCGCATAGACAGCACCTTCTGTGTCCTCACATGGTGCAAGTGGTAAGCAAGCTCTCTGGGGGCTCTTTTATAAGGGCATGAATCCACTTCATGGGGGCTCTGTTCTCATGACCTATGACATATGAATTTGGGTAGGGGGGACACATATATTAACACAACAACAATGCAGATAGTCTATGCCTTCATTGGAATGGTGGCTGCATGGATGTATATATTTGTCAAAGTTCATTGAACTATACATTTAAAACCCACATAGGGGCGCCTGGGTGGCTCAGTTTGTTAAGTGTCTGCCTTCCACTCAGGTCATGATCCCAGGGTCCTGGGATCGAGCCGCAGGTCAGTCAGGCTCCCTGCTCAATGGAGAGCCTGCTTCTCCCTCTCATCCCTGCTCATGCTCTCTCTCTCTCTCAAATAAATAAGTAAAATCTTTTTAAAAAAATCCATGCACTTTATTGCATGCAAATTATTCCTTAAGTTTTTTTAAGTTTTAAATATTGGAATAAAAAAGGGATTGTAAGTAAGGAGAATTAAAAGACATAGCAAATAAATTTTAAGAAGCAGACAAGAGTATAATGTTTAGGGAGGTACACTTAAGTGATACAACTATAGAAAAATGCATGGAAACAATCTGTATAAAAGTCAGTTACTGTAGTAGGAAGAGAAAAAATTTTCATGGGGTCAATGGAGGAGTTTCTGAGGTGGCTGTCAAAGTTCTATTTCTTGATGTGGGTAGTGGTTGCGAAGATCTTTGCCATGAAATAATACATGTGCTTTATACAGTTTTTTGTGTGTCTGTGTTTTTTTTTTTATAATAACAAGTAAAAACAATTTTAAAAAAAAAATTAAAGAAACACAGTGGATGTCTATAGTGTATGTTCAAGGAAGGCCTCTTTGAGAATGTGACTTTAAGATGAGGCTTGAGGGATAAAAAGAATCCAGCCAGGGGCTCCTGGGTGGCTCAGTCAGTTAAGTGTCTGCCTTCAGCTCAAGTCTCGATCCCAGGTTCCTGGGATCAATCCCGGCATCAGGCTCCTTGCTCAGCAGGGAGTCTGCTTCTCCCTCTCCCTCTGTCTGCCGTTCTACCTGCTTGTGCTCTCTCTCACTTGCTCACTCTCTCTCTGTCAAATAAGTAAATAAAATCTTTAAAAAAAAAAATAAAAGAATCCAGCTACATGAAGAATACAGGGAAGCCCCAGGGTAGGGGGCAACATTAACAAATAGAGATGTGAAAAGCTGAGAGCCCTGAGCATGGAGAGCACTCGGGAGGGCTCATGAGATCTAGATGCAGAGGGAAACTATAAACACATGCAAGGGTGTGGAAGATGAAACCTAGATCTTGGACTTTATTCCTTGTAGGAAGCTGGGTTGATCCTGCCCTGGGCATGTATACACTAGTCCTCAGTCAAGGACTCATGGTTGAAACCCACAGAACATCTGGATTGTTCAGCTCTCTCTTTTCTGTTGCCCTCCTGTTATGGACTGAATATTTATGTCACCCTAAAATTCATATGTTGAAGTTCTTATCCCCAGGATGATGGTATTGGGAGGTGGGGCCTTTGGGAGGTAATTAGGCTTAGATGAAGTCATGAGGGTGGGCCCCTAGGATGAGATTAGTGTCATTAAAAAGAGAAAGAGAGAGACCATGGGAAGACACAGTGAGCAGGCAGCTGTCTGCAAGCTAGGAAGAGAGCCTTCGTGGGAACTGAATTGACTGGCTCCTTGATCTTGTGCTTCCCAGCTCCCCCAGAACTATGAGAAATAAATTCCTGTTATTTAAACCACTCAGTCTATGGCATTTTGTTATGACAGCCTGAGCTGACTAAGACACCTGTCCTGCAGATTCTAGCTACTTCAGTTGCCCCAAAATCTGATCGTTCTGCCTTTTCAACTCAGGGGAACCACAGTACTCTACTCCCACTCTTTAGGTGGGTTCTGATCCCCTATTCGGTATTCTCAGTTCTCACTCCAATCTCTGAGCTTCTGGCTGTAGTATTGCTCCCACCTGAATCACCCAGAATCCAGCCAGCTACCCCTGATGTGGCGAGATAATCTAGGAAGATGTTTTCTCAAGTGGGCAAGTCAGATAGTAAAGAACAGCTGATCTCAAATAAAGAGAAAAACAGTGCCTTATGGCACCATTAATACCTGAGAGTCATATTCATGTAATACCTTACTCCAAATCCAGTTAATGTATTAGAATCACCTAAGGAGCATTAGAAATATATATAGATTCCTAGTGACTCTTGATTCAGCGTGTACATTTAAAGGTTCTTTGGGGGGATCCTCACACAACCAGCCTAACTGCAAGTCCCACAAACATAGGCATTTAGGACCTCCGTTATTTATTCTGCATCTGCCTCCCTCCCTCAGTTCCATTCTCTGCCCTTTGCTGCCCGATCCTGAACCCTGGGAGACTGACTCATGAAGACTGCATCCTCTCATGGATGCAGAGTTTTCTGGGCTCCCTGGTTAGAGATCGGGCAGCCTGGTTTCTTTTCCCAAGATCCCTCCCCATTGTTCTGATTTTGATATTGGCTATTTCCTATACTATTACAGCCAACAGTTTGCTGTTGCTGGCTTGTTAAGTTTGCAGTAATTTTGTGAAGGTAGTTGTGAAACACAGCCAGTCTTTATAAATAAAGTATATCGAATTTCAAGTAAATACATTTAACAAAATAAACACACAAAACCCATCACTCCTGAAATAGTTTTCTGCATTTATTTTGTTATCACATATGCTCCTGAGGTTGCTTACAACTCTTGTGTTTGTATTTTGGCAATCCTAGAGAAAGGTATGCCGCTCTTTGTTTCTTCCCAACTCCACGTGCACTGACTTCACAATGGTAGCTTGAAATTGGCCATAATGGGAGAATTTACAAGTAGGCTTTTTTTCCTCCCTGAAGAACAGATTGTTCAACATTTACCAGGAAACAACTCCAACCCTCACCATGCTTTGGTAGCACAGTGTCCTCCCCTTGGGTTTTCAGGCCTAGGGTTGATGACAGCTTCTCTTTACTGCTGACACCTGCATTCTTGTTGGTTCTCCTACTTCTGACCATACCTCTCAGAATAGTCCCTTTATTAAACTCCTTTCAGTTAAATTCGTTTGAGTGTATCATCTGCTCTACACTGGATGCCTGACTAATGTGGGAACCATTGCCAGAGACTGATATTTCCACAAGTGCCACTGATAGAAGATCTATAGTAGATGGACCCTGTGAAGTGGGGATACTTTTTACATTGAAAAATATTCGTTGGTCAAATAAGTCTAGGGAAGAAAGGAGCTGACCAAATTAGAATGTTTCTTTCTTTACTCAGAGAATTTAATATAGCTGTTATGCATTGTGAGTAAGTCTTAAAACTTCATGGCCATTTCTTTTTTCTAAAACACATCCTTTGTAAGCAATTTTCTAAGAAACACTCCCATGGCGTCATTGTAGAAATGCAGTATTTGGATGTAATTGGAAATGGACCTAAAAGGGAAGATTATTAACAGTTCTCATAGTAAGTTTTTATTTTTTAGACTAATTAAGCTGATGCTGCCATTTTTATAAACATATGGTAACATTTCTTTTAGCCATTGACACCGTAGAATAAGTCCTGTACACCTGAGTACAAAATTTAAATGTCTAAAGATTAGCCCTGTAAGCAATGGAAATCAATTTAAGCCACGTTGGATGGAAAGCATTTTTAAATGTACAATGGCTTTGTGATATTTGTATAAAGCCTACTTGAAACATTTGTCAACACAATTTGGGGGTCAGTAGCTGTTGACGTGCCCCTACATTTAATGACTCCAAACTGCCGGCCTTGTGTTTTTATGTGTGTGCTTTAGATATTTCCTATTATTTCACCCTCTGTCAGGTTGTCAGCTCTCATTGCTGATAATTGTCAATGTGTCTAATTCTAGCTTCCCTCTCGCTTCTAGTCTTCTCTAATGTGGGAATCCAGATATCCAATCTGGTTACAATTGTGTATACAGTGATGGGGGATGCTTATTCTCTGTATTCTGGTTTGATAAGTTTACCAGATAAATGGCTTCTGCAGAAGAGACATAATAGACCAAACTAGCTCAAATTTAAGCTAAACCAAAACTCAGTTGTGTCTGTTCAATTGTCATAAATATGGATAGCAAATTTTAAATGTAAAATGATAAACTCCAGGAAATGGGATATATTTTGTGGAAATTAACCCTTTAGACTGAAGTTTCTATTTTCACGAGATACCTTTTAAAGTACAGACAACTCTTCATTATTTGGTGAAACTAAGTCTATTTTCTTGACAACGATTTTGTCTATTTCATGTCAGACAAATTAATTCTGAAGGGAAAATTAAATGTTCACTAACTGCTTTTTTTTTTTTTGGACTGGCTTTTCAATCCAGTATTGAAATCATCTCTGTGGGATGACAGCTCAGAGAACCCAAACATCTGAAGGAGACAGAACTCAAAAATCACAAGAGAAACCCCCAGGAGTTCTGAAAAGGCACCCGCCTGAGGCAACACACACTTATATAAGCTTCCATTATGCATGAAGTTACTGAGGATTTTTGCAATGGCTCATGGGAGACCTATTTACATGGATTTTGTTACAGAAGCTAACCACATTTTGAGTCAGACAGAGTGGTGTCTGATGTTAAATAAATAAATAAAAATGTCCTCATGTAAAAACATCTTTACCAGTCAGGAGTGGTCATTGGTGTGACTCATGACCTTGAAGCTGTATTTGGACTTGATGAAGGATAAGTCATCAGTCCATCTCAAAAGCTGATCATGCTCATCGATTTCTAGAAAGGTGTCATTTTTTGGTTAATGCTAGGAGTGTGCACTAAGGCACAAATTGACACCCACACACAGAGAGAAATGTTTATTTTATTTTGTTTTAATATACTATGCTTGGGAAGAATTTTGAAAGAGCTTCAGTTAACTGAAGGAGATTGCTTTCTTAAAAGTTGATATTTACCTTCTGGGTGAAAAGAATATAATTTAGACTAAACCCAAGGAAAATTGAGTTAAGGCCGGCTAGGATGGCAATAACAATTATAATGGTAATGATCACTACTATTTATCAAGTTTCTATTATGAGCAGTGTACTAGGTATTTTATATTTATTTATATTCATAAACCTCAGCACAATCCTGTATTAGCCCCATTTTACAGATAGACTAACAATTAGACAAGTGAATCAAGTTTACACATCAGTGAAGTGGCGGACCTGGGATTAAAACCTCAAATCCATTGGACCTTTGCTTAATCAGCCCCACCTGTCTGTCACATTGTAGGCACATGGATTCAAGCATTTAACCCCTCAGTTCTGGACTATAGCTATGGTGCCTTACCTGGCTTCCTTGTAGGTGGCCTTCCCACCTATGATCTGATAGCCATATTGTGGTTATTTATCTCCCTAAAGCTCAATTCTCCTTCAGTAAAACCCGACCCTCTGCAGATGGAGCCTGATCTCTATAGCCTGACATTCAGAGACTTCTAGGACTCGACTCCAACCACTTTTCTGTTTTCATTCCCCATCTTTTCTTACCACATTCTCTGCTTCAGCCATCTTAAAGCATTTGACTTCCCTATTCACCTTAGACTCATCCTGTTGGTATCATTTTCTCCACCTACAATGTCTTCTACCATGTCTACACATCTAAATTTTACCTGCCCCTCATGGCCCAGTGGCAGTGCATGGAACCTTCCCTCATCCCCCAGGTGAAAAAGAGCCTTCCCTCCTTTGAACTCCTATGACAATTTGCATATGCATCTCTCATGGGCTTTATCCCTTTACTACCTAGGGCACTAATTTTTAGTGACCAGTTCTCATCTTGATATATTACAGGGGACTGTGCGTATCTTGTTCAGCACAGAAACCTCATCTTCATATTAAACACATAGTAAGCACCTAATAAATGTTACATCGATGAAAAGATTTTTTTACTGCAAACGTAGTACCTCTTTTTATTGAAATAAAACATACATATAGAAAAAAGAGAAAATGATGTGTACAATTAATTATTACAAAGGACACATAGCCACGAAATTGTGACCCAGGTCAAGAAATTGAATATTATTTATTTTTTTATTTTCTAGAGAGAGATGCTCATCAGTGGGGTGGGGGGATGGGCAGAGGGAGAGAGAAAGGGAGAATTTTTTTTAATTTTTTAATTTTTTTATTATTATGTTCAATTAGCCAAAATATAGCACATCATTAATATTTGATGTAGTGTTCAATGATTCATTAGTTGCATATAACACCCAGTGCTCATCACAACATGTGCCATCATCCAGTTACCCCATCCGCCTACTCCCTCAGTTTGTTTCCGGAAGTCCAAAGTCTCTCATGGTTTGTCAGGAGAGGGAGAATCTTAAGCAATCTCCAACCTTAGCGCAGAGCCCGTTGCGGGGCTCAATCTCACAACATTGAGATCATGACCTGAACTGAAACCAAGAGTTGACTCTTAATGACTGAGCCACCCATGTGCCCCAAGAAATTGAACATTAAATACACCCCCTTAAGGTCTCCTTTCTCCTCCTAATTATTACTTCCTTCTCCCCAAAGTTAGCCACTGTTATGACTTCTAATACCACAGATTAGTTTGACTGTTTTTAAATTTTATATACTGTAATTGCACACATGTGTTCTCTGGTGTCCGGTTTCTTTTAGCTCCATACTGTTTTTGAGAGATTTATCCAAGTGGTTGCATGTGGCTTTATTTTGTTTGTTTATTTTCATTGCTGAATAGTATTCCACTGTATAAATATACTTGATGGGCATTTGCATTGAGACATTGTGTCTTGATGGATATTCCAGTTTGGGACTATTACAAATAATGCTGCTATGAACACTCTTCTATGGTGTTTGCATTTTAGTAATGATTATGGTATTGAGTTGAACACAATCCAGATTGATTTCAGAATAAATTGTAATATATATGAGTAGTTAAAATGTTTCCAATATTGTGTTAGACAATGAACAGTATTAGTATAAGTGAAAGGATTACTGAAATAGAAATTCAACACCCAATCAAAAGGGTTTTAAATACCAAGACATCTGGGAGTTAGCATAAGCCCATACATGAATGCCTGTAAGGTAATGATGGTAATAAAGAGAACTTCAGTGCTGTCTGAAATCCATGTTCTATGCAGCAAACTACACCTGCATGTCATTCAGCACACACATCAAACTGAGATTCCACTCAAAGACAAATCACATATTGTTTTAATTGCATCTTAATCACCTCATTAGTGAGAGAGGGATTCCTGTCCTAGGGTTGTGGGGATGGTTGAACACAAAGCCCCAAACCCTGGACAGAGGAGACTGATAGTAGTTTATTAAGCACATATATTCCCAGCCTAGAGTAGGGGGCCACTCATATCCTGCAGGACACCACAGGGGTTGCACTCAGGAACAGTGTAAACCATCAGGGGCTTGGAGGTAAGCTTTGTACTATCAAGAGGGTGGGGTGACTCCTGGTTCCCATGGGAGGATGTAATTGGCTTGTTTCAATAATTCTGTGGGCTGAGCGGAAATGGAACCCCCTACTCAGAGATAAGTGGGAACTGTGCCTGGTCCCTGGATAAGGAGGGTTGTTTGGCAGGGAACCTTATTCACGGGAGCAAAGAAGGCAGGGAACTTGCACTTAAGCACTCAAAGCCCCACGCTGTGCTCTAGATGTGAATGCAGCACATAATATTGAATCCTAATATTAGGCCTTATACCACATATATGCATGAAGAACATTGAGGGCAGACCCAAGATGTGACCAAATTCAGCAGCAAAGGACAGTAGGAGAGACCTCCTCTGGGGACCCCAGAAAAGAGGTTTTCAAGGGTAATTTAAAATTTTAAAAATTTTCAGTGCTTTACTTTCTTGCCATTCAAGGTCTACCTAAATGGTTGGCTACTTCTCCTCCACCCTCCACCCCCCACCCTCCATCTAAACAGTCCAGGTAAAATCTATGAGCACAAAATATAACTAACTTTAATTTCTTAGAACGGAGAACATGAGTCTGTGTGTGTGTGAGAGAGAGATAGAGAGATAATTTAATACATATATTTTAAGTTTATCACCCTGGATTTGGTATATATCCTGTGCCCTCATTATGAGGGCTTTTTCACACAATAATTACAGTGCTATTTTATGTCTTTGGCTTTGATCTTAGATATGGTAGGTAAGCTTATTGAGGGCAAAAATAAAATCTTATTCACCTTTGCATTTTTCCCAGGACCTAGGAGAGAGGTTCTGATCTGAAAATGAATGTCAGTTCAGCATGTAGGTCAGAGCATAGTGTAAGTAGATGCTTAGCAAATGCTGTGACATATGCTGCTAGTAATGATATAACCTTCTAACGTGGTCCATGGGTCAGCCTCACTGGAGCTTGTTAGCAATGCCAACTCTCCCGTGTGTCCCAGACCTACCGAATCAGAAGATCCTCAGGTGATTTATATTCTCATTAAAGTTTGAGAAGCCTTGATGTAGGAGACCATCCTCCCATGAGGACATCCTCTCCTTGCTGGCAGGATGGCTTTCCTCATGATTCGGAATGTTCCCTGAAAACAAGAAAGTGCTGAGGAAGCTGACATGTCTTCTCACCCCAGCCACACCACTCTGGTGTAATTGAAAATGAACTGAACAAGACCCAAAGATTTCATCAGGGTATGCATTGAATTCCTTCCTTTAAACAAAAAAGAAAGGGAAAATGATTGGGAAAAGGAAGCAGGAAAAGGAGAAGATGTGAAGAAACCGTGGGTTGCCTTGAGTTAGGACGCAATCCTGCCTTACGATGTCCCCACGCCTGGGATCCGATACTTGCAAAGTGAAGAAATCTTGACTCACTTCTCCTTTCCACTTGCCTTCTTCAAGGCTCACTTTTATTGTTTGTTTTGATTTGCATAGTGGCTGGCTCCAAGATGTTTGGTGTCTAAACAGAAATTTGCTGAACAAAATTAGACAAGGGGAAAGTAAGAAAACAAGAGCTTGGAGGCTTTCCCTCTGGGGTAGGGAGAATCTGCTCAGGGAGCTACTCACAGGCTGCTTTTCCTTTTGCCCAAAACTTGGTCTCCCAAGGCAAAAGTGTATCTGTGACTCATTTTGCTCATGCTGAGGTCAGTCCTTACAAAAGCGTCAAATCATAGCATGAAGATCCTAGAAAAAACCTAGAGGTCCTATGCTCCAACAAGCCCTCAATTTCAGAAATCGATGTATATTTTTTGATCATATCAGCATTACATCTTTACTATCATTTACCCAATACTTTTCTTTAAATCAACTAACTTATAAACAAATAAGCCTAAATAAATTCGTGCATATATTTGGAATTATCAAAAAAATTTAATTTAAAAAGTCACTTTTATTAGACACATAAATAGAAATTCAGTATCACTTGTTCTAAATGAGAAAAAGAAATGTAAATGCAAACCAAATATGATTAAATTCTGGCTGGATGGTGTTGCCTGACAAAGGCACAGAACCTAAAGTTTGCTCTGTCTTTGTTCAGAAAGTGGGCTGTTCCCTGGCCTCATGGATTTTATATTTTAGTGGGGAATAGAGGCAGGCAATAACAAACAGACATAAATGTATAAGACAGTATCAGGCAGTGAGTGGTAAGTGTGATGAAGGAACCCAGGAGCTGAGGCGTGTGAGTCATGCACCACTGTTCCCAGCTCCAGCAGATGCTCAGTAGTGTTTCTTTCCTACACTGTCCTCAAGGCTTTAAATATCTCCTGCAATCCCTAGAGTACCTGGGAATATGGGTATTATTATGCTTACTTTATAGATACTAAAATTGAGGCCCTGAGAAGTTAAGTAGTTTGTGGAGTCCTACTGCTAATAAGGGTCAAAGTTAGTATTTGAACCCAGCTTAAAGAACCTTCTGTTGGATGCCCAACTTCTCCAAATACTCAGCTATTCACAGTCACTTCCACCCACAGTGGACCTTAGGGAAGCTTTAATCATGACTGTGGTACACATATCTGAACCATGCTTGAACTCGCCCTATTTATTCTATTATCTTTGTTTTCATTTTTTTTCATGGGAACCTGTGGCTGTTGGGAAACCATGGCGTATTTTATTCAATGTATCATGGTCTTGAGCATCAGGACGTTTTTTCTTGTTTTTAATATGCATGATAGTAAATTCCAGTTTTAATAACTTATGAGAGCTGCCAGTACTATCCTTTCAAGTGACACTGCATCTAAATAATACCAAACAGTTCAATGAGAAAATAAACAGATCTTGTCCTATATCCACTTGGAGCATCTTTTGGTCTGGGCCTTACTTTAGGAAACTATGAAGAATTTGTGTGCGGAGAAGCGGAGAAAGTCTGCTTTCCTGGAAGAGAGAGTTTGAGTCAAAACCAAGTGGTTCCGAGGCAATTTGCATATTCGTTCATTCATTTAATTCAAAAGTTGTCAAACTATGACCCTCAGGCTAAAACCATCCGTGTACCTGGTTTTGTAAATAAAGTTTTATTGGAATACAGCCATGCCCCATTTTTGTATTGTCTATGGCTGCTTTTATGCTACAATGGCAGAGCTGAATTGTAACAGAGACTTAGGTTCCGCAAAGCCCAAAATATTTATTTTCTGTCTCTTTACAGAAAATGTTTGCTAATCCCTGAGTAAATTAATTGTTCAGCAAATCTGTTTTGAGCACTTACCATGAGCCACACATAGTGCTAGATAATGATGACACAGGCCTGGGTCAGAGAGACTTCTTGCCTATGAAGCTCACAGTTAAGTGCAGCATCTGCAGTTAACTGTGGAAAAGGATTCTTTATCCTATGAAAAAGTTAGGTGAGGCTTGAGAGACCAGGGGAGTGGGGTCATCGGGGGTGGGGGACGTTTACAGACTATCAAGGATGGAGGAGCCACTGAAGTATTTTCAGCAGATTTGTCCGATTTACCTTTGGATAGGTAAGGCTTGGCGGCAGTGTGAGGGAACTGTTTCATTTGTTATGTGAGTTTGATTTAGATAATGGTTGCACAGGACATTGTTATTTGGCACACACAGCCCCCCAGACACACACACACACACACACACACACACACACACACACATACCATATCCTTGGGGATATTTTAAATAGAAGACAAACACTTAATTGGGATTACATTAAGAAGTTTAACATGAATGACTAGATAATGCTTATATGAAACAAAAGTGTTCGAACCACATACAGATACTGAGAATTCTTAAGTAAATAATCTTAGCCCCAAACTACTCCTCTCCCTTTTTATGCCTTTTGTGGACTAGCACAGTCTTGGGTGTACACTTGCTTCCTTCCTACTCTTCATAGAGCTGAGTCTTGGAGCTCATCAGAAACCCATATTAGGACCTGAGCTGAACCTCTTTATCCATCTCTGTCTGTATAGGCTTTCATTCTCTGCCCTGTCTTCTCTACTCCCTCTGTCCCCTAAAAAGAGAGGGGCCCTCAGAAGCTGTGGTCTGCCTGCCTACCACCTACCCAAACTCTTATCACTGAACCTGTCTGCTATCATAGAAGGAAAAGAGCATATTGATTTTTGCTGGTGCTAACACTCTAATTTGGAAGGTTTCTGTGTTACCAGAGAGTTACTTACTAACCCATAGTTCCTCTTTAACTTAGACCACAGTCCAAATTTGCTGTCTGACCTCTTGAGGCTGTAACCCCTGTCCCAGTCCAAAGCAAAATCAGAAATGAAGAGTCCAATTAGGCGTCTATTGCAATAGTCTGGATGAGAAATCCTGAGGTACTGAACCAAGGCAGAGGTCAGATGGAGAGGAGAGATGGGCCTCAGGAAATAAACAAGGTAGAGTTGGCAGGACTTGGTGGGCAGTTGGACCCAAAGGGTGAAAGACAAGTTTCATGTTTCTAGCTTGAGTGTTGAAAACGGTGGTACCATTCCAAGAAACAGAAAATATAGAAAATAAAATTAGGTCTTAGGGGAGGATACAATGTTGAATTTTGAATATGTTCTTTGAGGTATCTACGGGTTCCCAAATGGAGATGCCAATTAGATACATGAGTCAGAATCTGATGAGAGGTCATGAATTAAGTACAAATTTGTGATTTGTAGTTCATAGGAGGTAGTTAAAATTCTGATCATGAATGAGAACACCCATGGGGTAGGTGGAGGGGGAAATAACCAGAAAATGAGGAGAGCGACCTTGTGAACCAAAATGTCTGTGGAGAACACTGAAGATGAAGTACTCATAACAGACTGAAGAATGGCTACCAAATGAGGAGACCCAGGATAATTTATACAAAGGTTATATATATTGTAGAATACTATGCCTTTTAACTCATAGTTTTGGTATGCATAAAATGGAAAAGTGGTTTGTAAACTAGAAAACATTCTAAAGTTATAGGATATTATTACAAGTTTGCAGTTTGATTTTATGCAGGCAGTGCTTTGTATCTATATATGTGCATATATATTTGCATATTTATATGATAGCAATATATATAATGCTCTGAAGGCACTGGAGATTGAACAAAAGCAGATGAAATTTGGAGAGGCTCCAGTCCTTGAAAGAAGGGAACCACAGTAGGTGAGATCTACATTTATTCGGGGCACTCTGCATTCTGTTAACTGCAGGGTAGTTAGAATTCAAGCAGAAAGCCAGTCCTATTGGCTTGAGGTGTCAGAAGATGCAGTTTGGGGCTCCAAAGAAACTAAGGGGGCAAATCCTGAAAAGGAGGCACTGCAAAGGAGGAAGCTCTCAGATCTGCATAAAACTCTCAAGTGTCTGGATGACCTGGATGCATGGAGGAGATGCAGAGGAGATGAGTAACATTCAACAGCTAGACATCTGTGAAAGCTGAGCAGAGTTCCAGTTGTTGTCTAAAACAGAGGCAACAGACAGGAGTTTATATCCCGCCAAGTTGGAGGGACTTGGTAAAGGCCCAGGATTTCCTTTTTTTCTTCTAAATCTTTTATTTTGAAATAATAGTAGATCACAGGAAGTTGAAAAGATAGGTCCCATGCACTCTACACTCAGTTTCTCCCATGGTTGTATCTTATATTAACTATATTATGATGTCAAACCAGAAAATCGACATTACAGAACGTGCACAGTTTTGATGCCATTTTATCACAGGTGTAGATTTACGTAACCACCATTGCAATCAAGACACAAAACTGTTCCATCACCACAAAGAGCTCCCTCGTGCTACCCCTTATAATCATGCCCCCTGCCACTATCTCACTATCTCTAATTCTGACGATAACTAATATGCTCTCAATCTCTGCAATTTTGTTATTTTGAGAATGTCATATATATGGAATCATATGGTATATAACCTTTTGAAATTGGTTTTTTTCCACTCAGCATAATGTTCTTGAGATCTACCCAAGTTGTTCTGTGTCTCAATAGATCTAATGATTCCATTTTGTTGCTGAATAGTATTCCCTGACATGGATGTAACAGCTTGTTTAGCTATTCACCTAATGAAGGACGTTTTGGTTATTTCAAGTTTTTGGTTTTATTACAAGTATTCAAGTATTAAGTTTTATTGCAAATAAAGCTGCTATGATCTTTTGTGTACCCAGAAATTTTCATTTCTCTGGAATAAATGTCCAGGAGTGCAATTACCGGGTATGGTTTTCCTTTTGAAATACCATAATAGCCAGGCTTTAGTAGTAAAATCTATGTCCCAAGACTAAGTAAAAGCCTCAAAACTTAGGAAAAAACTGAATAATATCACTCTAGCTTAACATCACAATAGCTTAAACAACACTCTAACAAAGCTTAAAACCAAGCCTCCCCAACATTCATGGTAAATGGTCAGTAATTAAACTGCCTGGAAGATAAAAATAGACAATATGAATAGGTTTATATTTATAAAAGAAATTCAATCAGTAATTAATAACCTTCCAAAACAGATAGCACCAGGCCCAGATGGGTTTGCTGGCTAATTCTACCAAACATTAAAAAAAAATGATATCAATTCTCTACAATCTCTTTTAGAGGATAGAAACAGAAGGAATGCTTCCTAGCTCTTTCTATGAGGCCACCATCACCCTGATACCAAAACCAGACAAAGACATTACAGGAAAAGAAAACTGCAGGCCAGTATCTCCCATAAATATAGATTGCAAAAAAAAAAAAAAAAACTCAAGAAAATACTAGCAAATCGAATCCAATAACATATAAAAAGAATCATACACCTCAACCAAGCGGGATTTATGCCAGGTATGCAAGGCTGGTTCAACATTTGAAAACCAATTTTTGTAATCTATCACATTAATAGGCTGAAAAAGA
>NW_027397066.1:43074533-43136629 GCF_003265705.2 Callorhinus ursinus | reverse complement strand
TGAAAAAGAAAGATTTTGACAAAATCCAATACATATTTATGATAAAAACTCTCAGTAAAGTAGGAATAGAACTTCTTCAACTAGATAAAGAATATCTACAGGGGTGCCTGGGGGGTGGCTCAGTCATTTAAGTGACTGACCCTTGACTTCAGCTTGGGTTATGGTCTCAGGAATGTGAGATTGAGACCCACATTGGGCTCCATGCTCAGTGGGGAGTCTGCTTGAGATTCTCTCCCTCTGCCCCTCCCCTCACTTGTGCTCTTGCTTTCTCTCTCTATATATATAAGATAAATAAGTAAATCTTTAAAAAAAAAGTGCCACAGCTAACATCATACTTAATAGTGAACTGTAGTTTATCCAGACAATGGAATATTATTCAGTGCTATCAAGCCATGAAAAGGCATGGAGGAACTTTGAACGCATATTACTAAGTGAAGGGAGACAATCTGAAATGTCTACATACCATCTGGTTCCAAGATAGGAAATTCTGGAAAAGGCAAAACCAGTGAGACAGTAAAAAATCAGTGGTTATCAGGAATTGGGGAGAGAGATGGGTGAAGGGTGGAACACAGAAGATTTTTAAGGTAGTGAAAATATTCTGTATGATACCATAATGATGGATGCATGTCATTAGACATTTGTCCAAACCCAAATGTATAACACCAAGAGTGAATGTTTTTTTAAAGATTTTATTTATTTATTTGAGAGAGAGAGGTTGAAAGAGGCAGAGGGAGAAGCAGACTCCCTGCTGAGCAGGAAGCCCAAACCGAGGTTCCACCCCAGGACCCTGAGATCATGACCTGAGCCAAAAGTAGACACTTAACTGCCTGAGCCATCCAGGGACCCCCAAGAGTGAATCTTAATGTAAAATATGGACTTAAGAGAATTATGTTGTGGGCGCCTGGGTGGCTCAGTCGCTAAGCGTCTGCCTTTGGCTCAGGTCATGATCCCAGGGTCCCGGGATTGAGCCCTGCATCGGGCTCCCTGCTCAGTGAGGAGTCTACTTCTCCCTCTCCCTCTGCCTCTGCTTGTGTTCCCTCTCTTGCTGTGTCTCTTTCTGTCAAATAAATAAATAAAATCTTTTTTAAAAAAGAGAGAATTATGTTGTATCAATGTAGGTTCGTTAGTTGCAACAAATGTACCACTCTGGTGGGGAATGTTGGTAATGGGGGAAGGTGTACATGTGAGGGGACAGGGAGTATATGGAAAATCTCTGTACCTTCCCCTGAAAACCTTAAACTGCCCTAAAAAAATAAAGTCTTAATAAAAAGAATTTTTTTAAAGGTAATTGTATGGGTCATATATAGTGGTTAGTGTGGGCTGCTTTGAATTTTGTTCCAGCTTTTCTGCTTCCATACTTCATTTTTTCCCATGCTTTTCTATTTGACCTCGGGTCCTTCTTCCCTAGAGAAAACTCTGAGGTTCCTGAGGAATCATGGCGTGTCTGCTGCAATATTCCTCAGCCTTTGCTTTCTTTCCTTTAACCCTCCAGCTTAGCTCTTTACCTTTTCAAATAAAATGTGCTTCTGAGAGCTTTGCTTCTTAAGAGGTTATCACTGGAAAGCCTCCGAGAATTTCTTTGTGTGTCGTCTGTGTGTATGTGTGTGTTTGTGTCAACATGTTCTTGTAAGTAAGAGGATATTAATGAAAAAAGAACGGCAGCTCCGTCTCAACTGGGCCAAAATCCAAGGCATCTTTCTTACCTAAAACACCGAATATGCAAATCCAGTTTTGCATGTTTAAATTCTTGCCTTTCTCCAAGCTAACGGTTGATGGTACAAACAACAAGCTTGGAAATTCAGGTCACAGCCTGACATCCAAACTGTGGGAAGTGACATATTCAGTAGGGTATGAATAAAATGAAGCTGTCAATGCAGTGGTCTCTGCTGGGCTCTAGCTCTCTGCCTTTTGGAGATTGTATTATGTGTAGATATCATTACCTCCTGCTATCGTTTGCATCTTTTCCCAGTGCTTTGTCTAACCCGTGGTTTCATAGGATGCCATACAGAGACTGACAGGGTGGGGTCTGGAGAGGAAAGGGCTTCCTATGCAAGTCTAAAGGGCAATGGCTGTTCAGAATTAGACCTGACAGTTATTAAAGTTTGCCAGTATGCTTGCCTTTATGGAGAAGAAGAATTATAGGACTACTAGAGATGGAAAGGTATTCTGATACCTATGGTGAGTTCCACCAATGAATTTGCAGCTTGGCTTTAGAGAGGTTGCAGGGGGAATTCAGAATCCCAAGGCTCCTGGGAAAAGCCACAGCTCCTTAGTCTAAGCACTTTAGATTGCTAGCAGTTAAGATGGCCAGAAGGTTCACTTGGCATAAAACATGTCAATGACTTCTCATTGTTTTTAAGGAAAAAAAACAACAAAACAAAACCCAAACCTCCCTTAACCTGTTCTGCCCCGATATCATTTGGAATATTTCCTAAATATTTCTCCAGCCTCATGTCATACCTCTCTCCACCTTATGATTTGAGTTCTGCTTCTCCCTCTATCCAGAATTCTCTTTTCTTTCTCATAAACTCCTTTTCACCCACATCTCAACTGAAGGGAAGCTCCCTCAGAGAAGCCTCCCTTGATATCTGAATGGGTCAAATCTCCTTTAATATTTGTTTCTAAAGATGAAGATATAGGAAATGAAAATGGTCTTCCTCCTTCTCCCTTTAGGAAACTCCTATTCAAAATTCAAACTCCAGCTCAAATGTCTCCCATGCTATGGTGTCAGTCACTCCTAATTCCTCTGGTCAGTGTTTGTGGTTAATGACTTATTTTTATCTCTTCTATATCCCTGAGAGATTTGTTTGGTTATTTATCTGCTCACAATTCTGTCTGTTCACTCAATATTTGACTCTAGAGGGATAAGAACTTTGTCTTACTTATCCTTGTGTTCCTGGTTCCTATTCACTAATAAATGTTTGTTGAATGAATGATTGTGTAAATAAAGTGAAAAAATGAAGGGAAGTATAGAAAAAAACACATGGGACACTAGTTTTTATTTATGAACACAGAGATATTCATATCACTGAGTATTCATTTCTTTTTTGTTTAAACCAGACACCTCTGGACTATAGATCAAGATATACCATTTGTAGTGGACTTATTTTTTTTTTAAACCATGCTTCTACTTTTTTAAAAAACCATCATTTATAGTTTAAAATGCCCTCTTGCTCCCTCATTCCCACCTGATGATGACATACCCTTAGTTCTTCTCCATCCAAATCTCAATTCTAACCCACAGAAATTTACCTTTTCTGTGTTCCATTCAAGGTGATGACTAGTTTATATGATCATTTAAGCTCAATTAGTTTGCTAATTAAAAGGGCTACAGAGATAGTCAGTCAGGTCTTCAGGTCCCTCACTCTTCTTTTTCCTGGTGGCCTTCTGGAAACAATGGCATTGCTTAATCCAATAGTGATTGAGACTGTGGCAGTATCAGTCAGGAGTGCATTCAGCTGCAAGTGGCAGGAAACTTGATCAGGTCTGCATAAATAAGGAAGAGGTTTATTGTCCTCTTATATTAAGAAGCCTGGAGGTAGGTAGTCCAAATCTGATGCAGCTAATCAGGGATGTCTTCAGTTGCCCAGAGTCCTTGTAACTCTATGCTCTACCATTCTTAGTGTCTTTCATCCTCATGATTACAAGATGGCTGCTGCACCAAGAGGTTTTGCATCTTTATTCCAGCCAGGAATAATGGGAAAGAGGGAAGGGCAAATCAGTGAAGAAACATGCCAGACAGATTGATCCCATTACAAGCTTTCTCAAGAGCCAAACTTGATGGCTTAAGTCTCATTGGCTGTAACTGTGTCACATGACCACCCCTAGCTGCAAAAGAGGCTGGAAAATTAAATATTTGTTTAGGAATTGTTGATTAAGACAAAATTAGGATTGTTTCAGTAGGGAAAGGGTAAGAGAGATGCTATTGGGTTAAGATCTAGCAATATATATCACAGAGCACTTACTGAGTATCCTAATGAGCCAAGGAGCAACCATATTTGAATCCCTTTCCTTTTGGCATTTTCTCAAATTGTGAGGAAAGGCTTGTCCCTGCCCAGGACCTAGAAATATGTATAGTTGCCCTTCATAGAGCTGTATCACCCAGCTATCATTTGGAATCTCCTTGTGCTTGTATTAGTCAGTGTTCTCCAGAGAAACAGACTCAATAATAAGCTAGCTAGCTAGATGATAGATAGATAGACAGATAGATAGATAGATAGATAGATAGATAGAGATTTATATCTTATTTATAAGTCTACATCTAGAGATCTATATATTTATTTCTTCATCTAACTAAAGAGAGATTTTAAGGAATTGCCTCATGTGATTGTGGGGGCTGGGAAGTCTGAAATCCATAAGGCAAGCTGGCGGCCTGGAAATTAAATTAAGAGTTGATGTTGCAGTCTGGAGACCAAACTCTGCAGGGCAGGCCAACAGGTGAGAAACTCAGGCAGGGTTTCTGTGTTGAAGTCTGTAGGCAGATTTGCTCCTTCTTTGGAAACCTCAGTTTTTGCTCCTAAAGCCTTCAAATGATTTGATGATGCCCACCCCCATTATGGAGAGTAATCTACTTTACTTAAAGTTTACTTATTATAAGTGTTAATTACACCTAAAATATCTTTGCAATGACATCAAGATTGGTTTTTGATCAAATAACCAGCACCATAGCCTAGCCAAGTTGACACATAAAATTAACCAGCATACTCCTCAAGATCTAATTCAAAACCATAGCCCAAGGAATCCAAAGCCTTTTCCAAGATGGCTGCACAGTCCTTGAAGCTTTTGTTTTTAGGGCCACCTCAGGCTCCATAACACATGCAGCTTCCATCCTACATCCAAGTCTGCCCTGAAATTCAAACCTGTTCTCGGTATCCCACTACAAAAAAAAATCACTTGCATACAGAGTTTGTGGATTTTACAGACTGTCCTCAAGATTTGTAGAATTGGGAGATATCCTTCCACCATTTCCTGTATCCTTCTCCCCGCTCTTGTCAGCACCTTTCCTTCAGGCTGATCCCCCACCAAAAACCCAAATTCTTTCTCCCCATGTAGGCAAAATTATTTCCCTTTTTTCTGATACCTAAAATCACAGATTTTCATGTGTCTTGGATATACCCCAAGGCTTTATCAACATAGTTTTCCCAACAAAGACATTTCTTTCTCCACTTGGAATTCTTGTGCCATCACTAAGTTGATAACATTTTTTTACTTCTTTACACCCAGGATTGTGAGACTGATATATGTGTCTCTTGAGAGAATTCAAACTTTTCAGAAAAAAACAGAGTAATAAAGGCATACAAGGGAGAGAGCTCCCCAAAAGTTATTACAACAATAACAACAACAACAAAAGGCATTACAACACAGAGCAGTTGCCATGTTCTCCTGCCAATGAGCCCAAGCTCCTTAGCAAGGCTCAAAGGGTCCTCATCTTCCTAGTCACTTTACTCATGCTGTCTACCCTCAAATTCTATGTTCCGGTCATGTTAAACTACCAGCTGTGCATGTCTTTGTCCATGCTGTTGCTTGTGTCTATAATGTTCTATCTACCTCTCTCTCTTTCTCTCTCCCTCTGCCAGTCATCCTAGTGAATTCATCCTTTAAGAAGCTTTTCCTGACTCCTCCAGGGAGAATGTTCCCGTTGCTTCTTGTACGATAATTCTCTCCCAAAAGGACCAGGAACTTAGTATTCTCTATTCCTTTGTGCCTGCTATAGCATTAGGACCATAGCTCAATAAATACTTGTTGAATTGGATCAAATTCAAATGAATTGGCATGCAACATATTCATCCTTGGAGATTCTCCACCAAAGTCATTATAAAGCCAAGGAAAATTTCATTTCTGGGTCCTATATTTAAAACTACTGTTACATTATAATGCGCTAAAGCAGAACTTTTCACTTTTAATAGGAAAAAAAGACCATTCATATAGATCCCTGAGAATGCATTTGGAGACCCCCCACCAACATTTCTGAAGACCACATCTAGAGAGACACTGACTTAAAAAAAATCAAGTTTTATTCTATGGAAGAAGACATTCACATGAGAATTATTACTCTAAAACAAAAAGTGTTGTCTTTATAACTGGTAAAATTTTTGTTTTGGATTATTCTTAAAACCCAAAGGGAAAATGTCTAGGATTCCTAAACATTATTCAGACTTGTTTTAGAAACATGGAGGTCATAACTCATGGGGCAGGTTTCATGACAATATGAAGTGAGACCCTAAGACAGAGCATCTGGTCTTCATACCAAGATAGTGTTAATCTTCATCTCACAGATTCACATTCAGCAAGGTCAAGGGCAAATCTGCATGGGAGACCCTCGACATTAGGGCAGGCTGGCCCTGCAAGCTTATCCCACTGTCCACCCAAACATCACTCCTTCTCTAACACCACTAACTACAGTCTTCAGGAGGTCTTAACAAAAACATGTGAAATTTGAAAACTGTATTTCCTGTCAACAGGATACCACACATGTCAGTCCTCTAAAACCTGCCAGCCACCAAAAATGTGGCTGGTGGTTCCACTTTGGGATTTTGTCCAGAATGCAGAATCTTGGGCCCTGTCCTAGGCTGTCTCCCACTGCATGCCTCAAGGAGCTTCTTCATTGGCAAGGAGATGCTCTGCGGCCCTTCTACCCACCCTATGTCCTTTCTCATCATCTGGATTCACTCCATTAGCTCATGGTGTCCTGATAGCTTTCACAGGCAGCCTGCAAGCCCTGCCCTCACTGCAGTTCTGGCTCCAAGATTATCCTCCAGGGACATGGCAATGGATTATTTCTGTATGCAAACCACTCACCCTGGACATTCAGAGGTGGCTTCTGGCTGATGAGCTCTGTGATCCTAATCTAATCAGAAGAGAGCCTGCCGAGAGTGAAGGCTGGTGTAATCCCCTCGGCTGCCGGTGTTCTTTTACTCTCCAGTAACTTTTTGACTCCGAGGGGCCCTTGGGTTTACACCACAGAAAGTGAAGTCCAACCGCCTCCATCTATAGCTGCTTCTAGGGAGCTGCTGTCAGAGGGCCCAGGTCTGTGAATCAGTGCCTCAGCCAATATCTCTCTATCTGTCTGCTCTTGGCCTTCCTGCTCCCATTGCTCAGGCAGACTGCAGATGCTGTCCTTGGGATCTGGAGCTTGCCAGCCCACTTTGGATTTGGTACTTTGGATTGTACCTTTTTCCTGAGTCTGTGTTTGCCCAAAACAGTACCATGGATTTTTCTCATGCCCAGGAGCTACAGACCAGCCCCATCTCCCTTTCTCCCCTTTTCTAGCCCCGACTCCTGGACTTGGGAGGGGAATTTACAGCAACCAGTTTGGACCCTTGGCCAGAAAACCATTTGGAAAAACAGGGCTATATGACCCAAGGATGGAATTTTTATTTCAATTTTTGCTCATCGTTTACCATTAAGATAAAAGGATTCATGCATGCAAATGAATAATGTCGACAGATCTCTAAAGAGAGAAACAAAAGGAAGAGTCATATATTAAACTGATATGAACTTACTACAAAGACACGTGGGGACTCACAGTAACACAGGAAGTTACCTCCTTGGCCTTATTGGCTATGTGGTCACTCTGGTTCCCAGAAATTCCAACAATAACATATGCCTGAGCTTTCAAGAGCAATGGCAATAACCTCATCTGAAGTGACAGGCTCTCATGTTGTTCACCTACCATTGATGTTTCCCTAAAGAGAGTATTTGAGTGGATTAAACAGAATGTTATGCCTCCATGGGGCAGAGTTCAGAGCAAGCTTCACAGCAGAGGAGCTCCCTTGGCTTCAGGTCATAAATGATTGCCTTCAGCTTACAAATCTTTTCTTGGCCCTATAAATGGTGACTGGTACAGCAGGTTGGTTTCATCTGCAAAGCTCATACAATATGTTGTGGTCACTTGCACAGTGAAAATGACCAATATGGCGGTTTCCCCAGATAGGGGATATGTAGGCAGCTAATACATACAGCCTCAGGAACTCCTTCTCAGCCCTTCCAGAAGATCCTGTGAAGGAGAAGGAGAGTGCTGGCTAGGAATATGAATGAGATGCACTTAAGGAGGTTCTCTAATTCCTCACTCTGTACCACTACCAACCACCCCATAAATGGAAGTGGCCAGACAGTTGAGATTATTGTCTGTGCTAATATGACAGAAAATCATAGGCTGAGATGTTGCCATCATCCTGACCTCTACCTGCCCTTCACTCCATTCACGACTTTAAAACAGTTTATTCCGATCCACCTGAAACAGGTGATGACATACATTCAGTCATTGCAACGAACACTGGAGGGTTTGTGCATATAATCCCCTCTATTTCAGCTCTGTTATTGTTGATTTAGTGCTTTTCATGATGCCCCTTGACCAATGTCACATACACTGACCTGCCAGCAGGCAGGGGTTTTATTTATAGGTAGCTTTAGGCTGGTATTCTCAAAATGCTGCTTACCCTCTTTACCTCACCCTTCCCTCAATGGAAAAATTCTCCTAGAAGCTAAATACCAGCTTCAGAAACAGCTACTGAAATGTTTACCTATTTCTTTTCTTTGTCAACAAATTTCACCAACAAGATCCAAGAAAGCCTAGAGAAAAGACCCTCACAAAAGCATCCTGTTCAGTGAGGAGAGGTTTCTAACACCATGAGCACCCCTTTATATCCTTACATGATTCAAAAAAAAAAAAAAATTGGCAGACTACCATCGCTCCTCACCCCTCCCCCAAATTATGCTAAAAGTGCTCTGAGGAACTGTTGATAGAGAAAATATGTAATGATAAAATAAATTCAGTACCCCTCTTTTATTGAATGTATATCTTACAGATCACAAGATCTGCATACGTTTCTTTTTTTTTTTTAGATCTGCATACATTTCTAAAAATAGCCCCACACACCTGGGAAAGAAGTATTCTTGAGCAGTTTGCAGACACTGCTGATATCACAGACCTCTTGCAGAAATTCTGTATTGGAGCCGATGTCAGAAAATAGTTACCTAGGGCTTTTGCTCTGCTCTAGGGATCTATGTTTCTCCTACCCAGAAGGCAAGGGCATCTGGGCCAGGAAGCGTCCAAAAGACTCAGTATGTTTTCAAATTCTCTCCAATCTGGAGAACTCCAAAAAGCTGAACAAAGGGATCAATTATTCTGGAACCAAATCAGGGATTCTGATCTCTCCTGGAGTAAGAATGGAATATCTGATCAAAGCTAGAGTTTTAAGGTATAGAGAGTTATCCAGATGTCTCACCTTTCCCCATCCTCAAGAGCTCTTCTAGGTCAGCTCCGGAGCCTGGTTGGGCCATAAGTCTGTGAGCTGTGCCTCTGTTTTAAAGCCAAATTAGACTCAGGAATTCCAACTTTGCTACTTAGAGATGTGACCTGGCTTGTGTCAGTGGTAGTCATTAATGCTAGATAGTAGGATTATGTGTCTTGACCTTCTTGTGTTTGGGTGGGACCCTATAACTGGTTCTGGCCAGTGAATTTTGGGCAAATGTCATGGTGTCACTTCCAGGTCAGATCATTTAGTTGCCATTCTGAGACCCTTCGGGGCTTTCTCTCCCCCTAGCATTTGACCCATGGCATCAGAGATGGTGGTGGCTCTGCCAAACTGGGTCTCTGAAGACCGTTATGAGCAGAGCGTCCCTGCTGAACTATGACGGTCAGGTAGTATGTTGGGAAATAAACCTTTGTTGGATTAAGCTACTGCAACTTCATAGCCACTTGTTCCTGCGGCACCAACCTCACGTAACTTGACCAGACAGACTAGGTTATACTGTGTGATGGTTCTGTGTTTTAGGTTCCCCAGCAAAATTAAATGGGAAAGTCAAATATTTTTATTTGTTATGCAAATAAAATCCTATCACCTCCAACCTCCCTCTGATTTGACTGGAATCAAGTTGGCTTTCAGGGGCGGGGAGCTGAGAAAAGACAGCATCACCAGGGTATTACTCTGGTGGCACACCTCTGGCCAGGCTACTTCCACAGCTGCACTTTTTCTCTGTCCCTACAGAATGAGCCACACAGGCAAGGTGAAGAGGGGCAGGCCCTCTCAGAAACTCAGGAAACATGGGACTGAGCCTTTGTGTTCTATGGGTGTCAATCTAATTCTTTTCATGAGGACAACCCTTTTTTGTGCTTGAGTTTAAATGGCATTTTGAATCTTGGCCAATTTGAATCATTCTCGCCCCTCACCCTGATCCTCCCCGGGACTCTTGAATACACTTGGGTTTGTGTTTGGACAGTTGCAATGATGTATTTCAAACCCAGTGTTTAGCTGCACACTTTAATGACAGGCAGGGACTAATTGGGCAGTTTGGCATATGTCAGGTTCTAAATGCAGGGATGAAGGTTCGAATGGCAACAGAGAGAGAAATAGATTTGTCCTGAACTTGGCAGCAATGTCACCATGCCAAACTCTGCCAGCCTGATGCTTGAACGTTTCCAGACCTAAGACTTTTCTAAAAAAATGGAAAAGCACCCTGGAACCACACATGAAATAGGAAAACAAAAATCTGCTTTGCAACACCTTTCACAAATACCAGTGATTTGGGCATGACCCTTTTGGGTGAAGGCTTTTTAAATAGCATGATACTTAAACTTGGTCCAACATCATTGTTTCCCCATTGCCATTCCCTTCCTTTGACAGACATCTCATTATTAAGCATCATATTATTAGCACAAATGCTTTCTGTAGAAACATAAAGGCAAGGATGCTTATTAATCAGAAACCAAATTTTCTATTCAGGCTCATAATCAGGGATCTTGGAAAATGTGAATATGCTTATTTAGTTGGAGGGACTGAGAGCAGCTTCCTCCTGTGGTACTTGATCTGCCAGGATGATGACATCCTAGGGAAGGTGTACTGAGACATAGGAGAAACTACGTAGAGTGGAGCAGTCCTGGGGTATCTACCAGGGAAAGACTTATAGGAATTGATCCGAAGAGAGCTGAGAAGGGTTTGCTGCTGAAAAATATCTCCCCACTGATTTGCCTACATTTCCAATGTCAGAGATTCATCCCTTCTTATCTTAAGGATTTTGTATTTTAGGAGATGTAGTAAGTTAGTAAAGTCCATGAACTCTGAGGCCATGCTCCCTATGTTTGGATCCTAGCTCTGCTACTTCATGACGGCATGACCCTGGGGAAGTTACCTAAATTCTCTGAGCCACCATCTCCTCATTTGTATAATGGGATAATAATTGTTCTGCCTCACAGAGACCCTGTAAAGCTTAAATTGAGCTGATGTATGTAACACACAGAACTGATCTGATATCAAGGTTCTAACCTGGAGCTCAAGTTCTTCAAACAGTCAGGAGTGGTGGCAATTGTGCAGTGGAGGAGGAGTTACTTCCAGACCCAGAAAGTTCCCCTTGACAAGGACTTCTTCTGGGGTTTCCTGTTGCTGTATAATCTTCCCGAGTTCTTGTTCAGTTCTAAACTTCCCATAGACTCATAATGTAGGGGTGGAATGTAGGCATGAGGGGAAGGAGCCCAACACAGAGCCAACCCCTTCCATTCTCCTGGAAGGTCTTGGGGCCACTGAAAACATCTTGGGCCCCATCAACTGAAACTGGTTTCAGAAGGTCATCAGTTAACTCCACGTTAGGCTAATTTTCTGACTCCAAATGCTAATGCGATGGATTTTCTTTCTTCAATACACTCTTATTTAAAGCAAAAGACTATTAAAAAGAAAGTATGATTATTTCCCTGATCCAAGTGGATCCAAGCATGTTCCAAAGAATGTTCCTGATCCAAGAATGTTCAAAAACATTTTCAGAAATGGTAGGATCTAAGCTCCTGGGGGCGGCCAGCTCCCAAGCCCTTCTCCGCACCCAGGCCCAGAGATCAAAGGCACAGGATGTTTGCCAACCACCTCTCATCACCTGAAGGGCAGTGCCAAGAAGAGGTTGCTCCCATCTTTCTCCAGTTTTTGAGGTTAAAGTCACAAATGTGTGCCCTGTCTCACAAATGGCTCTGTCCTCTGTCCTATGCAAACTGCTGAACAAATGAAATGGAGGTTTTAAAGTTCACACTGACCTTCTTTGAGGTGTCTGAGAAAATGTAATCCTTTCAGTCGGTCATAGAAAATAGGCTAAGCTACCTGCCTGGCTTGCTTGGCAGGGAGCGGCTGCCTTCCCATCTTCAAGGCTCTAGTATCTTTGCCCAAACTCTCCTATTTGGTAAAATTCCTGGGGCACGGGGTAGGCAAGCAGGTCATTTGTATTCCTCTTTGGATTTTGCTTCTCTCCTAAAGCAAGTCATCAACTCTCTGAGCACAGTCTCCCATTTCCTTCAGTTCCCTTGGTCACATCATAAAAGTTCATGTTCATTAGCTATCAGTGATTGAAACCAGGGCAACAGGCCCAGGGGGGAAAAAAAAACAACAACAAACCAAAACACCATAATGTAAACTTTTTTAAGAAGACATTTTTCTGGGCCTGGAGTCAATTTATCCAGAGTTCAGTTGGATTGGGTTTTGCTGTGCACTGTTTTTTCTTTTGCTCCTACTCCAGGTTAATGGAGTCTTTGAATGCCAGCCCACTGAATCCTTCCTCTAAAATGGCATCTTGTATTTTCTTCCAAAAAGTCTCTTGACTGGGGCAGGACGGGGTAAACAGGATTTTCACAAGGAACTGCCTGCCCAGAGACATTTCTTTTGGCTATGAAAACAAATGGGAAAATACTAAACAAATATAAGTCTTTGCATTACTGGGTTTTGAAAAAGTAAAGAGAAACATGTATTTATTCAACGGACCCACCCCCCTGGAAAAGCCTCAGAGTGCCAAGAAAACATATGATTAGGGCTCTCTGAGGGAAACAAGCCTTCCTACAACTACCATTTTCTTTCCCTCTTTTACTTCCAAATCTGCAAATAAACTTGCCAGTAATTTTGTCCTTTTCCTCCGCTAAAATGAGATTTCCCCGCGTGCACTGCCAGAGGGCGTGCGTCCATGTCCAAATGAGAGCGGGTGCTGGGAATCTGCTTTAATGATCACATTCCTTCAGTCCCTTTCAGAGGCATCATGGATCTGAGCTTCACGGCCATGCAAGGAGGATAGACTTAGACAATTACACCTGGACTATTAACAGTAATTTATTTGATGTTTAATTTGGAAAATTGGAGCGTTGTCCAGATTTGACAATGGTACTGACTTTAATTGAGATATATACCGGATAAGGAGCTAAGGATTTTACGCACACTGATTAGTTCATTTAATTTGCAGGACAACCCTGAGGTCAATATTATTATTACTCCGTCTCACAAGTGAGAAAACTGAAGCACAGAGAAGTTCATTAACATGCTCAAGGTCACACAGCTGGTAAGTGACAGAGCCAGAATCCAAACCCCTGTTTTGCTTTGAAAGTCCAGGGCCCTCATCGCTATAGTCAGAGTGCTTCATGAGTTGGCACCTGGCAGAGTAACTCTTGTGTGGTGGATTTGAAGCAGATAGTTGTTGGACAAATTAAAAAGCCAACAAGTAAGTTGATCCTTATAATAGTCCTCTCAGGAAGATTAATACCTGTAGTTTTCAAGGTAAGTAAAGGTAACTGCTGTAAGAAATGACCCCTGCATCTGAATGGCTTCACACAGCAAAAGTCTACTTCTCAGTCATACCGCAGTGCGATATGGTCGGTAAAGATTTAATGGGGCAGGTCTGTTCTCTGCAATCATTTGGGAGCCAGGCTCCTTCTAGATTATGGCTCTGCCATTGTCAGTGCCTTTCTCCCAAAGTTGGCCTGAGCATTGTGGTCTCCAGGCTTGCACTGTCATCCAGGTGACAGATGGTAGATGAAAGAGTGGAAGATGGTTTGGGGAATTTTAGGGGTAGGCCCAATAGTGTCATGCATTCCATTGGCCAGGACTCACTCATATGGCCCCATTCACTGCACAGAGGGCTTGGAAATGGAGCTTGGCTGTGAGCTCAGGAAGGACATGAAATGGGTCTGGTAAGCGCACAGCTTTGTCTCTGCCACAGACATATACCCTTCCTTTATAGATAGAAGTCTGCACACTTGTACTCTATTTCCTTGACAAAATCCTTTCCTCCTGCTTGAATGGAAATTTCCATCATTAGAGTCACTCCCTTGAGTATGATGTCAAAGATGGGAGTTTTGCACACTTAAGGCCAGATATAAAATGAACAAACTTAAGACCATCATCACTAGTTTTCTTATGTTAGCACAGAATAGATTTGTCGACAATATTAGAAAGCTCTAGCATTTGTTGGGACATTTTAATAAGGGTAGCCTCAGTGGGAAATTCTGGGTGTGAGGACAGAAGAAGTATTCTAAAAGTATGGCATGGTGAGGGAATGCCTCGTTTAGGATAAAATATATGTGCGTGGCTTAAAAACTTCATAAGTTTATCTGTAAAGACATTAATTATCTTGTTCAGGATGACAAAGAGAATCAGTTGTTAAACCAGATCAGAAATGTATTCATCTCTTTATTTATCTCAGACTTGACTCAACTAGGTGACCTCATTTTGAGGGAGTTGGTTTTCATTGAGAAGTGTGTTTTAAGCTTATCTAAGTGACAACTGGCAACATCCTCCTCCTATTTAAAATTATAGCCCATTAAAGGCAGGCTACCATTTACTCTCCCAAGTATCGGGGCTCTCAAGTTTCTAATTTCTAATGATAGGCTAAATTATTTATAAAAGACATTTATCTTTCTTACTCCAATTATTAATCTCTTGATGCTACTGGTGGTCTGGAGGCTGTGCCTTAAAAGCTTAATGCATTCTTCATCAGTGTGTCACACTTGCTAGAGATGTGTTTGGCTTGACACAAAGGGGTTAAAAAATAGGACTTGAGGTGGTGCCAGACAATTAGATAATTACAAAACACTTTTGCACATTCAAGTCATCGTACAAGCATTATGTCTGAAGTCATGACTACCAACTATTTCTTAATTGTGCAGGGGGGGTTTTCAATGTTGTCATCAAATTCAAAGATTAAAAAAATCATTTCCTATTTTTAAAGCATACTGTGATACTTCTTCCTCAATAACTTTTTTTACTGGTATGAAAATATTTCCAAATCAATAATGATCACAGTAGCCAACCCTGACTGAGTGCTTGCTGCGTGCTAGGTTTTGTGCTATGTACTTTGCAAGTGCTATCTCATTTAGCTTTCTCAACCACCCTGTGAAGTAGGTAATGATAAACAGCTAAGGCTCAGAGACTGCTTCCTATGCTCCAGGTGCTCATTTACTATCATTACAATCCTCTGTGGTTTACACTCAAAATTTTCTTGAACTAAGAAGCCGTCAACTGTAGGGCAGGCAATGTTATAGACTGAATTGTGTTCCCTCAAAATTCATTATTGAAGTCTTCACCCCCCCCAGTACCTCAAAATGAAATGTATTTGGAGATAAGATCTTTAAATGAGGTAAAATGAGGTCATTAGTGTGGTCCCAATCCAATATAACTGGTGTCCTTGTAAGAAGGGGAGATTCAGACCTAGACAGGTACAGAAAGAAGACAGTGGTATAGGGAGAAGACCGCCATCTACAAAATAAGGAGAGAGGACTCAGAAGACACCAACCCTGCCAACACCTTGATCTTGGACTTTTAGCCTCCAGAATGGTGAGAAAATAAATTTCTGTTGTTTAAGCCACCCCCTTGCGGTCCTTTGTTATAGCAGCCCTAGCAAATGAATACAGGCATTATTATTTTATACTGGCACGCCTAAGAAAATAGCAAATTAAATTATGACCAAAGCTTTGAATTTTTTAGACATATCCAAAGAATTCTTTCAAGGAGACTAACTTTCATCAAATGTAACTCTTGCACATACATAAAAAAGGAAATCGTAAAATAGAAATACATTAGTTAAGGCATTCCTAAAACTTCTTCACAAAGAGTGTGACTTTTCTAAAATACTTTTCTATTCAGCTCCATTAAAATCTACGATTTTCCACACAAAATTATCATGTAGACCATCAGGAGTGTTGGTGATACAGCATTTCTTAAAAGAAGAGCCACTGTTGTCTCCAGGATGTTCTCTAAGCCACAGACACCCATCCTGCACATTTTGGTGCTGACAAGGTTCTGATCCTGCTGATCTGATTCATCTCTGTGTATGCAATAAATTTTGTGTCAACACTAACTCTTGATGTAAAATTTTTGCATTTGATAATCAGTTACACAACAAATAGAAAGAGGGAGGAATCTGAAGTGAGAGAATAGCACAGCCTGGGGGAAAGGCCTGAAACAGGAGAAAGGGAGGACCCACACCCAACACAAAGTCATGGATGATAGTCATCCACCTTCTGGTTGGCATACAAACCAAACCATTCTCCCTGTCAGGGAATAGAGTTATATTCTATGTGTCACTGATGCACATGGGTTGCTCAGGGCTGAAAAGATCTGAGTTATTCCAACTGAACCCAAAGATAATGTCATAGGGAGGAGGGCCAGAGGGGACATTTGGCTCAAATTAAAAATTTGGGATTTTTTTCTCATTTAAAAAATATTCCAATTATCTCAAAATGTAGAAACAACAATGACAATTCTTCCTTGATTTACGAAAGACCGTAATCCCAAACACGAATTTACAATTTGTCCATCTTTGCAACAGTTACTAATAAAGTGGCTACTGTGAATTGTGCTACTAAGCAAAGTGGGTGTGCTTTAGATAGATGTCCAGTGGATTCATGCATGATCTCTTGCCTTGGAGGGCCCACTGTCCACCAGGGGGAATAGATTTTGTAAACTTGCAATTGCCCTAGAGTGATGAGTGGTTTGCTAGAGGTGTGTAGAGGGGGAAAAAAAGTGAAATCTGACTTAAGAGTTGGGACCACGTCAGAGAAAGTATACAAGAAAAAGAGGTCACAATCTGTGGCTTGAAGGAAGAATAGGTGATTTGGTGTCCAAATATGGGTTGAGAATTCCTTATAGGAAAAGCAATATAAACAGGTAAATGCAAACACAAGACTAAGACATGGGGTGTGTTTAGTAGGGGGAGGAAATGTCATGGGAAAAGTAGCTGAAGGATCTTAGATACCAGTGGATTTTAGTACTGCCTTCACATGAGAATCACCAGGACACTTTATAAAAATACGGATGTTTATGCCTCGGCACAGATCAACTGACTCAGATCAGAAACTCTAAAGGTAAGATTGTAATGTATAGCTGGGGTTAGGAATCAGTGTTGTTCATATTCTTAATGTGAATGGACTTTATCTTGAAGCCAGGTGTTCTGAACCTCCTGGTTTACCTCTCCATACTTGAGAAAAAGGACCTATCCCCAGCATTATGGCAATGTCTCTCAGGGGCATACAGTGCTGTGGAAATATCACAATTTTGGAGAAAGCAGTCCAGAGCAATTAATTTGAAAAAGTCCCCATCCTCCCAGGTGATTTTAATGTGACAAAGCTTATGTGATAGAAGACATCCAGTGAGTTATGCTGAGTTACACATTACCTGGCTATTAGGTGATAGAGATTGTTAATGTCCAGAGGACCAGTTGAAATTTCCACTGTTCGTATTAAGAATCTGGCACCCCTTGGAGGCAGAGACGTTGACCTGCATTGTGAAGAGCAGGATTATTGCTCAGCCATGACCTTGGCAGTCGCCACCATGACTTTGATTTTGCCTCAATCAGTTGCCACCTCTTGGGATTGTAAATATTGACACTCATCCTCAGAGAAATCAATAGCTGTGTATTAGCCTCCAATTTCATATATCGATGTGCAGATCTGAGGGCCTCTGGAAAATACGAGATGACTTCAGCATTTGAGAACGCTTCCTCAGAGCCAAAGGCCTGCGGATTTGCATTTCCCTCAGTGATTCTTGGCTTCGTGACTTTTCTCATTATTATCTCTCTGCAGTGTACCTGTATGCAAAATTTTGGCAGAAGCACATTAGAAGCCAGCAGAGAAGAAAGGAAGATCTGCTTTCTCAGAGCTCAAGATCAACCTCCTCAAATTCAATAGAGTAAATTCTCCAAAATAACTGCCAAAATTTTTTAAAAAGTTAACCCTTTGGTTGAAAATGTGTTTTGTCTTGCTTACATCATCCAGGGATTGGAGTATCCCGAGATAGCCTTTCCATCTCTGGTCTCAGTTCAAGTACCAAGTCAGTCAGATTAAATGTGAATGTTTCACATAATATCACCACCTCCTGGATATACTTGAGATACATAATCCGTCTGTATGGTTTATTTTACTATAGAGATGGCTGATGTTTTGATGAGAACCGAGTCTACATAATTCGCAAAACAACCCGACTCTTCAGTCAACCCTTGTCAGGCACTGTATACACGAGAGGCTCCCCAGCCTGGCGGATTGTCCTGGTCAAATGGACGCAGGCATTGACAAAGAACCTGTCCTCTGGTTCATAAACTTGAGTAAGGCACTGTGTGAGGTGATAAACCACCTTAATTCCAGCTCACTCACCTGTGAGATTGCTTAGAAAAAGTAGGAAGAGCCAAAGGGTGTATCCAAAAATAACTGACAAGCTCCTCAGCCTTCACTCTGGGAGTCCTGTGATTGTTCCCTTCGGCAAAATTGGCAAAGGTTTGGTGGGGGCAGGTAGGAGAGAGCCTTTCACTCACATCCCTCCTTGGTTGGGAGATCAGCACTGTCTCAACAGGAAGATCAGCACTGTCTCATCAGGAAGCCTGAGCTTGCCAGCTCTAACAGGTGGGCGGATGACAGGACACAGAGCCGAGGTTCAAAAGATGGCTCTGCTCAGGGAAGTTTGCTAGAGCAGCAACTTGCCCGGGTGCTCTGCCCTGACAGTCAGAACGTGCCTACCTTTAAACTAAGCTCACCTTGTTTCCCACCTTCCCTCATCCATACGTAAGTTAGGAGTTTTGATTTTCAAAAACTACTAAATAAAATGATCTGCTCACCTTTCTAAGAATTATAGAAATGATGAAGTCCTCGTGGTAGGAACTTTGGAAAATACAGAAGCACACAAAGAGAGAAAAAGTGCCCATCGACTCGTGGTCACCAGGCAAAGGCAACCACTGTAGGTACATTTCAGCTTGTCTGTAGTTCATTGCTAGCGTGCATGAGTGTGCGTGTGCATGCGTGCACATGTGCATGTGTATGTGTATACTCCAATATAAAGGACAAAGTAAAACAAAGTGTTCCCACCCCCACCCCAGCTAAAGCCATGATGGGTGACGCTCTGCCACACCTATTCGTAGTTAAGACCAAGGACTACCAGGGCCCTGCCTGGGCCCTGTGATGCTGCTAAGGAGGCCGTTGTGGTTCTAATTTACGGTTTGGCTACGCCAGGCAGCTCAGTGATAAGCACAGTTTGTTTAGTTGTCTTTGATGGATGCCAGGTGGATTGTGGTCAGACAATCTTCCTTCGGCAGGCTCAGCACTTGGAATGCACGGAGCCCGCGTGAGGCCCTCCCCTGGGCAGAAGGCAGGACACACAGTGGGCACTGACAACAGAAGGACTGACACAGTGGTAGCAGTAACGAAGGACACAGAAGCCCTTGGGCGGAGAGAAGAGAGGCGGAGAACTTGGGAGCATGCAGGAGAGGCAGCAGGTCAGACTGACTGGCTTTTCTGTAGTGTACACGTTTTGCTCCAAGAAGCCAGGCTCTGGTGTACCTTCTCATTAGACAACCTGCATCGCTTCCAGCAATGCGTGCAGACAATTTTGCTGAGTTTTGACATTTTTCGCCCTCTCTGAGAGCTGTCAGCTTGTGAAGCAGGATCCTCTCATGGGCAGAGTCTGGTGCCGGCTGCAAAATTAAAAGCAAGAAATAACCACAAATAAGAGAGCACTAGTGGCCAACTATTTCTCAATCCTGGTGAGGGCTGTGGAAGGCCATGTGTGTTTATGTTCTCTCCCCAGCTGGAGCCAAGAAGAGGCATTGGAATGATGGCATCTGGAGGCCTCAAGAGGCAGGGCCTGCAGCCGGACAAAGGCAGGAGAGGTTTGAGGGTGGGGGGCATTCTGCTGGCAGGTATACGAGGCCCTTGTGGAAGCCAGTGAAGCATGCTATATTATCTGGAATTTTCTCAGGGCTGCCTAGGCTATTGGTTGGAGGAATGGGCTGGAGGACCCAGGCTTAGTCATTTCTTCTTCCCCAGTTTGTGCTGATTATGGGCTGGAATGTGGCGTGTTTTCTTTTCTAATAGGGTAATTGTTTTAAAAAACCTAATGATTTTCTTCACCTAAGGAGGCATGTCTCTGTCGCAAACTAAGGGAAATCATTCCAGGTAATTGGTGGTGACAAAAACGTCCTGTGGAAATGATCCGTGTCCTGAGCAGTCAGAGAAAGGATGGGGGCTTATTACCCAATGCTCTAGAGAACGATGCTCCAGCAAAGGTGGGACACATTTCATGAAATTCCCCAGCAGCAAACATTAGGCCTGAGTGGCAGATCAGTTCAGGTACACTACGATCCAGATCCAGGCAGAGCTCAGTCAACCAGCCTAGGACAGGGATTCCCAAATTCCTCGAGCATGTGAATTTCCTTTTCAAATTCTGAAATCATTCAGACACCTCCAGCAGAGTGTCAGTAGCTGTTGACTGGGAAAATGAATGGTGATTCAAAAATAATTAAACACATTTAAAAACATATTTCTTGACAATCAAAGTTATATAATAGCACATAGTTAAAATCAAAGTTGTAAAGGAACTAGCACAATAATTTCTACAATCGGGTGAATATTCAATATACAGCCCCCATGTCAGTTCATCCCAGACTCCATGTGGTGCTTCATGCCAATGTTTGAAATGGCAACCATGATGAATTCCTTCTTTTCCTCAGGACTGTGAGATTCTCAATGTATCCCCATAAGATGTCTATGGTGTGATGATCTGAGGACCTGGGCAGCCACTACTATTCCAGAATTAAGTCAATATTGAGACACAAAGCCCCCAACTCAGTGCCCTAGAATATATTCATGAAAGAACTTCTGGACTGCACAATGGAAGTGAGGGGGAGCTTCATCCTTCTGGAAAGTGAGGCTCCCAGAGATTTCCCGAAGCTGTGGGACAACCTCTTGGTATATCCTGTCTCATGACTCCTGACACTGTGTTCACACACACACACACACACACACACACACACACACACACACTCACATAATGGCCCACAGCCCTATGTGTGTGATATGGCACAAAAGGAATTAACTATTGGGGAATCCCTTGTGTGTTCAATCATCACATGTTGGCATTTGGTGTCTTGATGTGGAATGATATGTGGATTCACTTTTTTGATTAAGTGAATGCGGCCTTACCACTGAATTTGAGACACCTGCAAAGTCAACTTCATCTTCCATGTGAGTCTGGAGGTTTTATCCTTTGACCTTATCTGCCTCCAACAGGGCCTGAACAGGGTGCAAGAAGGTTTCACCTTCCATCATTTATAGAGAAGATGCCAGATCATGGCTGAGGAACAGAAGGCTCTCAGCCAACCCTCTTTATTGATTTCTTGGGGCGGTGCTGAATGGGACAGAAAAATGATTCACAGTTTTCTCAAGATAAGTGAAATGCAAGAGCAGTTACAAGTTGGTGCCTACTACATGTTTACTTGTCATCGAGGCAGTTTTCCCCAATGTGTTCAATTTTTTTTTTAAGATTTTATTTATTTATTTGAGAAAGAGACACAGAGAACACTAACAGGGAGAGGGCAGAGGGAGAGGGACAAGCAGACTCCCAACCAAGGAGGGAGCCCAACGTGGGGCTCGATCCCAGGACCCTGGGATCATGACCTAAGCCGAAGGCAGACACTTAATTGACTGAGCCACCCAGGCGCCCCTCTGCTAAGTTTAAAGATTTTATTTATTTATTTGAGAGAGAGAGAGACAGAGAACACTAGCAGGGAGAGGGCAGAGGGAGAGGGACAAGCAGACTCCCAACCGAGGAGGGAGCCCAACGTGGGGCTTGATCCCAGGACCCTGGGATCATGACCTCAGCCGAAGGCAGACACTGAACCGACTGAGCCACCTAGGCACCCTAGATGTGTTCAGTTCTTTTTGAATCACCCTGTGTATACTCGCCAAAGACTACAAGTGTTCAGTAATGCTTTTGAATTAATTTGCATTTTTCTAATCATCAAAGCACCTTAAACACACTATAAAATAGTGAGGCATCATGGAACACTACATCAAAAACTAATGATGTAATATATGGTGATTATCATAACAATAAAAAAATTAAAAAAAATAGTGAGGCATATGTATGTATCATACCACAAAAACATATCACTTTATAAAGTGACATGCCCTGTTATACTTAGCTCAGTTGACCCTCAGAACAATCCTATAATATACATACCTGAGCCCCATTTCATAGATGTGGGAAATGAGGCTCAGAAAGACAAAGGCACTTGAGCAAGGTTTTGCAAAGAGCAGATTGTAGAACTGGGATTCCATTTCAGGCCTGGTTAAATTCACGGCGCTGGCTCTCAGTCCTAAACTGTGTTGCCTTCTCAAATAAGGAGAAAACTTGATTTTCTTAGAATGACATTGTGCCATTACTCTCTTTTCTTGGTATACAAAAATAAAGGTTTTAAATCTTGGATTTGGTTTGTTGTATCAAGTTGAAGTGTATGAAATTGCTGATGTTTGATCATTTCTGACTTATGATTCAACCTAATAATTTCCTTCTTTGAAAGAAGGAAAGAAGGGAAGGAGGGGAAGACGGGGTGTCGGGGGAAGGAGAAAATGAAATGCAAAAAAACCCAGAGTGATAGAAAAGGAGAGAGAAAGGAAGGAAATAGGGGAAGGAAAAACGTATAAGAAGAAATTCGAAATTACTAGCAAAGCTCTGTCACTCTCTCTTAAACCCTGCTGCCCTACAGCCTCTCCCCCCACAATGTTGGCTTTATTGTCTCTCGCCTTTGATCAGAATTTTCACAGTCACCAGACTCCCTAAGTAATCAACAGAGACCAACTGTATCATATTGTCTTTCAGTCTTTACTTTTTTTTTTTAAACAAGGATTGCGCAGATTTCTAGCCACCACCCCGAGGGATTAAGAAGAAAGGAAAGATCAGCAGAACAAAGTCTTGCATTTATTAGGAGCGTATAAATACAACTTTCTCTTCCCAGGGGGTAAAACACTGGACCAAAACGAAATGCCCTCGATGTATGAATTTATAGAAATGTAAAGTTAGCACACATTGAAGTTTCAAATGAGAGGCATGACCTCAATGTTGAAAGAAGAGAGATGAGAAAACAAAAAATGAAAGAAACCCCCTTTTTTTAAATTAAATAATTAGCTTGGAGATGATATGAAGCATTTTCCGAATGAATTCATTTATAGGAAGAAATAAAAACATTTGAACCGTTTGATTAACACATATGAGGAACAAATGATAGCCAGCTCACGGGTCAAAGTCTTGAAACTGAAGTCTTTAAAGGATGAATGTTCTCACCCTCTAATGCTATCTCTGGAATCTAAATATGTTCATCAAGTGCTGGTAGGAGAGAAATGTTCTCTCCAACCATTATTACGATATTGCTATTACCCAACACCACCAGCATGTAGAATCACATTTGGCTGCAGCCCAATGTGATGTGAAAGAAAAAGGACTTTCTTCCCTTGTAAATGTTCACAGTTAAACTGGATCAGAACGGCAAATCTAGGAGTCAGCACGCCCTGTTTTCTTGAGCACTGTCTTCCCAGATGGCGCTCCCTTGGACAGCATTGTATCTTTGGCTCCCTTCGGCTGCCCACAGAAGAGGACAATGGTGAGACGAGCCCCAGGGCATGAGGCTGGTTACCTCTTTGCCAAGGCACATTATTAAAAGTGTCTTTGTAAGGAGACACTTGCCAAAAGATGTCTCCCCAGAGCACATGGCCCCTTTTTTTGGATCTTTCGTGTTCTCCAAAGGAAATGGCCCTGAAAAGATCTAGGGTATTACATTATGGGTACTATCACAATTAATTACTATCATTTAAGGCTTTATTAGTTGGCTAAGGTTGTCATAACAAGGTACTGCAAACTGAGTACCCCAGACAAAGTCATAGATTGGGTGGCCCAAATAATGGAAATTTATTTTTCTCACCGTTCTGGAGGTTAGAAGTTCAACATCAAGGTGTCGGCAGCACTGGTTTCTCCTAGGGCCCCTCTCTCTCCTTGGTTTAGAGATGCCTCTTTCTCCCTGTGTCCTCAGATGGCCTTTCCTCTGTGGTCATGCATCCCTGGGGTGTCCTTTTGTATCCAAGATGCAGCTGATAAGGACACCAGTCACATTGGATTAGAACCCACCCTAATGACCTCATTTTACCTTAATTACCCCTTTAAAGGCTTTATCTTCAAATACAGTCACATTCTAAGGTCCTGGGGTTAAGACTTAAACATACGAATTTTAGAAAGGCACAATTCAACCCTTAATAAAGGCCTCTGAGGCTATTTTTGCCTTGGAATTGCATGATTTTTTTCTTAATTGAAATCTGTCTTTGTTCTAGACTGCTCTAGCTGCATCCGTGCAGTTAAAAAGTGTGGAGTTAGACCTTTGCACCCACTTTCCTTTGCTCTTGTGGGCCTGTTCCACCTTCTTCCTCCTGTAGATTTTCAACCTCTCCAGTGTTTTTATGTGTTAGACATGTCCCAATAGCATACAGCTGGAGTTTTCAAAACCTCTAATCTGAAAATTGATATCTTTTCAATTTTGAGTTCACTTCTGTTATTGTGATTGCTGAGATAGTCATCTAGTAGTCTACTAGTCATCCTAGGCTGAGTTATGCATCTCGCTCTGTTTTCCCACATGCTTCACCTTAAATCATACGATTGGTGGGTTACCTTCTTTGCCTTTCAAATGAGCATAGGCAACCATTTTTACTCAGTGTTTCGCTACTACATAACGTGGATTGCCGTCCCTCCAGACTCCATTCTTCTGAAAGCCAATACCATACATTGCGAGTTGAGGGTTGTTTTGTTGGTTCGGTGTTGTAGTTGCTGTGATAGTAGCACTTTATTTCTAGGTAATAATTTCCACGTCACTCACCTTAGGCCATTGTGCTGCAGCAATGAACAACTCCAAAATCTAAGTGGCTTTAATGCAGATTTATTTCTCATTCATATTACATGTCCACTTCTGCTTATGCTCTTCATCCTTGGCTCAGGCCAAAGGACTGGTCAGTCCCTTCTGAAGTCCTGTAGAATGTGGCAGAAGGAAAAGGGAGATAGGGAAACTTATGACAGCTTTGAAAAGCTTTGTTCAGAAAGTGACAGATTTTACTTCCACTGACAGTTTATTGGCTAAACAAGTCCCAAGGCCATGCCTGACATCACGAGTGTGGAAATATAATCCTTCCAAAGAAAATGCACCACAGATGACAGGACAAAACCTGATGTCAGTGGGATGGGAGGTATGATCCTCCCACGGAGAGGGGCAACCTATGTTTGGGAATAAAACTGCAACCCACTACACGTTAATCACTGTAGCCTCAAAGGCTGAAAAAATGGCCATGTAGCCAGTTAAAAACTGCAGTTTCATTATAATATAAGAAAGGGACAATAGCTATGAGGGACAGCTAGCAGTCTTCTTACAGTGCCCACTCTAGATATTTTAACACACTTCATATCTGTATTTTCCTCCCAGGCAATACGAGATCTTATAATATTTTAATGCTTATCACCTTCTCCACAACTTAAATGCTATTGAGTATTTTAGTTATACCTTTTATTTAATCATACAACTTAACACATTAATGCATTGTTTTGTTCAGTCAAAGTACATTTAGGTTTAGCCAGTATTTACTAATATTTAGAATTTTTTCCCCTGACGTGAATCTTTTAGAGTTTCCTCAGCAAGGATCTATTGATGGTAAAACTCTCGATTTTTGTTTGTCTTAAAAAAAAAAGTATTTTGCCTTGATTATTGAAAGATATTGTTAGCATTCTTTGAAAGTCTACACTGATAGCACTTTTTCTTTTAGCACACTGCATATTTTATATGTCTTTTGTCTTTTATTACTATCATTGAGATGTTCGCCATCTGTCTGACTGCCATTCTTTGGAAGTGTTTTGTTTTTTTTTCCTGGTTGCTTTTAAGATCTTCTCTCTGCTTTAGGCATTCTACAGTTTTATTAGAATATGCCTAGGTGTGAATTTCCTTTTATTTATTCTTCTCAGGACTTTTTAGGCTTCCTGGTTCTGAGGGTTGGACTCTTTCAACAAACATTTCTAGAAAACTCTCATTTACTTTTCCTTCCAATATGCCTTTTCCCATTTTGTCCTTTCTCTCTTTCTGGAATTCTAGACCACCTCACTGTATCTCTATGCATTTTAACCTATCTTGCATATCTTGTATCTCTGTTATAGCTTGGGTAATTGAATGAGATCTATTTTCCATTTCACTAATTTACTACTCAGCTGTGTCAAATCTGTTTAACATATCCAGTGAGTATTTTTATTGAGGTGAAATTCACATAAGATAAAATTAGTCATCTAGAAGTATATAATTCAGTGGCTTTTAGTACATTCACAATGTTGTGTAATGCCCAATTTTATCTTGTTTCATCAGAACATTTTCACCAACCCAACAGAAAACCCTGTATCCATTAACTGGTCCCTCCTCATTACCCTTCCTCCCGGGAACCATCAATATGCTTTTGGTCTCTATAGATTTAACTATTCTGGATATTCCATATAAATAGCAGCATACAATGTGTGACCTTTTGTGTGTGGTTTCTTCCGTAACATAATGCTTTTGAGGTTCATCCATGTGGTTGTATGTCTCAATACTTCATTCCTTTTGATGGCTGAGTAATACTCCACACTGTGTATATATCATGGTTTGTTTATCCATTCATTCATTGATGGACATTGGGGTGGTTTCCAGATTTGTGCTGCTCTTAGCCTCATTTTTCAGATGGGAAAATTGAGACACAGAGAGGTGAGTTAACTTGCCCAAAGTCACACATCTGATGAAGTGGGCAGTTGGGGTTCAACTCCAAGCAGTCTATCTGCAGAGTCCTTCCTTTCAAGCATCCCCTCATTTGATAAATACTTAGTGAGGAGACATTGTATTCCAAGCACCATAATGTTTCTTCCACCTCCCCAGGCAAAGCTAACTGTTTCCTTCTTTGCTTTCCCAAGCCATTGCTTATTTGAGATCAACTGCCCCATGAAACTTAAATATTCCCGGGTACTAACTTTCCATTGAGCTGACTTCTAGCTTTGGCTTTATCAAACTTAAGCAAGATAAAGAAATGAAGGGTATAAACCAAGACTTGTACTTAAAATGATCTGACTCTTCTTTTTTCCTCATAATGACCCTGTGAGGCAAATACTATTATTTTACAATGGAATGTCAACAGTAATAACCAAGACAAACTAAAAACCAATAAAATGGAAGAAAATTAAAAGAGTAATGCTCAACATCATACCTCATCAGGGAAATGCAAATTAAAAAAAAAAACAGTGAGATACTACTCTAAATTTATTGGAATGGCCAACATCCAAAGCACTGATAAAACCAAATACTGTAGGACGTGGAGCAACAGGAACTCTCACTCATTGCTGGTGGGGATGCAAAATGGTACAGCCACTTTGGAAGACAGTTTAGCAGTTTCTTACAAAACTTACCATATGATACAGCAATTGTGCTTTTTGGTATATACTCAATGTGATGAAAACTTATGTCCATGCAAAAACCTACACATGGATGTTTATTGCAACTTAATTCACATTTGCCAACATTTGGAAACAATTAAAATGTACTTCAGTAGATGAATGGATAAACTGTGATATATCCAGACAATGAAATATTATTCAGCCGCAAAAAGAAATGAGCTATCAAGCCATGAAAAGATATGGAAGAACCTTAACATATATTACTAAGTGAAAAAAAAAAAAAAGGTTACATACTGTGATTCCAATTACATGACATTCTGGAAAAGAAGAAACTATGGAGACAGCAAAAAGATCAGTGGTTACCAAGGGTTTGGGGGGTAAGGAGGAATGAATAGGCAGAGCACCAAGTATTTTTAGGGCAGTGAAAGTATTCTGTATGACACTATACTGGTGGATACATGTCATTATATATTCATCCAAATCCATTACATGTCTGTAATGTACAGCATCAAGAGTGAACTCTAATGTAAACAAGAATTTGGAGTAATAATGATATGTCAATGTAGGTTCATCAATTGTGACAAATGTACCACTCTGGTGGGGGATGTTGATAGTGGGGGAGGTTATGCATATGTGGGATCAGAGGGTATATGGGAGTTCTCTGTACTTTCTGCTCAATTTTGCAGAAATTGAACCTAAAATTGTTCTGAAAAATAGTTTTGTTTTGTTTTGTTTAAAGATTTTATTTAGGGATTCCTGGGTGGTGCAGTCAGTTAATCAGCTGCCTTCGGCCCGGGTCATGATCCCAGGGTCCTGGGATCGAGTCCCACATCAGGCTCCTTGCTCAGCAGGGAGCCTGCTTTTCCCTCTCTCCCCCTCTGCTTGTGCTCTGTCAAATAAATAAAATCCTTAAAAAATAATAATAATAAATAAAATAAAAAAGATTTTATTTATTTGAGAGAGAGAAAGGGAGAGTGAGCATGAGTGGGGGGGAGGAGCAGAGAGAGAGGGAGAAGCAGACTCTCTGCTGAGCCAGGAGCCCGACGTGGGGCTCGATCCCGGGACCCTGGGATCATGACCCGAGCTGAAGGCAGACGCTTAACTGACTGAGACACCCAGGTGCCCCTAAAGTCTATTTTTTTAAACTAAAAGAATTAATCTCCTAAGAAGTCTTCTTCTTGAAAGAACACAGATTATAAAGGGGGAAACTGAGCAGAGAGAGACTCCTGAGCAGAGTCTGAAAGAACTTCTGGGTACTTTCAGGGATTTGAAGCTGATAGACCTGGTACATTGACAAATGAACAACACATATGACTGAATAAAAGTAGGTAGGAATTATTAACCTCAGTTTGTAAATTTAAAAAAAGTAAGACCTAGAGTGGCCATAAAATCTTTCTGTGGTCATACCTAACAAGAAGCAGCCCAGAAATTCAAACCCCCATGTGTTTCACTCAGCACCCTGCACTCACCTTGGGATGGGACTGCCCACCCAGAGGAAATGCATGGGAAAGTGGGAAAGGTTCACTTGACAAACCCTTGTCAAACTGTTTCTGGAATACTGGCATAATTGATGAACAGTTGGCAAATACCAGTCAAGAAAGATTAAGGCAAATGAAACAACAAATTACCTTTTAAAATCATGGAAGTGGTCATATTTTGGGTCCATAATATTTAATTTAAAAATTAAGAATATAAAAAATGTAATATATAAAAATGATCATATAATAATATCAGAACAAAGATTTTCCAATTCCTATCCCTCCTAGCAAGGTAGAAAACATAGATGTCTATGGCGAAATAATGGGGTGTGTGTGTGTGTGTGTGTGTGTGTGTGTATTTTTGAACAATATGCAGCTATATAAAAGGATGAAAAAGCTCTCTGTATACTGACCTAGGCAGTTTTCCATGAAATAAATATAGTTGAATGAAAAAAGTAGCACAGTAGCATGAGTCTAATGGAATCTCATATGTTTAAAACAAAAGTATATAAACTTTTATCTGCCAATTTATCTTCTTTCTCCTCAAGCCAGAATATATGATGTCCAGGAACTAGGACCATGTCTGCCACATAGTAGGTGCTCAATAGACATTTGGTAAATGACTGAATACATAGTGCCAATTCAAAGCAGTAAAAAATATTAATATGAAATGGTAATAATCAATAAGAGAAGAAAGTAACATTTGTGGGGCCCCTACTCTATTTCCAGCCCTTAATTAATAATTGCTTTATACTTGTTATTCTACTTAACACTCACAAAATCCCAATGAGACTGAGAAAATTAAGACTCAGAGAAATTAAATAATTTATTCAAGGTCACACATTTAGCCTGGGATTCAAAAGGAGGTCTTCTTCATCCCACAGCTCCTGAGCACATTTTCAGGTCTGCTCAGTAATAAAATTCCAGAGCCCTCTCAGTGGTGTCTTATCTGTTATCTTGATATGTTGTCTATATTATGAACCTACTTATAAAAAGCAAAAAAGAAGTGCAAAACCTGGCATTTCGTTCATAACTCCCTAAGGAACCTATGCTGTAAATTCAAAGAAGGAAAAAATTCTTCTTGACTAAGCTTGCACAACGCACTATAATTGGTGTTTCCAACTCAGTCCTCCAAAACACATTGGTAGGCAGGTCTTCCTCTCCCCCTTTTGAGAGAGAAGGAAACTGGGGCTCTGAAGATTTAAGCCCCCTACCCGTCAAAGTCACATCCATATGAAACGTTCAAGCTGAGACTCCCCAGATTTGTCTGTCTCCAGAATTCTGGCTCTTCCCAAATTCCTCACTCCCTTTCCCATCACTGGGTCAAGATAGGTACAGGATTCAAGGACCCGGCCCTCCTAAAAGCTGGGCCTCTTTCTCTCAGAAGCTCAGATCTGCCCAGGTGAAGACACAAGGAGGGAGCTGAGCTTGCTGAGCTCCGGCTGGGTCAGTTTTGGCTAGTAAGCCCTGAAGACTGAGTCTATGAGAAAATCTGAACCCCCAGATGATGGTAGACAGTCAGATAAACCCCATTGCAGAGTAAGCTTCATCTTTTCTGTCCTCAGACGATATGATCCATCATGAAATAGCTGTCAGTTTCTTCCAGATCACTGTATTATGTATGGGTTGCAAGGCTACCAATTAGTTTGAGCAAGTGCTAAAAATAAATAAATGATGAGGAGCCTTCTATTTTCATCCAAGATAATTAGGGCCTGCGTTTGGGGTGATGGGGTGGAGTGGAGTGGGGGAGTCTGAGGAAACATTACAGATCATGGATAGCCCTTGAACTCCATTCAGCAAAACCAACGGTCTGCTCTGTAGCTTGTTTACAAATGGGCCAATTGCCCCAGCCTGGGCCCCCTTCCTCGGGTCTGGGGCTGAAGCCTGGAGAGAGGCAGTTATGCAGTGCTCATGATTTTATTCTTTCTTAAGATCCTCTTATATAACCGATTTGTTGTGCAATCGAGCAGTTGGTGGTTCACGGAAGCTGGCTCTTACCTTTAGATAAGAAGTTGAATTATTCCAGGGGACATTTGGAGTCAGGCAGTCTGGGAGACAGTGAGGAGTAAACCGGGCCTCCCACACAGGACATGGTATTTTCACTGAGAAGTTCCCTATATGTGAGCCACAGGAGCCCACCATTTCCTGAGCATCTGTATTTGGTGAGCACTGGAAACCTCTTGCTTTCCCACTGAAGGCCTCTTGCTTCCTCTTGGTAAAGTCAAAAACATGACCCAGTTGCAACAGGGGCACAAAATAGCAGTTTGGTGTGAGGAGGGAGACAAGGTGGCAGGAAGTCTCCATAATTGAAATGATCTCAGAGAATCATGAAAGCATTAATGAAGCGCTTCAAGATTGCATGCATATAGATGTGCACACTCATGCACGCACACATGCGCATGCGCGCACGCATACACACACTCACACCTAGGACAATAGCTGGTGGTGCAGATGTGAGTAAGAGAAGAAAAGGGGAAAAGAAGGGGGGATCAGAACACATCAGACCAAGAAGCCAAATGATCTATACATTGACGGTAGTGTTTTCTTTTTGCAAAAAAAAAAAAAGTTGGAACAAATCCTGAAAATACCACATTAGAATTTTTATTTCCTTGCAGGCTTGCTTCTCAGTCATAACAGGATGTGGGTAGCTGGCGGTGGTCCGTCTTCCACCGTTCTGTGTCCTTACATGGGACATACCTGGATCCTGGGTCTCCCCAAGGGAGCAGCGGAGGAGCCTGACACATGTTCAGGTCTTTTTCAAAATCAAATATAATGACCGAGAGAATGAGGTTTTCTCCCTCAGTCCCCTTGCCTTTATGGTTTTCCATTTGCAATCCAGGGGGTGTTTGTGGCAGGGTAAATGCTTTTTATGCATGTACATTTTGATTAAGAAAAGATAAGGCAATGCTGTAAGATCCTATGCCCAAGGGATCCTAGTGACGTGATGGATACTCTAATCTCCAGATTTGTGCTCCCAACCTACCTTGGGTAATAAAGGCGTGAGACTATCCGGATTTAAACTTTCTCTCCATTGGGTGTTCCTGTTTGTAGAACCCCATCCCTCTCTGAATAAAAACTTCCCAAGATCAAGGAAAGGCCACGAGGGCAGCTCTGTCCTGCCACCTGCCTTGATGAGGAGAGAGGCCTTAAGAGCTCGGGCTGAGGGGAGGAGCTCCCTTTCTGCATGCCAATGCTGCTCCTGGTGGGTCCCCGCTGTGTCCTGGCCTGGGTCACTCGCTGCTCCTAGGTCTTTGGAGAAACAAAGGGCAAGACTGATGATTAGCACCCAGGGAGAAGACGAAAGCCAACGGATACAAAAGAGTGGAGTGCAGGTGAGAATGGTAGAAAATGCAGGGGAGGTGCCCTAACGGAAATGGGAGGTGCCCTGGTGCCTAGGAATGAAGCCACGTAAGGCAGAAATAAGACTCAGACAACCATCACAAGCATGCTCTCCCCAGGACAGCTCAGCACCAGGACCTCGGTTTGCTGAGGAAGATGTACAAACCCAGGGTGAGGACCTAAGTGTCCCAGACAGTGGCAGTTCATTATCTTCTTATGGGGGTTTTCAGAGTCTTTTGGGGGGAGGAAGGTGAAAGGAAGCAGAACTGTCTAGAAGCGGCAAAGGGAGAAGACTGAGTTATGAAAGGGGATGTTTAGGAAATTCCAGAAAGTCCAGGAAAGTCTGCCTTGCTCCCCAGGGCTTTGGAGTGGAGTGGGCATTTGGGGGGATGGGAAGAGAGGCCGAGTTTGGGCTCAGCGTGGGGCCTGGTGAAAAGTCTCTTTCTAGCCAGGTGTCCCCCTGAAGCTTGTTACGTGAGTTTCCAGTGCAAAATGAGCATTTCTGTAGCATCTGCTCTTCGTTTCCCAACTTTAGCAAACACTTAATTTGTCTGGAGACCTGATTTCCGGCACATATATGATATAATCTATCATTAAGTCCCTAAGTGTTTTCGAGAGCATACTACACACCTAGAATTGGACAAGGCCATTTGGAGACTCTAAAACAAGCAGAGAAGACAGTTGATGGCCTCGAGTTGATTAGTCTTCTTGCTTCGTAGGAGACCAGGAATCCGGGAGAGACGAACTAAGGCAATACAAATACGTGACATAATTATTCCAAATATAATAGGAGTTTAGAGAATGGGAACAGCTAGAGTACCATCTACCACATTGATGGGACGAGGTCCTGCACATGCACCATGCTCAATGCTTTATATGATGTATTAGTACTTTTACTCTTCCGAACAGCCTAGTAATATTGTTGCACCCATTTTACAGATATGAAATTGAGGCTTAAAGAGGTTAGGTCCATTTCCCAAGGTCTCAACACAAGGAAGCACTTGAGGTGATATTTAAAACTTACTTACCAGACTTAAAGTACAGTATCTTCATCACAGTCCTGCATCTACCTTCCATGCAGGAGAAAAGGAAAGAAGGAGGAGGGGAAAAAACTTCACCAGCTGGGTCTTCTTCCCTTTCATCAGGAAGGCAATAGCTCTCCCAGAATCCTCACTTGTAGAAGTGCTCATCGGTAGAACTAGGTCATCCACCTGCAGACGCTGAGCAGATATTTTTACCTGAGCATATGGCAACCTCCCAAATAATTGGAAATCTTTTTTAGTAAGGAAGGAAGGGAGAATAGGTACTTCGTAGTCGATCGGCAGCATTGGCCACACCGGGCACCTTACCTCTGTGATGGCAGGATGCTGATGTGAGGTGCTAGAGTCTGGACTAGGATGTTGGAAGTAGAAGTTAGAAGAAAATAATAAAAATATCTAAGAAATAATTTTAAGAAAAGATCTCACTTGGAGGTAGATTGGACAGAGCTCCTGAAAATGAGGGATGAATGAAAGTGATGCCAAGGAAAACGGGAATGCAGTGAATGGTGTGTGAGACTGAAGATGGCTGTGCTTTCAGACACGTTGAGCTTGAAGTGATGGGAGGGTATCCAAGTGGCTATGTCCTCTGAGTAGGTGCTAGTCACAAATTCTGGGGGCAAAGAGTCAGGGCTGGAGGTGTCACCTCAAAATGATGCTGGAGTGCTGGATGGGTCTCTCAAAGCAGAGAGCATAACGGAAGGAAAACAGGATCCAAGGAGCTTTGAGGAGCATCCCCACTTAGACATGGGGAAGGAAGTGAGCTGACAAAGTGAGCGAAAAAACTTTGCTAGGCGTTCAGAGGAGAATCCGCAAAGTGAACTTTTACAGAGGCCTGGGTTATAGTCAGTTTCAAGCGGGAGGTTAACTGTCAAGTGCAGCTGAGGAGTTAAAGAGGAAGAGAACTAAGGAAGCCCTGTGATTTGGCAAAAGGAGATAATTATTATCTGGAGGCAGCAGAGTGGAGAAGAATGAGGGCAATAGAAGCCAGATAGTTGTTGTTCTCAGCAGTAGCCCAGAGGGGCTTGAAGAAGTGCATTTGAATCACCAATGGTTTAGTTATGTTCCCTATAATAATACATACATATTATATAATTATACATAATATAGTATATGTTAATTATATACTATATTACTATAAATATATAATTACAATAATATATAATAAATATATAATATTTATATAATATACTGAATATTTATACTACATTCTAACATATAATAAATATATAATAAAATAGAACATAATATATAATATAATTTTATTATTTACATATATATTATTTTATATTTTATTTTATTTATATTTTTAATAAATATCATTTATATTATTATATATTATATGCTTATATCATAATGTATAAATATAATATATTATTTTATGACACTATTATCCTTTAAAATTTTGCTATTCTTAACATAGCAGGTATGGTGGCAATTTTTTAATAAAACTGAATATTAATTAATTAGTTCATTGTCACTCCCTGACCATAGCAGAAAACTTGTATTTTCCATGATTACATGGATCAGGTAACAGGCAGACAGGTATGGAATACTTTACACTCCATGTTTTTATTTTATCCCCAGTCCACTTATGTTAAAAATCATCCACCCTTCCTGTCTCTGAGGAGCCTTCCCACATGCTCTATGCCCCACCTCAAAAGCCTGGCACTCCCAAAGTCCAGTTGTCTTTGAAGTCTTTGAGGTGTCTGTGGGAGAAACTGGAGTATTTGAGACCAAAAAGTGCCTGTAGGTCATCTGAGTGCCAAGCCTCCATCACCACCTCTTGAGACCTAAAGACTATTTTAAAGTGCAATGTTTTTCTCCCTTTCTATGAAAGAAACACCATCCTGAGCTATTGATGCTTCAAGGACAAGAGCCCAGCCAGGGTGGCAGCCAGCTGTGGTCCATGATTTGTGAGGATGTGGATAATTCACAGGCTTTAAACTGAATTCCATTCAAATAATTTCCCTAAAAGATGAAAACACCAAGCCATTTGGGTAAACACACACACACACACACATGCATGTGCATTTTGCCTTCAATTTCAAGTGGTTCATAGACCACCCCCCCACCCAACTAAAGTCTATCTCTGGATCTCAGGTTAAGAAACCCTAACCCCACACCTAATCTGACAACTATTTTCTTAAAGATAGTTTGTAGAGTCTTTCCAAAGCAAAGAGAATAAAAAAAGAAACTAGAAATTCACTGCTTGGTTTTGTTTTTAGTGAAATCCTTGCCATCAGATTATTTTTTAAGGATTATCTGTCCTACAATTTGAACAGAGCCTACCGTGTTCTGGAAGTTGAAGTTTCTGGTTAACCAAGATTTTGCTACCTCTTATTTATATATTTCTCTATAGCTACATATCTAGGAGGTGCACAAAGAGTAGCCCATGGGACAGAGCCAGTCGTGTCTCAGGAAGATGATGCAAAAGAGGCCACAAACAGCCAACAATCTAGAATATCTCCAGTCATCACCAATAGGAATGAGGGTTGATTGAGTAGAGAACGAAGCAGCACCTGATAAAGAGGTGAGACTGCAAGGTGAGCTCAGTTTGTGTTTTGGCATATTTCAGAAAATAAAGAGAATGAAGAAGACATGACGTGACAACATGAGATAATCCAGAGTCTTCTGGCCAATTAGCCCTTAGGCTGAGTCCCTGTGCCCTTGCACCCCACAACACCTTCCCACATCAACTGGAGAGGTCACTCATCAGCGCTGAAACTTCCAATTGAGAAGGTGTCTTCAGGTGACCTTAATCATGGTTCAAGAACCTACAGTCATCCTTTGACTGCCAGTCATCCTCAACTCGGGCTGCACGTTGCAATCATAGAAGAATCTTGGGAGAAAAAACACATTCCCCACCCCAGACTAATCGAAACAGAACTTCTGTAAGTGGTCCCAGACAACTGGATTTTTCCAGTCATCCCAGGTGATTCTGTCGCACAGTCAGGGGGACCAAACCAAGCTAAACTCCTCACCTGTGCTGAATGACAATCACACCCTAGTTGGTTGGAGATGTGGAGTGAGTCTTGCCCATTCTCTATGAGGTAACTCATCGTACCTCTGCATTTCAGTGATCTTGGAGTGTGCTCTTGTTTCTACTTTTGTTAAGTGAAGGAAAATAAGTAATTTTGTACAGAATGACATCTATGTATTTGGGGAAAAATACACCAAAATGTTAAGAGTATTCATTTTGGGGTACTAAGATAATAGGTCATTTTTATCGCTTCGTTTGTATGTTATGTTTTCTATAAGAATGTTTTACTGTATGTTACATTTTCTATAGGGACTATGCATTTCTAAGCAAAAGTTAATTAAGTAAATACTTAATATTACAGATATCTCTCCATTTATAGTGGGGTACGTTCCAATAAACCCATTGTAAGTTGAAAACAGTGTAAGTCAAAAATGCATTTAACACACCTAGCCTACCGAACATCATAGCTTAAAAGTGTTCAGAACACTACCTTAGCCTACAGTGGGGCAAAATCATCTAACACAGAGCCTATTTTGTAATGAAGTGCTGAGTATCTCATGTAATGTATTGACTACCATACTGAAAGTGAAAAACAGAACGGTTGCATGGGTACACACTGGTTGTAGGCATGTGGTTGTTTACTTTCACGATCAAATGGCTGCCCCCGTCCAGCATCACAAGAGTATACTACTTTATGGCTAGCCTGGGAAAAGGCCACAGTTCAAGATTCCAAGTATGGTTTCTCTGTGTGTCGTTTTCACACCAGTGTGAAGTGGAAAAATTGTAAATTGAACCATCGTAAGTCAGGAACTGTGTTTTGGAAAAAAAATCCAGGAATAATTTTTGACGATGTGCAGGGGGTCCCAGAATCTAGTTATAGTCTAAGGAGAACCCCTTGCTAGAAAGAAATTCTTGGGGCCAAATCAAGTGGAGTTTTGGCTGAAATGGGGAAAAACAAAGAAGGAAATAAAAGAGAACAGAGGGACAAAACTAAAAAAAAGGAAGTGATAACAGAAAGCCCAAGCAGTCCGGAACAGGAGGTGAGGGGGTTGGCAAAAGAGGAAGATCAGAGTCCTAAAGACCAACTCTTGAAAATACGGGGGCTCTCAAGGACAAAAACTTCTCTTAAGTGTGATGGTTTTTGAACCAGAAGTCAGTGGATGGTACTGATATGTTTGGAATCCTAAACTGAACACTGAGCACGGAAAGTGAATTAATCTAAATCCTCAAAAAGAATAGCCCATTTATTTCAACGCTCCCCTCAATCAAAACCAAGCTGATGAAAAATAAAGTTCAGCATTGGTGAGAGGATTTATTAAAGCCAAACTGGAGAGAATATTCAACATTAGGAGAGGTGTTTAGGGGGTAAATAGAGCATGAATGATGGGCAGAGAAGGGAATTAAAAAAAAAAATCTGATGGCCATTATTTTACTCTTTAATTATCCCATGGTATCGGGCATATGACTGGCTTGAGTAAAAATTTTCCAATCTAAAATACAGAAGCAACAAGAAAAGCTACCGCTGACAGCTTTATCCTTTGAAGTTTAAATCTAAGCCATCAACAATCCACAGTCATCACCCTGTCCAATGGCTGATTCCTTTTTCCAAGCCTTGGCCTTTTGACTCAAGTGGCACAAACATGACTTTTAACCCAGTTAGAGCGGCTCTCGCGATGGCATTTTCTGTCCTTGCACAGAGGGAACATTTGCTGAAAGCTGACACTTCACCTCCCGGAAGGCAGAACAACATTTGCGGCTCTTGGGCACCCTTGTCCCTTGAGACTCTCTCCCTTGTCACAGAGTTGTCAGGAACTGTCCCCTGCTAACGTTTGAGCTGCCAACCTCTGGATCAGCACAGACCAGAGTCAATTGGAGGTAAGGAGCTCTTGTTGGCTTTTCTGGCTACCTCAGAGGAAAAAAAAAATTGCTTAGTGCCCAATTAAAAATCCCTCCATAAGAGACCCTTCCCCTGCCCCACCTCCCCCAGAGCCTACCCTTTCACTCAGAGCTGTGGGTTTCCAGTTCCCTTTCAACGCCCAATCCTGTCCTAACTCCCTGTATAAACAGACAGATGGAAAAAAGATAAGATTTCTTTTTTTTTAACTCGGTACTTTGTAGAATGCATTTTGGGGGAAAACTAAACTATTCCTATTTTTATTTTTTTTTTCATAACCTAGTCTAATATGGGGTTACCTCATTGCCACATATCAACATAGAAATGAGTTGTGAGTATATTCTGTTTATGGTCTTCTGTGGATACGACAGAAATCCCAGGTTGCTGGACTGAAAAGGACTTTAAACATTAGCTGGTTTGACTTCCCCTAAGCTGCTTAAACCCCTTTAACATTTTCCCAACCATCTGATGATCCGGCCTCTATTTAAACATCTTTATTAATGGCAAGCTTGTTATATTCCTGTATGATCCCATTCTGGGCAGCTGTGGGTGCTTGAAAATCCCTCCTTCCCCGCGTCTCCGCATCTGGGTTAGGTCCTTACGTCACCTGTCTGACTGCATCCTGACATTACTACACTCGCCTTGTAATCATTAGCTTCCTGGGCTCCACCCCACCTCTCCACGCTGCAGACTCCCTGAGGACGTGTTTCTCTTCGACATCGCGTCCTCAGCATATAGCACAGCACGCTTACTAGGCAATCAGGGACTATCTGCTGAACGACTTAAGAAATGAATAGCATGCACAAGTCAGCATCCTTGCGCTCACCAGGTAAGGCTGGAGGAGAGTATTAATGACAGCTATTTAAATAAATAGTAAAGATATTTAATATTTTAAATATTAAAAAAAGTTTAAATATTTTAAAAAATATTTAATTAAATTAAATATTTAAATTTAATAGTTTAAATAGTGAGTTTAAACTAGTCACAAATGTGTGAGCAGTTGCTAAGTGCCTTCTGCTTCTGGAGCCCGTTTTCTCACCTATGCAAGAGAGCACTGGACTCCATCATTGCCACCAGGGGCAGTACCAAGCCTCCCTAGGCGGATATAGAAACATGTGGGGGCCTCTTTGGCTGTCACAGGGTTTTTCAACTGGGTACTACTGGTGGGGACCAGAGATTCAGTATGCTCTGCAATATGAAAGACAGTCTAGCACAATGAAGAATTGCTTGCCACCAGCCCCATCCCCGTGAAGTAGCAATAGTGCTCCACTGAGAACCACTGTGGATTGAATACAGGCTGTGAGTCAGGGGACTGGGATTCTAGTGTGCCACCAACTAGCTGTGTGACCATGAGCATACTGAGTCACCTCTTTGTGCATCAACTTCCTCATGGGTCACATGGAGATAAAGATAATTGCTCGATGTTTTTACCTTCCATGGTAAAATCAAATAATCATGGTGAACACCCTGCAAATAATGTAGGAGGGCCATACACATGAGGCTTCATTGTTGTTTCATGAGAAGCATAGCACTTGGGTCAACATTTCTATAAAAGTAGGAGGGATTCTCCGCTGAGCGGAGCGCCGCTACCAAGGAGTGGCATCTGTTAGGATCCCGACAGTGTACACTGACCCTGACCTCATGGACATTTCAAGAGCAATGCTGTGATGGGAAAGAGAGGAGGGGGAGGCAGAAGGAGGGCAACACCAATCAGAGGAGGCATGTGTGTGGAAGGGGCATTCTCCAGCCCTGCCTGGAATTGCCTTCTTCTGGACTTCTGCTGGCGAACTCCTCCGGCAATCGCCTTTTAAAGCCAGAAATCAGGTCACAACCCTCTCCTGGCTTATAGCCCCCAGTGGTTTCCCATTATACTGAAGATACTGTTTGCCATGGCTCACAAGGCAAAGAGATGGTTCTCTCTGACCTCATCTCAAACCATCCTCTCTCTCACTGCTCTCCAGCCACGCTGGGTTTAGCAGTTTCCTTAAGCTTTGTTTTATTTTGTTTATGATTTGACCCAGCGAGTTCCTACCTTAGAGCCTTTACCATTTCCTCTGCCTCAGGCACTAACTCTGGATCTTTGCGTGGTTTGTCTCCATCCCATTAGCCTGATCTGGACTCAATGTTTCCTCCTCCGGGACTCTGACCTAAAATAGTCACCTCCAGCTCCACGCCCCACATCCCCCATCACTCCCCATTTTCTTCTTAGCATTTGCTGCTAAGAAACGCCTCAACTCTTTATATATTTGTTTTATTTTCTATCTTCCTTCAGCAGGATATAATTTCCATGAGAGCAGAGACTTTGTCTGCTTGTTCAACACTCTAACCACAACGCTTAGAGCAATGTGTGGGCATAGTAAACACTTAACGTATATTTGTTAAATAAAGAATGGATGGATGGGTAGATGGATGGATGGACAGAAGGATGAGTGGGTGGATGGATGGGTGGGTGGCTGAGTTCTTCTAGGTTTGGTTCAGGCATCACCTCCTCCGGAAAGCTGTTGCTAACTCCTCTAGGCCCATAATGCTCCCTGTTCACGAGCCAGTCAGAGTTGACCAGCTCACACAAAAAAATTCTGTTTATCCACCTGTCTCTCCACCAGCCTACGAGCCCCTCAAGGGCAGGAATCTTGTCTCATTTATGTTCGTATCCTCAGTGCCTTGAGTATTGCCTTGCTCATAATCATTCAACTGAGTTGAATGGCCTGGAGCAACCCACATTTTCTTTTTGATATGCACTGACGGGGTGGAAGAGATGGTCTATTCACCTCATAGTGAGCAGACTTCATAACCCCAAAAGTCTTTGGCAGGGAGTAGCAAATGGCCAGCTAACCCTGAGGTGTTTCAGTGGCAACTACTTGGAAGTTGACAACAGAATTTTAGATGTCATTGATATCTGTTACTGACTTTTAGGATTTCCCTTTATTTTGATTAACAGATATGCTCCCAGAGAAATGCATATAAATCAAGATTTTGCCCTTTTAGGTAGAAAATTATTTAAAATTCAAATTCAGAATTAACTCTGAAAGATCAAATCTTTCAGATTAAAAGACTGAAAAATATTTTCGATATCTATTTTGTGCCAGACACTATGCTAGGAATTTTGAAATTTGTTACTTCACAACAACCTAAAGCATAAGTATTAAGTATGCCCAGAGGACAAGCCTGAGGTTCAGGGTGGTTAAGTAGCTTGTCCAAGGTCTCACAGCTGATATGTAGCGGGATCTGGGTTAGAATCCTTAACTCCTGTATGTAAATTCCGTATATCTTACACAGCACCACTAGAACACAGCAGGAAATCACCTCTACTTTACCTGATTTGTTGGTTAGAATTCTCGGGTGTTGGGCTTTCTTAAAGAGAGGCTCCCGTGATTCCTTCTGCGGCTCTCCATCTCCACAACTCCGCTCCTTTAATTGCTGGTGGGGGTTTAGTACCAGAACTATACCGACTAGGTCTGACATATGGGTATTCCTACTTGAATGACAGATCGTTCGGGGAGCAAGTCCCTTTATAAGAAAAATGAAGTCCTTGGGAAGATTGAAAGCAATTTGGGTTTAAATCATTGTTGGCTTTGTGGTCCAGGGTGTATCAGCAAATAGATGAGCAGCTGCCTTCCTTAAAAATTATACAAAAAAACGTACAAATGTACAAAAAAAAAATCACTGGGCCAAAAGCAAGCCTCCACAAACTGAAATATTTTGGCTACAAATCCCTATAACAATGATCACACTATCTGCAAGTTCTGGCCATATATTATTAATACATTTTCAGAGAAAGGGTTTTAGTAAATGCAGATTTTACGGATCTCACTTAAAGCACAAATACTTTAGACATGTTTCAGGTAGAATTTCCTCATTGGATATGTTTTGGCAATATGTTTTGGTAGGTGGGATTTGAGATTTGCTTTAGTTTATTTTGGGAATCAGATTTTTTGGGGGGATGCTTGTGTTAATACAATCATGTGGACTTTAAATCTAATATAAATGTCATATAATCTTTAAGCCAACTCTAAACTTTTCCTGTTGTTTCTCCTTGGCACCCCTTGTTCAGAAGTCCTGCAGCATCAACGTGGTAAGCGGCATGGTGAGAGCTGGGGTCACATAGTCTATGACCTGGGCACACCTCTTTGTATGGAAAGTGTGTATGCAACTCTTGGCTCCACTCCTTATTAGCTGGGTGACCCAGGGCAAGTTGCTTAAGCCCCTCGAGCCTCAGTTTTCCTTACTATAAAGTGGGAATAATAGTGCTTACTCCAGAACATTATTTTTTCAAGAATAAATAAAATAATATATGTGAAGGAGCCTGAGGCCATAAGAGTACCCCTTGCTTTGCCAGTTATGGGACAGAAAGTAATGACACATGGACAACTCCACCTTGTATTTGTCAAACTTTTTGACAAATTAGGTGCAGATTCCTATTGGACTCATCCAAGCCCTGTCTTTGCATTGTGTGTGTCTATAGGTGTGTCTGCATTTACATGCTCTCTGGGAAGAAAAAGATTAAATTGTGATATGTGGAGACCACCTACGTAATGGTTAGGAACATGAGTTCTGTAGACAAATTGCATTGGTTTAACTCCTTGCTATCTCCATTTCTAGGAGCAGCAGGAAATGACAGAGGAGAAAACTGTGGCAGTGAAGGTGACAGAGATTCTAAGGAGGCTGGTGCTCAAGAAGGTGCCAGGGCAATGATCTGTGATGGGATAGAAGCCAAGAGCCTAGAGAGGTCCAACAAGATGGGTGGAAGGGAGAAATGATAGAGGGCAGAACCCAGGACCCAGTGGGGTAGGGACACAGGGACATTCTCTGCCTCCTGTTGATGACTTGTGTTGAAAGTAGGATTTGTGACTTGGGGTTTGGGAACATTGCAGGGTTTCTGGGTCACCTCATGTGGAGATGTGGGTTAGGCAGCGTGGAAGAAGCCTGCAGCTTGTTTGGCATCTGCTGAAATGGTCAGGCCTCATCCCGTAGCGCCATGTTGAGGGTGCCAGCTCGTGGGGGGAGCAGAGGGTTCGAGTGGGCACGTTTTCCCGGGAGCTGGAAGAACAACACAACCAGGGCCCTTTGTGATGACACACACTTAGCAGGTGACGATTACAGTTAAGACAAAAGAGAAGGGTAATTACATAATCTGTGCTTATAGATTTAATGTAACTCAAGCCACTAAATATGCTGAGTTCTGGGAGCTGGAGGCTTATTGTCAAGCTAAATATATTACAGATGATAATGTGGAATGGAGAACAGCACACTTGGGAACTAGACTTCCTGGGTATAAAACCCACCTCAACTACCCTAACAGTGTAGTTTAGGAAAAGTCACTTAACTTCTCTTTGATTCAGCTTCCTCATTGTTATGCGCTGAATTTTGTTCCCTCTAAACTTATCTGTTGAAGCTCTAACCCCTGGTACCCCAGTATATGACTGTATCTGGAGATAGGGCCTTGAAAGAGATGATTCAGTTAAAATGAAGTCATTAGAGGGGCACCTGGGTGGCTCAGTCCATTAAGCATCTGCCTTCGGTTTAGGTCATGATCTCAGGGTCCTGGGATCGAGTCCCGAGTCGGGCTCCCTGCCCAATGGGGAGTCTGCTTCTCCCTCTACCCCTCCCCCCCCATTCTTTTCTCTCTCTCTCTCTCTCTCTCTCTCTCAAATAAAAAAATAAAATCCTTAAAAAAAATGAGGTCATGGGGCGCCTGGGTGGCTCAGTTGGTTAAGCGACTGCCTTCGGCTCAGGTCATGATCCTGGAGTCCCGGGATCGAGTCCCGCATCGGGCTCCCCGCTTAGTGGGGAGTCTGCTTCTCCCTCTGACCCTCTTCCCTCTCGTGTTCTCTGTCTCTCATTCTCTCTCTCTCAAATAAATGAATAAAATCTTAAAAAAAACCACACACACACACAAAAACCTTTAAAAAAAATGAGGTCATTGGAATAGGCCCTAATCCAATCTGACTGGTGACCTTATAAGAAGAGGAAATTTTGACACAAAAAGAGACACCAGGGATGTGCCAGGATAGGGGAAAGAACGTGTGAAGGACAGCCATCTGCAAGCCAAGGACAGAGGCCTCACAGGAAACCAACCCTGACACCTTGATCTTGGACTTCCAGCCTCCAGAATTGCTAGAAAATTAATTTCTGTTGTGTAGGCCACCCAGTCTGTGATATTTTGTTATGGCAGTCCTGGCAAATTAATACACCTGTCTATAACACGAAAGTTACAAATAGTACGTGCCTTCCAGGGTTGTTATGAAGGTTAAATGAGATATTCCTTGTAAGGCACTTGTTGTCTTCCCTGAGCCATAGTTAGCGCTCAATAAATGTTAGAATTATAGAAAGTGCACCAGTTAAATTGTCATGGGTGGATTTCATTACCTAAGTCTCCTTATTGCCCAAGATGGCTGCAGGAGGTCCCACCATTGTACCCCAATTTTATCCAGGGTGGAGGACAAAAGAATAAAGAAGTGCAAAACTTCATTTTAAAGACACCTCCAAGAAATTATGCACACCCCTTCCACTGGCATTTCTTTGCCTAGAACTTAGTCCTATCACCACATCTAGCTGACAGGGAGTCTGGGAAATATACTCTTTACTCCAGACAGTCAAGAACCCGGCAAAAATTCCAAGATTTTATTATTGAGGAAAAAAGGGAGAAGAGATATTTGGTGGGCGCCTGGGTGGCTCAGTTGGTTGGGCGACTGCCTTCGGCTCAGGTCATGATCCTGGAGTCCCGGGATCGAGTCCCGCATCAGGCTCCCCGCTCGGTGGGGAGTCTGCTTCTCCCTCTGACCCTCTTCCCTCTCGTGCTCTCTATCTCTCATTCTCTCTCTCTCTCTGAAATAAATAAATAAAATCTTTAAAAAAAAAAGAGAGATATTTGGTAACAACGATTGATCTGCCACATGTACCATGTGTGTCCTTGTGAAAGAGGCACCATTGTTAGGTTATTTTTTTTCCAATGGGGAAACTGAGCCTTGGTTTCTTCTTCAAGGGCCATAGAGCTAGAAAGTGGCCAGGGTGTGATCTGACCCCCAGTCTCTCTCTCTGATGCTACAATCTGCTTCTTCACAAGTAAGATCGGCTGCACATAACCAAGGATCCTTGAGGTGAGGAGGACAAGCTCCACAAATCCCCGCTGCCATCAGATGGAAAACCATAAGTTGGAGTGCAGTCACTCGAGACATGAGGAAGAATGTCTTACCACAACAACGCACGGCAATGGGTCTTGAAGAAAAGTATGACATCACCTTGCCACTGCTGGGAGGTGCTTAGGGACAGGCAAGAGAGCACTGCCAGGGATGCTTGGGTGGCTCCTCCCCCTGGAAGTTAACCAGGGGTGAATCTGTGATTAGAAAGAAAGGGGCTTATATACATGAAGAAAAAATTATGATAGCTGTATCTGGTTAGGTTAAAGTTTTCCAGAGAAGAAAGAAGTCTGACAGAAAAGTTGAAAGAGTGAATGTTAGACTGGAATAGAAAAAAAAAAACAAAAAACTTTCACCAAAATGTCAGGGGAAAAAGAAATGTTGGGAAGTGAGACCATTAATAAGTGAGCACTGGCTAAAACTGGCGGCAGTTCGGAAATGGCGGGGAGCTACTGGGCTACTTTTTAAAAAAATGCTCGTTTTTTTTTTTCTCTTTTTATTCAGCTCATTTATAGCTGTCCATTACAAAACATCTAATCTCTTACAGGCAAATAGACTAAATAGAACATTAAAGATGTTTCAACTCTGATGTATTAGGCCGAGTCTGCCACTCAAGAAAGCCCAGGAAACTGCGTGGGGTGTTGGGAGCAAGTCTCAGAAAAAGAAAGTCTTCCCAACCGCTGCTTAGTCCAAGCACTGTGTTGGACTAAGGGAGGATGTGGGGTGGGCTGACTGAATTCAGACACTCTCAAGGTAGCTAGACAAGGAAGAGTGACCTAAATCTTACCTGAAAGCTAGGATCTTTGCCAGATTTTTGTTTTAAGGGTTCTTTTAAAATGACGCTGAGCAGCGTTTTCTTTTATTGGCCCAGAGGAGAGAAAACAATGTTAGGACTCATCCAATGGTATCCCTTGAATGCCATGAACCCTCCAAGTGGCAGCGTGGGGGATGTGTCCTAGGCAGCCCCGATGTGGTCTGAGGGACATGGAGCAGTTGGTAACCGACCACAGGTCTGGCCCTGGCCCTCTCCTCATTTTCGAGTATTTGAATACCCACTTGTGCTAGTCTTCCATTGGGGCAAGGGTCTTTCATTCCAAGCAGAGGTTGAAAGGCAAAGACGCCCTCCTCAGATAACCTATTTGCCCTGCAGGGCCCTCACATGTGTCGTTTCTTAGAGTCAAGGGCCAGAGAGGCCCAGAGTTGGGTGAGTTGGCCTCACTTTAACATTCGAGAGAAGTGGGAAAAGAGGAGTGGGAAGGGAGAGGTAGAAGGGAGAAGCACTGGGTACTCTTGATGAGGGGACTGGGTGAAGCTGGGACCAGAGTGACAAATGGGAAGGTGTGGGGGCTCCTGATGGTTTACTATTTCTCCCTGACAAGTTCCACCAGGGTCAGACCTGAAGGGTCTTATTCTTCCTCAAGTCCACTGGGGAATTCACCTTGGAGTAAGTGTCTGGAGAGGAGATATGTAGCTTCCTTTTAATTATTAAAACAATAAAATAATCATTAAGCGTTGGTTCTTGGGAGAGAGGTGCTAATCAAAATCTTCTGAGAATCTGACAAAAACTACGCTTCTTCTTCTCAAAAAAAAATGCATTTTATGCACAGCCACACAAAATATATTTTCATTTGATTTATGGACACCGTGGGAGCCCATCTTCAGATCCCATAAGAAGCATGGCTTCCTGGTGTAAATGCTCTGATTTATTTTTTAATAAACTAAAACAGATTTTGTTTTTGTGCATTCTTTCTACGTCTTCCATATGCATGCAAAATTGTTATCGTGCAATCATAATCTACATACAATTTATGCATTCTACTTTATAAAATCTGACATTATCTTGTAAACATTTTTCCATGTTGCCATATAGTCTTCATAATTATAAATTTGAATGAATGCATAATATTATATTGAATTGTTGCAGTGTAATTTTCCTAACTGTTCCTCAATGATTAGTGCTTAAATGGCATCTAATTTTGTAGTATAGATAATGCTGCATTGAATATCTTTATACATTTATCTTGCTTCTGTTTCATGTTTCTTTCAAACAAATTCCCAGGAGCGGTTTTACTGAATCAAAGAGTAAGAACATTTTTAATGGCTCTCGTGACATGATGTCATATCGGTTTCCAAAGGGGTTATAGTTTTTGCAACAGCCAACAATATAGATGTATCCCAATTTCACTGTACTTTTCCCTGGAATGGGATATAATCACTGAAAAAAAATTTTTTTTCCTAATTTAATAGTTGTCATAGGATCAAGGGGACGCCTGAGGTTGGGTTACCAAGGGGTGAAGTGGAGAATGAGAGGTGTGTTGGGAGAGTGGGAGAGTCTGAGTCTATAATGGGAATGGGTCACTCTCCTCTACTTTTTTTTTTAATTTTTTTATTGTTATGTTAATCACCATATATTACATAATTTGTTTTGGTGTACTGTTCCATGATTCATTGTTTGTGCATAACACCCAGTGCTCCATGCAGAATGTGCCCTCCTCAATACCCATCACCAGGCTAACCCATCCCCCCACCCCCCTCCCCTCTAGAACCCTCAGTTTGTTTTTCAGAGTCCATCGTCTCTCCTGGTTCGTCTCCCCCTCTGACTTACTCCCCTTCATTCTTCCTCTCCTGCTATCTTCTTCTTTTTCTTTTTTCTTAAAATATGTTGCGTTATTTGTTTCAGAAGTACAGATCTGTGATTCAACAGTCTTACACAATTCACAGCGCTCACCGTAGCACATATATAGGACCAGGCAGGAGATGTGCATTAAGGAGAGTACCGTTTGAGCCTTCACTTGTAAATTCCACCAGTCAAATGGAAACTGGAAGCTGGGGTTCAATCATGACCAGTAGGGTTACCCTCAGTCACTTTGTAAGGCTACTATTTTATAATCCGTGTTGTTGGTCTATCCCACTGGGCATACTGATCTCTCAAGCAACTGCCTTGTGACAGATAGCAATGCCACTCAATAGAAGCATGACGCAAGCCATACATGTAGTTTTCAATGTAGCCACATTAAAAAAGAAAAGAAAAGAAAGGAAAAGAAAAAACAAACAGGTGAAATTAGCTTTAATTATTTTCTTTAACCCATCGTACCCAAAATACTATCATACAAAAATTATTAATTAGATATTTTACATTTTTTATACCAAATCCTTGAAATCTGGTGCGTATCTTACACTTAACAACAAATCGCAATTCCAATTAGCCACATTTTTTTAAGATTTTATTTATTTGACAGAGAGAGAGAGAGAGAGAGAGAGAGCACAAGCAGGGGGAGGGGCAGCAGCAGAGGGAGAAGCAGGCTCCCCGCTGAGCAAGGAGCCCTATGCGGGGCTCGATCCCTGGTTCCTGGGATCATGACCTGAGCCAAAGGCAGATGCTTAACTGACTAAGCCACCCAGGCTCCCCCCAACTAGCTGCATTTTAAACGCTCACTTAGCCACATGGGTCCTGGCCACTGTACTGGATGGTGCAGCTCTGTGGTCCCAGCCCATCAAAGGTGGATGGGATCTACCTTTTAATGCTTTGAGCTACTGGAAAATCAAAACCATGTTCTTTATCAGAAACGAACATTTTATTAAAAATATAAAATATCCTGGGTTATATGGCTCACTGTGGATGTAAGGGAAACACCAGGAAATCCTGGCCTTGTGCTGCCATCCGTCAAAATATAGAGATTCTCAGGCCCCACTCAGACACACTGAAACAGGATCTTGGTTGCAGTGGGGGGAGTCCAGAAATCTATACTTCTAAAACAGATTTTTCATTACAGGTTTTAATGCAATAATATATGGGGGCTGTTATTCACAGGAGGAAACTGAGTCCCATAGAGAGTTAAGGGACTTACTCATGTTCTCATAGTCAGGGGTCAGCCAGCAAGAACCCTGGTTTGACCTGGAAGCTCATTTCCACACCACCACACTCACTGCCAACCGGTCTTCCAGCACAGTTCCTGCCAATAAAACACCAGTTTGTGAGTGACAGGTTTAGGGACAGTCCAAATAACTTTCTGGGAAGGTAACATATATTTTTAACCATTAACACAAATAAGAGGAGGAAGAATGAATTTCTTTCTCTAATCTGCCTTTGTTGAAATTGTTCTCTTGTCCCGTTAGAAACTAACCGTGGGATAAGATTCGTAGGCCCAAAATGACCCTCGGGGCCTGTCTTTAACAAAATATATGCCCTAGTCCCTCTGCCTGTTCTCACTGCAGAAATATGCAGGTGATCAAAAAAAAAAAAAAAGAAATATGCAGGTGAATACTTAGAAAGGACACTCGGAAATCCATGCCTCTGACAAGTTTTGGTCACAGAGGAAAGCCAGCCATCCTGCCTGCTTCAGCCAGGCCCATGTGGCCAAACACTCTTCAGACCCAAGTGTGATAATGGAACAAGAACGGCAAGAACAGTAGGTCTGTAAACATCCTGATGACAATGGGGAACAAACAGCTGGGCGGAGACCAAGTTAGTGCAGGCAAATGTGCTCGTGCTTTTGACCCCAGAGCAAGATGGATGGAAGCAGGGGGGCCAGCAGCTGCCACACAGCTGGACTCGGGAGGCATGTGAGAGCGTGACTTGCAAATCATGCTTGAAAAATTCATTCTACTGAGCTTGGACGTGAACACGGTCACATGGGCCCCCAGTCAGCTTGCACCCTGCAGCCAAGAGGGAGACAGATCTGCAACTGGGCTAATAAGAAGCAATAGCCTCCCTCCTGGCTGGACATGGCTGCCTTTCAGGGAAGGAACTGCACAGGATAGGCACTATATTTGGAAATGACCCTAAATTTAGACCTATTGAAGGATGGACTGGTTTGAGCAGAGAGAGAGAGAGCTTGGCTGAGAGTTGCTTAAATGTATTCTGTAAACATGTAAGGCATTTGTTGGGGTCTCTATCATAGTGTCTTAAAGGAAGGATTATTCTGACCTCTTCTAGGGGTCTAACACTTTGGGTGTGCAATGAGCCTTACATTAACTTTCACTTCACAGATGAGTAGATGAGCGTCCGAGAAATTAGGTAAACATTGCGTGTGTGTGTGTGTGTGTGTGCACTATTTATGTATACACTCTATAAATATATTCATGATGTTACATATTTTATGTAGCCTATATTTTAAGACCATATACATATATGGATGTATCTCTCTATATATATCTATATATATGGTAGTACAATCATTCATCCCACAAATACTTACAAAGCAAATACTAGTTACTAGACAGTGTCTAGGGATTGCCTCAAGAAGGGGAAGGGATGGGATATGGCCCCCAGCTCTCACCAAACTCACAGTCTGGGTAGGAAGAAACCATTAAACCAATAAGCACACATAAATATATAATTAGTCTGGAGAATGTGCTACCAAGGAAAAGTACAAGGGGTCACAAGAATGTATAGAAAGGGCCTGGCCAGGCTGGAGGAAGGGCCTTGGTACCTGAGGTATTGAGATGAGCAGGTGTAGACTATATAGTCTGTGTGCAGTGTTTGCTAAGAATCTGGAAATGAAACCATTAGTTTAGGGGTTCATCACGCTGTGGATGATGCAGGAGGTTCCTGAAAAGAGGCGAATGTCTCAAAGCGAAATCATAATTCTCCAGCCCAAATCAAAAGGTAGGACTTCACAGCAGCCGAGGTTAAAGTCCAATCAACTACGAACCACTAAGGATGTGGCACACTGTAGAAATGGAAATCTAAGTACAGATGAGCTCTCCAACTGGTTTGTTCTGCCCCTTAAGCTTGCGAAAAAATAGCAAGAAGCCCAAGACTGGCTTCTGGCTCTCAGAGCTTCCTAGTTTTGATGTTTCTTTTCTCTCTTCTCTCCTTCCCTTCATTTCTTTCTTTTCTGTCTCTACTTCTCTCCTCTTTCCTCTACTTACAGATTAGCGTCAGCTACTCTATTAATCTTGATTATAAATACCCATTTTCTTCATGTTAAATGCTGACCAGTTGTCTTCTAGGGTCCAAAATTTAAAACACTGTATGACTCAGTGAAACTTTTACTGTATCACAAAACTAAGCTTTTATTTGTATTTACACACACATGATCAATATCAAGGGTTGTTGCTTTAGGCTGGCATCAAATCGTTTTCTGGTATTCACCACTTGAGGTCATACACGTTCGAGAAAGCTCAGCCTGCTTCTTTATGGTTGATTTAGCCTGGAGGGTCTTTGCAAGCAAGTGGTAAAACCAACATAGCATTATAGCAATGTTCTCAAAAACAAAGAGTTGGAATTCTTACTGTAGTCTTTCCTAAGTAAAGGGGAGACTTCCTGCCTTTGGTTGCTCAAATTCAGCAGTTTCCAAGAGGCAAAGACATCAACAATTTGGCAGAAGCAGGAAAAACAAAAACAAAAAACTAGCCAGTGGACCCAAGTGAAGTTTCAACACAGCGGTTGCCTTGGAACCCATTTGGAGGTTAACTTGCTCTTGTTTCTCCAGCATTTCCTAGCTTAAGGAGATTTGTACTCCAATTCCTGCCTCATCCCAGCTCCAATAAAACAGCGATAAGATGCCCCGGAGGGTTGAAGGCAAGCCTGAGGGGGCAAGCGGGGTCAAATCACATCATGGGAACAAGATGGGATATTACATAGTTTGAGTGTTGACTGTTTCCCACTTGCCAACAGTAGGACGTTTGTTCTTGTTGTTAAATAATTAAATAGGCAGTTTGTATTTATTTAACATACAGACTCTAGCCAATTCCTGCTGACAACTACCAAAATAACCCCGCATTTCCTAGCTCCCAATCGCTCCGAAGCTTGTTCTCTGACTGCGGGGGCATCGCTGCAGAGTGAAACTCCCCTCCAAGTCTCTGAACACCTTTTTTCATCACTTCAAACAATAAATTAATTCACAGCGTGTGATCCAAAAACAACAGCCCAGTTTTATTGGATGAGGTTCCCGTTCTCTGAGGCACTTCCCACCAGCAGCGCGGAGCTGTCTTGCAACTATCTCGGCTGTGAGTAAGAAGAAAAAAAGCTACAACTTTTCCCCATGTGTGCTTGTCCAATAAAGAAAGCGAACTGTGCTCTCATGATTTAAAAATAGGGGGTGGAAATGGATGAGAAAGTCGGGCGTTTGGGAGAAGCCGGCCATTGAGGGAGTGGCGGAAGGACATATTTAAATGTCGTGTTGGGTCATCTGTGGATCTTTGAAACAGTCCATGGTGAAGTGAAAGCCCGAGCTGGTCCCCTGGAGGTGGGCAACAGGAGGGGGAAACCGCTGAGCCGCCGAAGACAGCATCCTCCTGATCAGGGGAGGGTGCTGCTAAGGAGATACTGGGAATATTTATGTCTTATCAAGGCTTTTACTCTATCACATGCGCAGAAACTGTTATCAGAGGAGATAGAAACCGGACGCCTCTGGAGGTTTCTTGGACGGGATAGTGTTTGGGGTACTGAGGCAGTCCGTGCTAAAGAGGGCTCTTTGGTGGCAGCTGACATGGGAGGAAGTTCTTGGCCCTGCCCTGTTTGGCTACCCCTCCGCCAGCAACAGGACAATGTGTGGGGTACCATGGTACCGCATCAGCGTCCTCCTGATGTTCCCCCTAAAGCGGGCACCGAAGGACCACCCTGGGGGAGAAGCAAGCAAAGGAAGAGGCAGGAGGGAAGTCCGGGGGGAAGAAAGGTTCTTTCTCTACTCCCCACTATTTTCTACACCCCCTCTCTGACTCTTGAATGGTCCCCTTACCGTGCAATTTGCCTTTTTAAGTGATTCTACTGATGGTGGGTACTATGAAGGCCTCCTTGTTGTCAATATTAAAACTAAGCATCGGGGCACCTGGGTGGCTCAGTTAAGCGTCTGCCTTTGGCTCGGGTCATGATCCCGAAGTTCCAGGATTGAGCCCCATGTTGGGCTCCCTGCTCAGCGGGGAGTCTGTTCTCTGTCTCCCTCTACCCCTCCCCTTGCTCCTTCTCTCTCTCTCAAATAAATTTAAAAATAAAAATAAATAAAACTAAGCATCAGCAAGTCGAAGTGGCTCCACTTGGAACGGTTCAACTTTAGAAGCACCACAGAGGTTGGAACGAAGGTAAAGAAAACCATTCACACAAGTAAGAAGGAGGACCCTGTTTGCATGGCACAGCATTTCATCTGGAATATAGTGTCTGAAGCAAGAAGTCTTTCTCCCTATTACCTGTGCATTTTAAATGGTCTGGCCTCAGTTTCCTCATCTGTGAAATGGGCCTGCCCACTTGTCACTGTATTGTTCTGAGGATGGAAAAGCGTCGTGGAAAGTATTCTGGGCTCTATCATTCATCGTTAGTGCTGTTCTTGAGGCACCAGAGTTCATTTCTACCTCTTCCAAGACAGGAAACTATCGATAAAACCTCAGAAGTAGATTTTTTTTTTTAAGTGGTTACTCTCCCCCTGATTTTCTCATTTGTAAAGGGAGGAAGTTTTCCTATAAAATCTCCAAGGTTTCTTCCAACATTTAAAAAAAAAGAAAGGCAGGCAGGCAGTCTATTCAAGAATGTCAGTCATGGAGTCTTGACCTACTTTGGAATGAGAAGCAACTTCTCAGGAAACCTCAGCTTAATCTCTATTAGCTCAGCCACAGAAGCAGATGTTCTGGGCTTGGATGGCTCAGGAGCTGAGGCAGAGACCTTGGCACGTGTCTAAGGCAATATTAAAGTGGGCGTGGATACCAGAGAAGTGTGTCATACCTGCGCATTATCTGGGACCACACTGCCAGGAGGCTCATTCAGCTATTCACAGCCAAGAACCATTCTTGGTCACGGTCCCAAGTCTCCTATCAGAAGCCTGCTTCTGGCACATCACCTATCCCACGGTAATCTTTTCCATTCCCCAGACCATGAATCAAGAAACCACTGCCAGAAGCAGTCAAGTTGCTGACCGGATTTTCTGGAAGGGTCCCTCACCAATCTCTGCACTTTATTTCTTCTCCCCCTCTTGTCCCACCCACTGGGTCCCTCTACCTTCTTCTCTATCATCCCTTTTCTCTCCTAATCCTTTCTCTCCACTCCATTTTTTCCTTCCTCGGCACCTCAGCTGATGGCAGATACTATTTTCCATATTTCTAAACCTCTAGCAGAATCCACACAGCCAGCTTCACTTCCATTCCCCTTCCCCTCTTCCTTGCCTAGCCCATTACGATTCTTCCCCTCTGAGGACAAGGGTACTGTGTGCAAACTGGGATCGAATACAATCAACAAGGAACTTAGTGATGCCCCACGCCCACAGTACTCTAAACCCCAGCATGATAGTCAGCAGATCAGAAGACCAAACATCAAGCCCTTATTAGGATGGGACATTTTTGTTCCCTATGGAGACTTAGCCTCTGTCAGTTGAATCCCTTGACATCCACAATACAGAACTGGATAATGGACAAAGAAAGAAAAAAAAAAAATCACAGTTTGGAGGTCATGGAAAAAAAGGCAAAGAGACAACTCAAACTAATGTGATAAATACCAAGTGAGAGACAAAAAGCTGAATGAGATGGAGAAGCATTTTGTGGGGAGGGGGCCAGTGTTAGTGAATGGGAACTGCAGAGTAACATGGGGTGCAAGAGAGTTGGGGAGACAAACAGGAGACAGGAAAAGGGTCTCTGTTGTTTCCTCATAGCCGTTTTTAAAAAAGAGATACAATTTAGAGGCTGGATTCCTTCCTGATTACTTTTGGCGATTTCATCTATCAATCTTTAAATGTAAGTCTCTCTAGAAACTGAGCCCTGTGGGTCAAGGAGGCAGATGGTTACACACCTGAGTTTAGGTAAGTATAGGAAATTCTGGGTTGTCTTCAGATTAAGCTCTGACCACTGAGGTTTAGAAAGGGTGACAATCGCTAGAATTTCCCCTACAGTACTCTCTCATCAGACACATTTTTTTCCCAAGGGTAGTTATTTTAGCAGAATTGGAGATAAATGTCATCCCTGCGCATTTGGTTTTTGATACAGTCTTCCTCGACTGAGAAGTGAATGCTTTAATTCCAGGCTTACCTGAAGCCATTAGGAGACTACTGAAGATGTAAAACTCCTGTGCTAGGCTGAAAGTAAGTAGGTTTTAAGGCTAGAAGAATTCTCTCTCTCCACAGTTCAAATGGCATTCAGAAATCCAATTAATGTTTGGTTTTTAAAGCAGAATCTGTAATTGTGTCCATTACTGTCAACTGTTCAGTTTGATAATAAAATAGGCTACTCTAAAGATGACTTATAGTCATTAGGGAAGTCTGGGTCTGTAGGATAAACTTTCTCTTTGGAATAGTAATATTTTACATTTTTATAATTTCTTTTATCCAGGAATTGCAAAGCATTTTGAAATAGTTTGGGGTGATGGGAAATGTAATGTTTCATAAGTTATATTACATATGTCAATACTTTGCCTAGGGCCAGAAATGACTTATGTTATGGCAGTGATGTGGGTATCTAATTTTATTCTACTTACACTGTAAAAGTAGTATTGTTAGGGGCGCCTGGGTGGCTCAGTCATTAAGTGTCTGCCTTTGGTTCAGGTCATGATCCCAGGGTCCTGGGATCGAGCCCCGCATCAGGCTCCCTGCTCAGCAAGGAGTCTGCTTCTCCCTCTCCCACTCCCCCTGCTTGTGTTCCCTCTCTCACTGTCTCTCTCTCTCTGTCAAATAAATAAATAAAATCTTCAAAATAAATAAGTAAAATAAAATTAGCACTGTTAATAATTACAATAGCTATTATTTATTGAAAGCAGAATGCTTCTTCCGTTAGGCATTATATTAAGTGTTTTACATGTATTAGCTCATTTAAACTTCCTGTGAATCTAATTCTAAATCTCATGTCATCCTAGTATGATTCTTTAAGAAAAGTACTCTTTTTATCATTCCTTCACAGAGGATGTATGTTAAATTCAGAGAGGTTGAGTAACTTGTCCCTTGTCATATATCTGAAAGTTTGACTGTGTCCCTTTTTGGGTGAGGACCAGTCAGTAAAATTTCCAGTGGTCAGTTACTTGTCCAAATGTCATCTGCATGGCATTTTATGCAACCTCTTAGATCATGAGGAGATGCACTGCTTAATCCTCAAACTGTGTGGCTGAAATCTTTGCCAATTCTTCGATGTGCTAAGGTGTGGCTCCATTGTCCACTAACACCTTAGTAAGCAGAGAAAACTCAAGGGTGATTTTGAAAATACAGCAAATGACAACGCTTCCCAACTGTCAGCCAGTTCTCTAGAATTACAACTACAGAATTTACCATAGCCAAAAATTCCAGGATTTGAAGATACAGGGCCATCATCTTTCCCCTGGATTGTTGCGATATCCTCCTCTTAAATGGTTCCCCTGCTCCTACTCTTGTCCCCTACAATCTCATATTGATGTAGAATAATCATCCTGATATGTAAAACCAAGTTAGTTCCCTGCTTACCATCTCTCAGTGCTTTCTCATCATATTTAGAATAAAGCCCACAGTTGAATGCTCTACATGATCTAACCAAGTCTACCAAGAACCTGCTCCCATCTTATGCCACTCTTCCTGGCCCACTCCTTACCAGCCTGACTCACTCAGATCTCCAGACACACCAAGTTTGTCCTGCCCGAGGGTCTTTATAAATGCTGTCACCCCCTGCTGAAACCTCTTACTCCTAGTCTCAGGGCTCAAATGTCATACTCGGCCTTCAGTGACATGCACACACTCGCATACACACCCCTAAATTCCCCTACATTTTCTCCTAATGCCCTCTGTTTTTCTTTCATAACTCTTATCCATATGTCTTTCTTTCTTTTTTTTTTTTGAGTACTTGTCTAATGAAGGCCATGAAGAAAAACTCCTTAACTTTTTCATCACCATTGGACTCCCAGTGCATGAGACATTGCCTGGTGTGCTAGGTACCAATGAAATATTAGTAAGTTGAGTGACTCCAAATGTAATTCCTTATTAACCACCTAATTGCCAATTGCTTTGGAAATATGTTCAATTTCTCTAAGTCTCTGTCTTTTCATCTGGTAAATGGAGCTCACAATAACTATGTCGCAGAATCTATATGAGGAAGACATACGATAACGTATATGCAATGCTTCATAAATTATTAAACCTTGTATTATAAAGTTTTAAATTTCACATTCAGCTTCACGCCTTGGGAGCAAAGGGCACTTCCTCCTGTCTACTAGACTATGCTTACAGAAGGAGCCAACTTTGGACAATGCGTGGGCAATTTTCACAAGGCTTTTAACTGGACTCCAGGGCACTCAGAGGCTCAGAAAGGAGTGAAACAGGCCCAGCTTGTCCCCTGAGGAGTGTACCAGCCCCTCAACTGAGCTCGATGCCCAGATTGCTTATTTAGGCTTCATTGACTCAGCCACCTCCTGTTGACCTTTTGTCGTCTTTCCTAACTCACTTCTCTCCCAAAGCACAAAGCCAAAGGGAACCCACAAGGGCATGTGTATCAACAGGGCACATGTCCCTGGAAAGGCAGGGTGACTTGTGATTATTTTAAGTGACAAAAAGATGGAAAGGTTTGGCAGGCATCTAACACACGGGGCTCCTTATCTATACTCAAAGTAGACATCACTCTCTTAACTGTTTCTAGACTAAGACTTTCCCTAGGGGCTTTGATGAAAGCCCTCTTGTTTCTTGTTGATCCTGACCTAAAAAAGCAGTAGTGTTAGTAACTATATTAGGGGAAAGGTCAGGATGATTAGAGGTCATTTTCTAAGGGATGAGGTTACCTGTGGACACCAAGGTCTAAGATATATGTTTTCCTTTGACTTCTTTCTTCTCACTAGTGGGCAGACTAGTGACATGGGTATCTGCATCCGTGGAACCATCCTTAGAAGTTCTCTAAACCTCTCTAGTATCTTGAGGTAAACAGAGAACCTCAGAGCAGACTGTAGATCTTCCTTGACTTACAAAGGCTTACTTTCTGATAAATCCAGTGTGAGCTGGAAATACCATAAGTAGAAAGGGCATTAAATACACTTCGCCTCCTGAACATCGTTAACTTAGCCAAGCCTGCTTTCAACATGCTCAGAACACTCACATTAGCCTACAGCTGGGCAAAATCATCTAACACAAATCCTATTTTATAATAAAGGGTTGAATATTTCATGCGATTTATTGAACACTGTACTGAAACTGAAAAACAAAATGGTTGTATAGGTACAGAATGGGGTTGTATGTCGGTTGTTTGCCCAGATTCAAACCCAGAAATGTCAGACTCCAGAGCCTAGACTCTAATCTAGGATGCTCCTCCTGAGTCTGAACAATGAGTAGAACTCTGGGATGAGTATTTGAAAGTACTTCTTAAAGTAAGAGTCATAAAGAAAAAAGAAAGGGTAGGGCTGACAGGGCACCAGCTCAGGAATAGATATTGGAACAGAACTCTGAAAACTGGTGCGTCCTGCCTGGGGAAGAAAGTGCTGAGCAGATCCAGCTCTGGTGGGTGGTGCACACCTGGTGAGAAAACAGCACCAGTTCACACTGCGCCCTAGGCTGGCAGTGGGAGCTCCAGGGAGGGTAGCACCGACTCCCTCGTGCTCCCTCCACCCAGGCTGCTGCTTTGGGATCTACTGTGAATGCAAAACACTTCCCACCTTAAACACCAGGTTGGGCCTCTCCCTGCAACTCTGACTAGCCGTAATAGGAACTGGAGGGATGCATCAAAGAAAGAGCAGAGCTGGGGATCCAGTCAGCAAACTTTAATTGCTCCAAAGGAACGGTTATGGTGTGTCTACATAAAAGCCCCTTATCTGTTAACCCAATAAAAAAATTTCAAAGGGCCCACAAAGACGTATTAACCAAATGTGTAATCTGTTAATTACAAATCATCCATCAGGCAACCAATAGATGTTTTAAGCGATTACTTGAAAGTTTATGCACTTCCATGGGAGATGGTTTTCCTGAAGCCTTTTATGTTCACTTTTAAACTGAAATATACATAAAAATTTGGTCCTCAGTATAAGCTACCTACTGTTAAGGGAACTCCCACATCAAGATGGAATATCTGAACTCTGGTGAGTTTACAGATGCAGACTATGATGTCGAGAACAGCTCCTAAATTGTACTAAAGGCAATGAATTTGGGCCTTGAAGAAATTTGAAATGGGGTCCACATGAATAAAATGCTGGTCTTAATTTAAGAACTAGCAGCTTTTGGTGTGTCTCAGCCATGAAACTAGAGCATCCTGGCTCTTGGGCTGAATGAGACCCTTGTGAGGTGGTTTCACCCACATATATATTCATTCAGCCAACAAATACTCATACTGCACTCCTACTCTATGCCAGACAATTTGCTACACAAGGAGGATTGGATTGACAAGGTCCTGCTCCCACTGAGCTTGCATTTGGATGTCAGCAAGAAATAAGGACATGGATAAGATAATTTCACAGAATGGGTTGCTATTGAGAAACTAAAAAGAGATGAGGGGATAGTGATGATCCAGTAGGAGGCTGGAGAGGGGCTGATCTAGACTGACTAGAAGGCCTCTTGAGGAATAGGATTCTTCAGCTGAAGATTGATGAGAAGAATCCAGGGGAAAAGATGAGCAGTGAGCGTGCCATGTGTGAGAAACAGAGAAGGCCAACACGGCTGGAGCAGTGAGCAAAGTGCTTACAAAACAGTTATCAAAGAGGCAGGCAAGGGACCAGCTCCCCTGGGGGCTTGTCATGGTAAGTATTCTGTGTTTCATTTTAAGTGCAGTGGAAAAACTATACGAGTGTTCCAAGTAGAGGGATGACATGGACATATACATTGAAAAAAAGAATGTTCTGGCTGCTGAGCGGATAATAGATCATAGGAAAGCATGAGTAGATAGGGAGACAGGTCAGAGGCTATTGTAATAATCCGCACGAGAAACAAAACCATAGGCTTGGATTACAGTGATAACAATGGAGATGGTGAGAAGTGGCTGGGTTTGGAATCTATTTTGGCAGCAGAGCCAACAAGACTTACTGCATATGGAGAATGAGGGAAAGTGATAAATGGAGGCAACTCCTGAGATTCTGACCTGAACTATTGGATGGATGATGGAGGTGGTCACTGAAAGAGGGGAAGTTAGATGAGGAAGAAGTTTTGGGAGACGGAGTTGCAGGAATCAGTAGTTCTGTGTTGAAAATGAGTTGCATCTGCCTGTTGGGTATCTAAATGAATGTGTCAAATTGACACTGAATACTTAGAGTTCAGAGAAGAGGTCAGGGTTGGAGCTTTAACATGAGAAGTATCTTCATGTCAGGAAAACTGAGACTTAAGCATAGGGGTCATTTTTGACTAAGGTCATTGAGCTCATGTGCATAACCTCACAGACCCCCATGATGGCCTCCTTCTGCCCCTCAGCTGTGTCTGTGACTCCCTTGCCTGCTGAATCTCCAGCCACACCGCCTTTCACTCTATTTCTCAAAGGTGCAGAGCTCCTTCCTGCCCAGGACCTTATACCCCATCTGCCTTTTGCCTGGATGTTTTTTTAGTTTTCAGTCTGCTTAGCGTTCAGCACAAAGTCATTTCTTGGAAAGGCTTTTTCTGACCCCCTGAGATAGATCGTATATATCTCTGCAATATGCATTCACAGTTCCTTTTATGCGTTACATGTCATAATCAAATTTGAATATGTGTGATTATTTGATTAACTTCTGCTCATCTCCTAGAAGAGAAGCTTCATGAATGGTCTCTTACATATCCAGGACCTGGGTAATCAGGAAATATACACTGAAATTGGCAATTGATATATAGTGGTAATCTATAAATACATGTCAATATCTGTTGAAAGAATGAATAAATTTTTAAAATTTTAAGATTTTCTTATTGAATTTTAAAAATTGATGACTAGATAGGTAGATGGATGGTTTTATTACATGAACGATGTCAGGGAAGTTATTTAGCTTTCCTTCATCTTCTACTAGATGTATACAATTAAAGTGAAAACATCTTCTTTATCCTTTGGGGGATATTAAAAGGCTAAAGATAAAGTGCTTTGTTAGTTTAAAGCTAAGACCTATATAAGTACATAAGGGTATTTCTAAACACAGAGAAAATATCCAAACATCATTTAGTTAATAGTCCACTTTACCAAACCTTTTCTTAGAAGAAAAAAAAATTCATTTGAACAGATTCTCATTTTTCCTCCTGCTCATCCTTTGCTCACACTTTTAGAGAGTGGACATATTTATAGAAAATGTTCCAGTTCAGAGGGACCAGGAACATCCCTGGAAATCTTCTAATAACTCCAGAATTAATCCCCAGAGGTTAGAAAAGCTGACTGTATTTTTCTCTCCTGTTGCCTTCTTCATTGATGGCCAAAAGACTTGGGACTCAATAAAGCCGTCAGAGGGCATCTGTGGGCCATGGGAAAGAAAGTGCCCTTTGCACTTGAGCCAAATGTTAAGAAGTCCAGCTACCCTGCTGGAAAGACCATGTGCAGAGGGAGAAGTCCTGGGATTACATGGAGCATGAGAGAACAGCCCAGTGATTCCAACATCTGAGTGGAGCCCAATCTCCCTGCCATCCCCACTAAGGTCCCAGAAATGTGAGTGAACCACATATGGAGATTTTAGTCCATCCACCCCCACTGTGACTATAGGCACAGCTGACACTGTATGTGAAGCAGAAAACTCATTGCCAAGTTAGTCCACAGAATCATGGGAAATAATACATTGTTGTTGCTTTAACTTTCTAAAGCATGTAGTGATTTCTTAAGCATCAACATAAAAGATTATTTGTATTTTTATATACCAGGCACAATTAATAAATAGCATTTTTTCAAATATCATTTATGCATCAAAACAATCAAATATCTAGGACTAAATATAATAAAAGTTGTTAAGATCTAC
>NW_027397066.1:42966095-43074133 GCF_003265705.2 Callorhinus ursinus | reverse complement strand
GCTGTGTTTTATGTGCTATTTTGATTCTGGAATAATTTCTCTAAGTTTGCAGTTATTTCAAAATAAAAAGATTTCAAAATTGCACTGGCTTATTGGATACCTCCACTGCGCTTACACCAGTTGATATGGTTTCTGAGGTTATTAAGTATTATAAATAAGTGAATAAATGGTCGAATAGCCTGCCACAGCCCGTTCTGAGTGGTTACTGAGAAGTACTCCAATCCCAGCTGCCCAGCTAGGTTTAATGAAAAGGGTGTCCCCAGTAACCCTACAAGGGGAATTAGCAATCAGATTCCTCTAAGTGGAATTTGCAATGACTTACAAGTCATTTATAATATCCCTCAAATGTGGGAAAATACAAGGTCTGTGACACTTGTGTAACTTTTCTTGTCATTCATCAATTCAGTCATTGAGCACCTACTATGGGCCAGGCCCTGTTCTAGGCACTGAGGGTAGGGCTAAACAGTAGAGAACATATATACTACCTGAACCCCAAAAGGGAACATAAGAAGGTAGCAATATAAGAACAATATAATTCAGGGCGCCTGGGTGGCTCAGTCGATTAAGCCACTGCCTTTAGCCCAGGTCATGATCCCAGGGTCCTGGGATCGAGCCCTGCACCAGGTTCCCTGCTCAGTGAGGAGTAGTCTGCTTCTCTCTCTCCCTCTGCTGCTCCCCCTGCTTGTGCGTGTGCACGTTCTCTCTCAAATAAATAAATAAAATCTTAAAAATACACACACACACACACACACATATATATAAAGCAAGCAATATTTATCCTATAAATGCTTATTGGCTGGATTGCAATACAATGCAAACATTTTCATATGCCAATTAAATACAGAAACAATAGAGCTATGAAAAGTCTGTCTACTTAATGCTTAAGGATCCAGAATTACCATGCTAAGGAAGCATGTGTGTTGTCACTGCCATCCACCAATATATTCAGAGCCACCCCCCACAACAACTTCCCACGGGGTCCATACCAAAGAGAAGAAAAAGAATAAAAGCAATCATCTATGGGAGAGATTATTGCATACCAGACAATGAAAATGGTATGCTTTGTTGTGAGTTAAGTTATGCCCCCCAAAAGATACGTGGAATTACTAGCCCCTGGTACCTGTGATTGTGGCCTTATTTGGAAAATAGGATCTTTGCAGATGTAATCAAATTAAGATGAAGTCATACTGAATGAGGGTGGCCTCTAACCCAGTGACTGGTGTCTTTATAAGAGAAAGGAGAGGGAGATGGAACACAGGGACACAGAGACGTGAAGACATACAGAAAGCAGGGAAGACAATACACTTGACGTTAGAGGCAGAGCCTGGAGTGATGCAGCTGCAGGACTGAGAATGCCCAAGGATTGCCTGCAACCACAAGAAACTGGGAAGGGGCAAGGAAGAATTCTTCCCTAGAGCCTTCAGAGGGAGGCCGGCCAGACTTGCCTACATCTTGATTTTTAGCTTCTAGGTTCCAGGAGTTTCCAACCACCCAGTTTGTGGTACTTGGTGATAGCAGCCCTTGGAAACTCACGTAGCCCTGTTTTATAATTAAGGATGCTGGAGGTCAAAGACGTTACACAGCTTGCTCAAGTTCACACAGCTAGTTATTAGCAGAACCAAAAGTCAAAGCAAAGCTGAGTGGCTCCAAAACCCATCTTGCCAACTTCTTTCTACCTTATAGTGTGACTGGATGATGCATAGGCTTCTCTTCCATGTCAAAATTAACATGGCAGAAATGAACTCTTGATCCCCCTCTTTTCCTTCCAGACTCCCCATCCCAATAACTTATATCACCATTCACCCAATTTTTTCATTGAAAAACTAGAGTCACCCCAGCTTATCCCCATTTCCCAATCCCTTATGTCTAATCTGTCAGCAAGTGCTGCTCATTTCATCTCCAAACTGAATCCTCAATCTAGCCATGTCTTGGGGCCTTCACTGCGACCACGCTGATCAGGGCTACGTGAACCCTGCAGTAGCCCTCCCATTTTCCCTCTTGCCCCTTACGCTCCATCTCCACCTGGCAGCCAGGGTGAACCTTGACAAATATAAATCAGATCCCACCACTTTCCCTGTTAAGGACCTCCAAGGACTTCTGACCGCACTCCAATAAAAAGCTAACCCTTGTCATGATAGAGTGGATATCTGTCATTTCTTTGGTTATTCGGGATCCTAACCTGCTTGCTACATTTGGGAAATTCCCGATTTTGGGGTTTCAATAGGTGGTAGAGTCTACTTCCCACTCCAGAACACTTCAGATACTCATTTTCCAGGCTTTTTGTGTCCCCATTCGATCACTGAAGGCCTGAGTAGAACAAAAGGCGTGGTGAAGCAGAATTAACTCTGCCTGAGTGTTTTTGAGCTGGGATGCAGGGTTTCTTTTCCCTGCCTTCAAACTGGAACTTGGGGACTGGAACTTACACCACTGGCTCTCCTGGGTCTCTAGGATGCCAACTGCAGCTCTTGGTACTTCTCAATCTTCATAATCATGTAAGCCAATTCCTTATAATAAATCTCTTTATCTATCTATACACACATATGCGTACACGTCCTCCATCCTATCGGTTCTGGTTCTGTGAAGGACCCTAATAGACCCACCACGCACGAGCTTCAGTGACCTCGGGGAATTGTCCTGATGACGGGTTGCAGCACCTTGGTCACCATCCAGTGAAGGGTCCAGGGACCAGCGCCAGCAGCGGAGGTAGCATTGTCCGTGTCCAGCTGCCACCCCCCTTCTCTTGTCACGCTTCCAAATCTGTCCCTGGCAATCCTACCTAAACGCCTTTCAGTAAATTCCTTTTCTGATATGATCTTCCAGTCGGTCTCTGTGACTTGCAAAGGGACTTGTAAATGTGGCTCATAAGCCTTACAAGTCCTACCTCCTTGCCCAGTGTCATCATATCCAACCCTTCCCACGGGGTCCCTACGCTCCCTCTCTCTGGACCCTTTTCCTCCCAGCTCTTGCCGCCTGGGTCTTTGGCACTCGGCCTTCCCCAGGGCTTTACATGGTGGCTCCTTCTTGTCATTGAGGATTCAGCTCAAAGAGCTCCTCTCAGGGAGGACTTTTCTGACTGTGTGACCGAAAGCAATCCCTTCTCCACCAAGATAGTCTCATGAATGATTTTATTTTCTTTATAGCCCTTGCAACTACCTAGAAGTGTCTTGTTCATGGTTTTACATGTTTATGGTCTACCTCTCCCATTAGAAGTGATCCTAGGAGGGGCGCCTGGGTGGCTCCGTTGTTAGGCGTCTGCCTTCGGCTCAGGTCATGATCCCAGGGTCCTGGGATTGAGCCCCGCATCGGGCTTCCTGCTCTGCGGGAAGCCTGCTACTCCCTCTCCCACTCCCCCTGCTTGTGTTCCCTCTCTTGCTCTGTGTCTCTTTCTAAAAAAATAAATAAAATCTTAAAAAAAAAAAAAAAAGTGATCCCAGGAGAGCAGGGACCTTTTCGGCCTTGTCACTGCTGCAACCCGAGGACCTCGAACGGTTTCTGGCCCAGGCCAGACTTCTCGGGGGTCCCGTGACCTGCTCCAGGGCTCACTCTTCATGCCCGAGCATTAATTTCTGACTGTAGTAAACTCTCGAATTTGTTCTTTCTGAGGATCTAGGCTTTATTCCCCTCAGGGCGCCAGCAGGGGTGGTGCTGTCCAGGTCGATTATTGCCATTGCCGTTTAAACTCTGAAAACTGCTAGAGTGTTTGACAGGAAAAAGTTAGAAGGCCAAAAGCCCCGACCACCCCAAGCTCCAAATGTCATCAAGAGAGGCCTGGCTGGGCTGGCAACAAAGGGCGCCCACTGGGACTTTTCACTGAGAAGCAATAGTAACGAAAAAAAATTTATTTCTTTGTTCTGGTCTGTCCTAATCCTATTAATGTGCTTCTTGCTGGAGAAGGGGGGCCCAGGAAGGGGATCTGGGTTTTCAGGCTTTTGGAGGAATATTTAGAGAGCCAGGCTGTTTGGGGTGGGGAGGAGGACCCAGATACAGGGAAATCAGGAGGGGCGTCGGCGGGGAGGAAAAGAGCTGATCTCAGAGGGCAGAAGCGAGCTGGAGGGAAGGGGTGAATGCCCCAGAGAGACGAAGGATGGAGGGAGGGAAAGGAGAAGGAAGGAAGGAGGAAGAGGAGAGCGTGAGACCAAGGGGTGGGACGGGCACAGAAAACTATGGATCCCATGTCCCCCCCCTTTTTTTAATTCCAGTAAGAGCGATTTCCCTCAGTGAGTTACTGGAAGGAAACCCTGTGTGGTTAATCTGGATCCCGTGCACTATCTTTCCCTCCTCTCTCTACCCAACAGACTCCAGTCCGACCTCCACAGCGATGAGCAAGCCCAGACAGTGCATTTACAGAGTGCCCAACACAGCTCAAAAGACCTTCCCTCTATTGGCCCTCAGTCCTTGCAGCGACCCTATGATGGAAGGCCAGTGCTTGTGGCCCCATTATTTAGATGGGAAAACTGAGACCCAGAGAGCTGAGTTAACTTGCCCGAAGTCACACATCTGATGAAGGGGGGAACTGGGGTTCGATTCCAAGCAGTCGAGCTCCAGAGTCCGTCTTTCTCAAACATCCCCTCATTAAACAGATAGTGAGGAGCTGCTCTATTCCAGACCCCCTAACGTCTTTTCTACCTCCCCAGGCAAAGCTGATCACTGCCTTCTCTGTGCTCCCAAGGTATTGTGTATTCCCGTGGTCCCAGCGTAATAAATTGTGCTTGTATGATCTGCCTTCCCCAGAGCCCTTACATTGCCTGAGGCCCTAGCTCTGCCTTCATATCACTGTATGCCCGGCGCCCAGTCCTGCGCCTCATACAGAGCAGGTCCCCAGGAAACGTTTGCTGGGTAATAGCGAATGATTGATTTATTACTATTATGTGCTGTGAATTTGGAGCTAGTGCCTCAGATTCTGGCGCGGTAGGCTTCACTGGGCTAATATGGGAAATGCCAAAGCTGCAGCTGAGGCAGAAGAAAGGCAGTGTGCAATTGCCCAACTGTGTCTTGTTTCATTCACCTCAAACTTGTGCCGCCCAAGGCAAGACCGGGCGGGGTGGGGGCGGGGGAAGCAAGGGAAAGCAATCAGCAGCACTAGGCTAGGAGGCATTGCATCGGCAACTCAAGTGCTCCAAGGAGCTGTGCACACCCCAGGAGGGTTCGGGGCTGACGTGACATCTCTGGGATGCGAGCCGATGGCAGGGGCCGAAGCTGTCATCGCTCGCGTCTAGGAGAGGGCCTAGGTAGAACAGCATGTGAGGGAAAGGTCATCACCCATTCTCAGCAGATCCTGCTGCATTCACAGAATCACAGACCCCAGCGATCGACCAGTTCAGTGGTTTGTAAAACCTCCCTCTTGCTCTGAGTAGGAGGACTCTCTCTTCTAACCAGATATGAACGGCAGATAAATGTCAGGCTGCTCTGGGTAAAGCAAGGGTGAAGACTCAAAGTCCCACCCACCACCATCCTCACGCTCCCTGAGTATTTTGAAAACCACTGATGTTTCAAAGGTGGTGAATTCAACCCCCACAGAGCTTAGATGACCCATAGGAAGTGACCTAGGTGCTAAGTAACAGTTAGGTGGGATTTACCAGATCTGAAGAAGTTTCCCCGATTATGTCCCTCTACTTCTTTTAGAATAAATACAAATCCACTAAACACAGAGATGAAAATGGTGCTCTGTATTTGCTAGGGTGTTGTTTTCAGGGCGCTCCCTGCAGCCTGGCGCACTGCCGCTTGTTAGAACCTGCCTACAGCCAGACTGGACAAACGGTGGAGCCCTGAGTTGTACTCTGTGCGCTTATGTAACACTTGACAGGCGGAAAAACTCTTTTTTGGATGTGGTGGTGTAATTTGTGGAAAGATTAATTTGCGTGACAGGCAGATGTTGCCAGAAGACAACATCCTCTCCCTTCTGTCGCCTTCACTTTCTAAGGGCTGTTCACAGAAGGCGTCATGCGGGTTTGCCCTGTGTGGGGAAGACGGCAACTGGCACCTGTAGGGGACGCTAGCAGGGTATCCGGGGAGGCTGCTGAGACTCCCAGGGCCTAGGGACTGTGTGGGACAGCAAGTAGCTAGGACTTGTGCTCCACACCACCACACATGCCCGCGGGAGGCAAGTCCTCAACCAACATAGAGAGCCAGACCCAAGGTGAAGGTCAGGTCCCCTAGATGGCACCAAAGCCACAAGCGTGCCTGGCTTCCAGGGGAGCGTGCGGGACTTTTCTTTCCCCAGCTTTATTGACGTATAATTTACAAATAAAACTGTGATATATTTAAAGCGTACAATGCGATGATTTGATATATACGTATAATGTGGAAGGATTCTCACTATTGAGTGAATTCACACATCTATCACTGAAATTGTTCCTTTTCTTTCTTTCTTTTCTTTCTTTCTTTCTTTCTTTCTTTCTTTCTTTCTTTCTTCTTTCTTTCTTTCTTTCTTCTTTCTTTCTTTCTTTTTCTCTTTCTTTCTTTTTTTCTTTCTTTCTTTCTTTCTTTCTCTCTCTCTTTCTTTCTTTTTTTGTGCGAACACTTAAGATTAATCTCCTGCCAGTTTAGTAGGATGGGGGGTGTGGAGCAGATAAAATTTGATTTGGAAAAAGAAATGTGACTTGTCTTTTAGAGACAAAAATGCTGAGATCCTCGTCATAGTCAAGGTTGAGGAAACCAAATATGCTTCACGTGTTATCGTTTTTGATCTCCACACTATCCACACTAGTTAGGGCAGGCGATATTGTTCTGCTCATTTTCTCAGTGGGCAAACTGGGTCCTCAAGTGGTTTAGTGTCCCACAGCTACTAAGAGGTGGAACTTAGAGTCTTCTCCTTTTTCCTTCAAATATCACTTCCAAGATTTGTCTCGGAAAGAGAAGGTATACTGGATATGATGTCATGGGAGAACTTGCTACTCTTAAGAAAGTAAAGGGAGGGGCACCTGGGTGGCTCAGTCAGCTGGGTGCCTGCCTTTGGCTCAGGTCATGATCTCGTGGTCCTGGGATCGAGCCCCATGGTGGGCTTCCCACTCAGTGGGGAGTCTGCTCCTCCCTCTCCCTTTGCCCCTCCCACTGCTCATGCTCACTCTCTCTCTCTCGCTCTCTCAAATAAATAAACACAATCTTAAAAAAAAAAAGGCAGTAAAGGGATGGAGTATTTTTCTAATTAGATTCCCCCAAGCTTGTACCAGAAGGGATGCATGATGACTCGCAAAAGTACTTAGAGTGTAGTGGAGGGAATTGGCCCTCAGCATTCATTGAGACCTTCTTCTGTGATTTGCAGCCCTGCGGAGTACTTGGCTACAAGGATTTCCTAAGCTCTCTTGATTCGAGGGTTCTGGCTGTGAATCAGATTCCACCTGTTTGAAGTGCTTATGGGAGGTGGAGCAGGTGACAGTGAGGCAGGGCCATCTTTTCCCTCCCGCCCCAGCTGCTGCCATTGGCCAAAATGGGCCAACATGGGCATGGGGACACGTTTTCCTGCAGTGGTGTCCTTGTCTGGCCCCCAGCTTCCCAGGTGTGAAAGGCAGTAGCCACAACTCAGCAACAGCCAGGTCCTCATCCCTGCACTGCAGCTCTGAGGGGGGCTTTGGAAGTCAACAATTCCTGATCTTCATTTCCTGGCTGTGCCGGAGATAGCAGCTCCTTTGGTGGGTCAGTTCGGCAGTGTTTGCAGGAGGCATACTTGTAGGACTAGCCTAGAGCCCACCGTCTAGCTCTTTAAATCCTGCGTAAACACCGAATCCCCTGTATTAAATCCCTCTCTGCTTGAAATAGAACAGTGATGGGTTTTGTATAAGTACCTTGAAGGATACATAAAGTTCCATAAAATAACATAAACCTTAGAAAAATATCCTGGAAAATGAAATGAGGGGGAAGCAAGCCATGTGATTAGTACAAAGTGTGTATCATCAAACTGTCTCCATTTGCAAGTGGTAGATCACTAATTTGGTTCTAGAGAAAAAAAGAAGTATTTGATTTACAAAATTCATTAAGCCAAAACATTCCATTTCATGGAAAACACCATTTGTTCCAGCACCAGAAAGAGATTTCTCTCATGGGTCTTAAAAATGCTGTTAATGATAATAATATAGTAGAAGTGATCTGAGCACAGTAATTCACTAATTGATTTAAAAACAAAACAAAAAAACCCGACACTGCTTAAAGTGGGGGCAATATTTATAAAAACATCATGATACAGTCACACCTTACACCTTTTATTTAAATCAATCCGATGAATATACGTTTGTTTCCCAATCTTTTCACAGGGCAATGCCCTTTCTTTGATTCTGAATCCTCTGATTTGAGTTATGGTGTCATCTTTCTTCTGTAAGTCAAATCCACAATACATCATCTAGGATTTGAAGTTAAATTGGAATGTGACATTAAACAAATTGTGAAGCATTTTGAGTGTGTATTTCTTCTAGGTTTTTTATAGTTTTTCCCCCATTTTTAAAAGAGTTGTTATACCCGTATCTACTTTGAGAGCGATTTTTCTTGGTCACAGCTTTATGAAGTTTTTCCAAATATTTTCCTTGATTTTTATTGAAATAAATGGCAGTCATACTTTTTGGAGTATTTTAATATAAATATCAAAATATATTATTATGATAAGTTCAACTGACATAAATGTGTTTGGAACAAAACAACTTGGCTAGTGTGAGCACAAGTGGGTGGGCAGACTGGGGAATAACCCTATTGGCCCAGAGTGTCCAGTGGGTCTGGACATCAGTCTTTATGATTCACAGAGGGTCCAGAGGGCTCTGGTGAAAATCATGCTCAAGTATGAACATGAATTGAGTCCTGTATTGCCAGCACTTAACACAGATGATCTCATTTAATTTGACAAACAGCCTATGAGCTAGGAGCTATTCTATTTCGATTTAACAGATGAGGCAGCTGAGACTCAGAAAAATGATAGGACTGGCCCAAAGTCTTATAGTTAACAGATGGCAGGGCTGGGATTAAAACTAAGGTCTTCTCGGGGCACCTGGGTGGTGCAGTCGGTTAAGCGTTCAACTCTTGGTTTCCGCTCAGGTCGTGATCTCAGGGTGGTGAGATTGAGCCCCGAGATGGGCTCTACACTCAGTGGGGACTCTGCCTGAGTTTCTCTCTCCCTCTCCTTTTGCTCCTACCCCCGCTCCCTCTCTCTCTCTCAAATAAATAAATCTTAAAAAAAAAAAAAAAAAAAAACCCTCAGGTCTTTTCAACTCCAAACATTAACCACAATGTTCTTTTTACAATGTCCTTAATGTAAGGTGAAAGCTGATGGAATACCCCAAAGTCTAATTCAGCAAAAGCATTTCTGGGGGTTACGGTACAATATAAACCTAGTCTGTGCACATAGCTTTCTTCTGTTCATGGATAGAACTTGACTTTCAAATGAGAGGGAAGACGAACTAATTATTCTTGAGACAATTGTGCATAAGCATGGTTTCTATTAACAAAGTTTTCAATGGATCCCGAATGTCAGGGGGTTGGAGGTTACTCTGCCTAACAAATACCTGGAGTGCAGCTATTTTCACTGTTGGGTAAGAGCTGGCTAATGCTTTACTAATCAGCCCAAAGAGGGGCAAGGATTGACATTCTTGGGGGTAGGGAAGTTGCGATCATTGGACAGCAAGTCAAAGACCAGGTGATAGCCTACTGTAGTCTGAACAGTTCATATCTAATGTAACCCTGGTGTGGTTTGGTTTATTTTACTCATAGGCAACTGAGCTATAGAAGCATGTGTGTGATTGAGAAATAATTCCTTTCTTTCAATTTCCCTTAGACATCTAAGAAAAGGTAGTCATCTTACTTTTAAAATACACTGAATAAAAACCAATCCAAGCAAGCTAATATTCCTTCTACTTTCTTTGTCCTTTTGTACTTACCTAAAGGATATTATACTTTCAGACTTTGGTAATGAATGCATGCATCTGCCCAGCACCACTCTACACCCTCTCATATGGATCATCTTTATTGAATAAAGGGACTAAAATCTATTATCACACACTTTCCCTTGATTTAGCTTTTAACCCAAACAAACAAATGCATGGCATCCTCTACATTTTGTTAGAGGTGGACCAAAAATGTTAGGTCTTAGACTTCCAGTAGCCAGTATGACAAGTTCTTATCTGAAAATATCAGGTTTTTGGCATGTCCATCCTATGGGAAATCATAAGTTTAATTTATATGTGATGATCTGGAGTGATAATCACAATATATTGGAAGTTAAAAATTTAAGTCGTAGTACTAATAAAATTCCCATTTCTTTTTTTAATTTTTTAAAGATTTATTTGAGAGAGAGAGAGAGAGAGAGTGGGGGGAGAGGCAGAGGGAGCGAGAGAGAGAATCCCGAGCAGACTCCCCACTGAGCATGGAGCCCCACACGGGGCTCAATCCCCTGACCCTGAGATCATGATCTGAGCTGAAACTAAGAATTGGATGCTCAACCAACTGAGCAACCCAGGTGCCTCTATTCCCATTTCTTTAAATAACAGGAAAATATATATATAGAAAGGTATGGAAGGAACCATACCAAAGTTATCATTGATTACTTAAGGGGGAGTAACAATTAAACAAGTCTTTTCAAAATAATAGTATATGACATACAAATTAAAACAAAATTTGAAAACAAATTGGTGCTGGAGAAGTCTGGGAAAATTGTAGACAAGGAAGATGTATTTCCTTCCCTATCTCCATATTAAGTCAAAAGGGGAGCCCGTGGTTAAGTGGCTGGGGCCTGCCCCCAAAGCGCTGCAGGTCTAGAAGTCTTCCAGCAAGAGGAGGCATGAGCTACAGTCAACCACAGCAGGTGGGATGGATTTTAAGCTGCCGAACTGGGGCGGGGGGCGGGGGGGGACTTTCAGTGGTTTCCCAAATGTGGTCTGTGTTAAGAGGAGAGGGTCTGGGGGTAGCTGTGGGATGGGGAAGAAGAGCCTGGCAGGTGGACTTCCGGGACCCCATTGCCACTGTTCTGGGATTTTCACACACCTTGGGCTGTAGCAGAGGCAGCAACAAAAGAAGTCGAAAATTTCTGATTCCATTGAGAGGGACTTTGGAGTCAAATAAAATTTACTCAGTCTCCCTCTTACACTCCCTCTTAATCTTCCTCATCCGTGTAATGCAGATAAATTCACACCTTCTAGGACCCGTTATAAGCATAAGGTGAAGGGATGCCATTAGAGATGCCGTTAGCGTTTAACATATGGTCACTTAAAAGAGGAAAAAAAGGGGTCAACTACATGGTAGATAGAGGCACAGGCAGGGCAAGTGATGGGCTTGGAAGGCCTTACACTATACCACTGTCTTCACCTTTCCCTGTCACCTTTAGACATTATGCATTTCAGAGACCTGGGTGAAATGGTCACCAACATGTGTTCTGAGCACCTGTTCATCCTGGGGACTTCCTCTTTCCCTGTCTAAAAAAGTCATCTCATTTTGCAAGGTTCCCACCTAAAAATGCTCATCAGCCTGGGAGGAAAGAAGGCCAATAGGGCAGGAAGCTGCTGTGTAGCGATCATGATGGTAAGACCCCTTCTTGGATCATAGGCCAGGACAAAATGCAAGTCCTTTACTGACCCAGGTAGTCTGTCTTGATCCAAACAGGACAATAAATACACAGAGAGGCAGTCTGACCGAGTGTTCAGAACCCAAACTCTGAAACTAGACTCCCTGGATTCAAATCCTGCCCCAGCCACTTCCCAGCTATGTGGCCTTGGTTAAGTTACCTGATCTCTCTGTGCCTTCGTTTGTTGAGAGGATCCGATTAGTTCATGTATGGGCACTTAGGGATAGTAAGAGCCATGTAAGTGTGCACTGAGAGTTAGCACATAAGCTACATTTCTCATACCCATGTCCACACAGACATAAATCAATGACAGCCTTCTTTTTCACTGAATCTCTTTGAGGTCTCTGTATCCTTCTGAACAAAGCCACTCCACGCAGTTGTTAACGGAGTAGATCACCAAATGAAAACTATTTTCACATCATATTATAAAGCCAACTGGAATATTTACAGGTAAGCAGTAGAGAAAGTCAGTTTACCCATCCCAGTTTTCTATACCAAACATTGCATGAAAAGTAAAAATGTATTCTTATTAAAGGCAAATGATGCCATACAAGGGAGATTTGGCACTCAGGCCAGTCAGCCTGTTGTGTGGACAAAAATGTGTTCAGCTGCCCTAGAATACTTATTCACATCCTGAGACAAGCAACCATGAAAACGTCCCTTTTGCCTGTCCTCATTCTTCATTTGCTATAGAATAAGAGCGGCTGCTAAGCCACAGACCACAAAGAAAAAGGTCAGTTTCATGAAATACACCACAGTCCTGCTGATGTGCTTGAAAAAGCACGCACACTTCAAAGCCAACCATGGACAGAGACACATAGGCGAACCACTCGAGAACATTTATTTCAACTAGGAACATTTACCCCCGAGGACCCAGCCCTTGTGAGGTTAAACCCCTCATAGAAGAACCCACATCATAAAAGCTGCATTTAACCAACAAAAGTGGAATCAACAGAGAAGGAGACATAACAGCTTGTTAATTTATAACCAACAATAACAACTGTTTGAAACAAAGGCAAAGTGGTATTTTCACCCCCACTCTCACTGAACCGAAATTCTTGATTTGCTCTCTCTCTAAGGCTCTTCTCTGCACTACAGACCCCACGCCCTCTGCAAACCCAACATTTTGTTTTTCTCATGAGGCTCAAATGAACAAAACTGTTCTTTGAAACATAAAGGGGAAAATGTTCCTGGAAGATATGGGGACGTTCACATGGTACATAAGGGAGTGGACAGATCATGAATCTGTGAGATCAACAGATAATTCTGGAACATCACATTAATTTTTACTTCAACCACCATTCTCACCAACATTTAGAAGAGTTGGTATGAGTAGCAAAGTGGTTGATTTATCTTTTCTTACATTTCTGAAGGTGAATGAAATGCCTAAAAGATCATCCAAAACCCAGAAAAGGACAAGAAAGGGCTTGCCCGTATACCAACTAGATTGGTGACATTACTGTTTAAAATCCTCGGATTCAGGGGTCAAACAGACTAATGCTTGCCTCTCAGCTCCAGTGCTCTTAAATATGAGGTTTATGGCAAGACAGTGAGCCTTTCAGAGGCTAAGGTTTTTCCATCTTTTTTTTAAAGATTATTTATTTATTTATTTGAGAGAGAGAGAGAGAGAGAGAGAGAGAGAGAGAGCACATGAGCAGGGGGAGGAGGGACAGAGGGAGAAGCAGATAAGCAGATTCCCCCCTGAGCAGGGAGCCTGACGCAGGACTCCATCACAGGACCCTGGGATCATGACCTGAGCCAAAGGCAGACACTTAACTGAGCCACCCAGGCACCCCAGTTTTTTCATCTTTAAATGGAGATAAGTAGTAGCTACCTCCTGGTGGTAATGTGAGGCTTAAATAAAGAAATATGTGTAAAACAGCCAATATAGATCCAGGTTCATGGTAGACATTCAATAGCTATCATCATCATCACCAACATCATCACTGGTAATGATCCAAACAAGGTAACCTATCAATTATCAGTTAGTTATATGACCAAAACATCTAGAAAGATCCCAGAGACAATAAGTGAGACTCGATGAGCATGTGTGTGCTGTAATAGAGAGTCAGGTGTGTGGTGTCATCTTACAAGGCAAGAATAATTGAAAATTAATTCATTGAAATCATTTTAATATCTATTAACTACAAACAGGTATGAGAGTATTGGGGGGGATGATGGCAATGTTCTAAAACTGCATCACAGGGATGGATGAACTCTATAAATTTAATAAAATCACTGAAATTACAATGAGTGGGTTTTATGGTATGTTAATTATACCTCAATAAAAATGCTAAAAAAATTCTCCATGGACAGAAGCTGAAGGGGAATTCAGATGACAGAAAGAACAGAAACCGCCTTGCATGCAGTGCAGCATAAAAAGACAAAAAAAAGGAAAATATGAAAGTTGGATTAAGAGACACTGAGAACAAAGTTAAGAGTCTCTGTGGTGCACTGAACCGGAATTCCAGAAGGAGAAGAGAAACATGACACGACGGGTAGAGGTAACTTAAAAAGGAGTAAGGACGTCCCAATATTGATGAAAGACACCAGTCCACAGATTCTAGAAGCCAAAGAATCCCTAATAAGATAAATGGAAAGAAATTCGAGTTTAGACACACTATAGTGACACTACGAAGACCAAAGACAAAGAGACAATGTTAGAATCAACAAAGAAAGAATGAAAACTTCCTCAAAAGAATAAAACTGATCCGACTTCTCAACAGTGACGATGGAAATGAGAAAAGAGTGGAAACAACTGTGCTGAGATGAATGCGCTGAATATAACTGCTGTTGTTGAATTCTATTTCCAGTGAAAATACTGCTCAAGAATGAGCGACACCTAGGTGGCTCAGTCGGTGGAGTAGCCTTTAATCCCACATGACTGCTATCCTTATAAAAAGAGGAAATTTGGACACAGACATACACATGGAGGAAGAACCCCATATGAAGAAGGCAGAGTCTACAAGCCAAGGGATGCCTAAGATGGCCAGCAAATCACCAGAAGCTAGGAGAGAGGCACGGGACAGATTCTCTCACAGCGCTCAGAAGGAACCGACTCTGCCAATACCTTGTTCTTGGACATTGGCCTCCAGAACTGAAACAATACATCTCTGTTGTTTACACCCCGCAGCATGCAGTGCTTTGTTACAGCAGCCCCAGAAGACTAATACTTCCCTTCCCAAAAACTCTCTCGAACGCAGACCAGCTGGTACTTCCTGCTACAGCCCCACTGGCCCCAAGACCCCTCATGCAGATGCTACCCCCACTGACCCTCTCCCAAGATCAAGCCTGGAATGGGGGAGCTCTCCCGCCTGCAGTCTCTGTCCTTTCAGCCCAGGGACTTGTTGGCAGCTTCAGTGCATTTCCCCATTCCACCTAAGGAAAGAGAACTTCCGCCACTTTCCCTTCCTCCCCACCTTTCCCCATCCACCCAAGTCCCCCGTCTACTTCTCATCTCATTCCCACAAAGCAGCCGTGCACACCTCGACAAGCCTGCACAAAAGAACTTTCCTAGTTCCCCTTTCCCCTTCTCCGCAAAGCCGCACCTCTAGTGCGTGTAAAATGAAGCCGCCCTCCCAGGTCCCACTCTGGGTAAAAGTTCTGTTTTCTGCGATTTCCTGTCTTTCCCGGGCCCATGTCTTCCCAGATGGCTCTCCCTTACTCCATGCTGATGGGATGTTTAATTATTCATTCAAAAGTATTAACTAATCACTCATGAAGCACTGTGCTAGAAGCTTCAGGAGTGTCTGAGACAGAGACCACCTGTGTCTCAAGAAAGCCAGAATGTGGTAATCATCTAAGGGGGACAGCTAAGTCTTTCCTTAGGCTAAGTCCAGTAGATTTGTATGGGCTTCCTGGAGAAAACTGGGATTTCTAAGGCATCATCTTGGCTCCATGAGAAAGAGTGATAGATGAATGATGTCCGCACGGACATGCAGTGGGGGATGCCAGCACGGGAAGACCCATATTTGCCACCACCAAAGTACAGACTCTGATCTGGATCCAAATTCTGGCTCCATGTCTACTAAGTGAACTTAGGCAAGTCTTAACCTCTCACAGCCTCTTGAGCAATTTAACCTCTGAATGTTTGGATAAATATTTTAACAAGTAAATGATAACCAATAAAACTAGCAATCCTAGCACATATAGGTATTTTAGGTTACCTGATTTTAAGATAGGACAGAGTGGGGGTGGGGAGGAGATACAAGAACCAAAATTATTACAGTACAAGGCAGAAGAGGTTTTAAGAGCAGTAAGAAATACGGGTACAGAATGCCATGGGAATTGAAAGGCAACTTCCAATTGAGATCATTTCCCTGGTCTTGAAAGGTGGGAGCAGAAAGAGTGGGGCATATTCATGGGTCTATGGTAATGTAAGAGAAGCCAGGAAGGAGGGCTTGGTCAATAGGGAGCCCTGAATTCCTGGGTACAAAGTTGGGATTTTAATAGAATGACAGAAATCTCCATAGCAAAGTCAAGTTTCACAGCAAACTAGTGCGATATTATTTGCATTCAGGAGAGAAGCAACTAGAAGCAAATTTTGACCGTACAGTTCCACATGGGATACCAACTGGGTTATGCTAGTATGGGAGCATCGTCTTTGCTCCTAGTAAGCCTAATAGCCCATGTAAAAGTTACTGTTTGTGAGCACTATTTATGTATCAGGCATAAGAATGTGGTCTAGGCAGATTATGCTATTATGGAAACTGGAAACTAAGATTTCAAGAGCCAACTGCCCAGTATCACACAGCAGTAAGTGGTCATGAGACAACGCTGGAACTAGGATTTGAATCCCGTTTGAGCCAGGACACCAAGCACCTGATGCTACTTTGTGATTAAAAGCTGGACCTGCAAGGGAACTAACTACAGGCTAATAATACAGGGGCCGTTGACTGCTTTTAACTCAAGATTTTACCACATGAAAAAGTCTCAATGACATTGAAAACCTTCAGCAAGAAAGGACTTCTTTGTTTTGTGGTCAATTGGCATTCATTCCTGTCTGTAATATAATAATGGAAAATGCTTGGCCGAAATGTGGCTGTTTTTCACTGACTCTTGAAGTGTTCCCGGCCACAAGATTCCCTCCTGATTGCAAAGGGAGTCCTCTTCCTTGTAGGTCACACCTTTCACCCCTCCTTCCCCTTTCCTTTATGGAGATACTATTTTGGCAGGTGTAGATGCCACATCAATAAAGACAATCAAAGCTGATGGTGTTTTATGCGCCTAACTCATTTGTAATAGGATTCCGTGGTTCACGGTTGCTGTTTCAGGCTGGGAGGTCTCTCAGGCCCTGGGCAGGTTCCGCTGGTCTGGACAGCACTTCAGAATCATGAAGGATGCTCCAGCCACAAGAAAGGACCCAACTAATGGGCACAAATCACCTTCCTCCAAGCAAGTGATAGAGCTCAACTGTTCCGGAAGCAAGTGAGAATAATGGTTGAAGGGTAGAGCATGAACATCTCACGATGGACTAATCTTTATCTCTTTGAAATCCAAGCCAACAGGAACACAAACCATTTTCCTGGGAGTCCTCATGTCAACCCTGTGGATTACTTTACAGTTCATGTTCATTTTTAGACAATCTCTTTTAGGAGGAAACATGCCAGTTATATTAGACTAAACCACATGAAATGGCTATTTAGCTATCATTTTGCCCACAAAAACGGTCATTTCACACAAATCAACCTAATAATAATGATAGCAATGTATAGTCTTCTCAAAATGTTTCCTATATTTCTTTTTCAGTTTAAATGGAGACCTTGGGTTGTAAAAATAAAATGAGGAAATACAGCACACACTAAATTCTTAATATCTGTTGAATCTTCAAGTATATAAATCCTTGCGATCTGATGGTCTTGCTTCTATCTTAGGCATACCAGGAGCAAACTTTCTATCAGAGTGAATGCACTTTAACACTTCAAAGTTGAGTTTCACTAAAGCTTGAAGAAATAATCAAAAAATTCTACTTGATTTATATATGTACATTTTTATTAGAATTCTTCAGAACTGTCAACAATTGGACAACATAACAGGAAAAAACACATGGAACACCAACATCCTTTAAACTTGCACCGCTTACATATTTACACATAAAGTTACTGTATATATAAAAAATATTTTCAAGGACTCACGGGCCTGGGAATATTCAAAAGACATTATTGCTACATTTCAATATTTACAAAAAAAGCCGTAAAATAATTTCAAACATTAAGCCACTGAAAAGAAACATCCGATGTAAAAAAAAAATTATAAAAATATAAACTTTCAAGAATATCCAAGACAAAACTCTCAGTGAAGTGCCCCTGAAGTACCTAGACATCTATAATTAACAACCACTTTTCTGACTATAATCAAAGGCAATAGAAACACAAAGGAAATGTTCCGACAAAGGATGGCAAACAGTGATGATCTCTCATGTGACGACAAAACCCCAAAACCTGTTACCTTTGGAAAGGTGCGAGAGTATAGAACTCCAGTGCAAATGGTTACTTCCAGATAAATGACCACAGTTCTCTAAACGTAGTCTAAGGGACCCAGGAGGGGGAACCGTGAAGGCAGCATACCTGAATCTTGCGAGACAACACACAAACCTTGTGGCACACACATGGACCTCTTGACAGTTGGGCAGTGAGTTGGGAAAAAAAAAAAAAAGTGAACTCTTAAGAATAATATCCAGGCTACAGCCTAAAGGGTAAAATTTAAATATGCTTTAGCAGGAGAGTAGCCTTAGGTCTAAGGAGTGGGTGTAGTATGTTCAGTATAAACAACGGGGTGCTTGAGGTGTAGGTGGATTGCAAATAAATAAGTATTTAAGCACTCTGCTTCCTATGGGGATGCTATGTAAGCTTCTGGGAAGTTCCTCCAGACAGCTAGGTGAAGAGAAACAAAAGCAGTACTGATGATGAAGGCCAAGCTACTTCTTGAGTACTGAAGGGCCCTCTTGGGATCAAGGCAAGAATACCGCCCCCCAAATATTTGTCTATAAGCGCGCGCGCGCGCGCACACACACACACACACACACACACACACACACACACACACTCTTATATAGGTACTGGCCCGGCGTCCAGGACATGCCTGCAGAGGAGGCTGAATCTAAATTTAATTTCTGGCTACCGAAGAATCCAAACTAAAACAGCATTGTTTTGTCCCTCCTGCGGGAGTCATGCAGTGAATCAGTCACTTTTTCCAATGGCATTGAATCCATTGAGCACAATGCCATTCTGAAGCTGGTAGGCTTGTTCTGAAGAATCTGGGGAGCAAGTTCATAGGCTACAAAAGATTTTTGTTAAGATTGTGCTTGGCAATTATGGTTTTTTTCTTTAAAAACAAAACAGAAAATACTGTTTCCTTCAAACTTGTCTGGCTCTTCATCTATTTCTACACACAGCAGACTTGAGCCAGGGTCGTATCCAGAAATGACACCGTGTGGGTTTCCCCCCCTCAAATATACGAACATGTACGATGTATAGATGAGTATATACAAATGCTGGCTGGGGAGGCCTTCTCTCCAATTCAGCGTCCTAACGGCAAAAGCTATTTACAAACCCGGTCAGTAGCACAAAGGCTCATGCCCAGCAGCGTGTCTTTATTCATGCTTGGGGAGCATTTTTCCATGGCCTATGTCTCATTCCCAGCATGAAATAGTAGATTTCTTAAGCCCAGATATTCATAGACTTCTGCCCTTTGTTCTAATAACATTCCATGTTCCACATCGAGAGATCAGGTTTCAGCTTCTAATCTTGCGGCATCATCGTATCATTATGGATGGTTAGGAGGCCCGAAGGTGACTACTGCCATTTATTCAAATAAACTATCAGCGATGCTTTTCAAACAAATCGGAGAAGTCTTGGTAAGGACTCAAGGTGTCCAGCCCATCCCACCCTCCCTTGCTCCCAAGTCTGTATTATTATTTTGTTTTCATTAATGGGGGCTGCCTGGCTCTGGGGAGTAGAAGATGCAGTCTGAACTCTTAAAAGGGATGGTGGCTGGTAACAAAAATCACTGGCCACTAAAGTGTGTGCGTCAAGACAGGATTACAGCGGCGTGTCTACTACTCTGGAATAGGATGCAAGCTGAAGGAGAACAAAACAACCAGTATAGAAACCAAAAGAACAGGGATCGTTCCTGTTGGGGGAGGACCCCCCCCCCTCCCCCGGCACGCCTCCTGCTTCAGACATCTTCGTGAACCAGCAGAGGCTGGGTAGAAGATGCGCTGCTGCCCACAGAGTTGATCCGCACAGAATGGTCCACCACAGGACGCTCCTGGTGGGGGCTGCAGTTTGCTAGGTTGGAATAAATCTGAGGAAAACAAGTCCACGGTTAATACGCCGGTCCCTGCAACGAACACAGCGACAGAGTGCGCGTGCGTGTTTGCAGCTTTGGGATCACAAGTCATTTACAAAGCCTCTTTGAAAGAGAGGAGACTGACAAGATTTTCATGGCCAAAACCCCAATCATATGGACAAAAGAAAACATAAGCTTTGTTTTATCCCTCATTTCCCCCAAACTCTGATACATAAGAAGTGATGGCAAAAAAAAAAAAAAAAGTGCTTTTCTGCTGAGATATATCTGGGATCAAGTACTATCTAAATAAACTAATGAAAAGGGTTTATAAAACTGCTACGGCCAACTATAACCCAATGGCTGATGTCATTTGCTGGGAAATCGGTGGCCCTTCCAGGGGTCTTCCATTGAGAATTAAACACATGGGTGGGAAATGCTGTTTAATTTGAAACATGGTCTGACACCCAGAAGAGCAAGCTTTATCCCAAAAATATCAGTGATACACTCTTAGAAAGGATAGTTCCAAGCATACGATCCATCAAAAAAGCAGCTTAAAAAAAAAAAAATCTGAGTTAAAGGATCACCAATTCTTCCTTAAGAGCAGAAAAAGAAATAATGGATTTGAGTTTTGAATCCCCAGCACCCCCACACCTCCTCGAATCACTGGCAGGGATCTCCCAACCTCAAAAAGCTCTTCATTCTATATGGCTTGTGGGCATGACAGCTAGATGCCATTTTCTGGCTATGCCTGTTTGAGCAGAAGGCTTATTTCCCTGCCGTAACAAGCTGTCTCTTCTATGCTTTCATTCTAGCTCACATTACCCCAGCCATTGAGAGGCTGAATGGGCCGGACACGTGAGACAGAGAACATGCCGACCCCATGACCAGCATCTGAGGTGGGGGAGGAAACACAGCAAATCCGTTTGGAAGCTTCTGCCTCCACACTTTGTGTGCAAAGCCCTTCACTCTTTTTCCTCCTCATCTGACATCTTTATGGCAGAATGGGGGTCGGGCAGAAAGAACCTGTTTCCCTTGCTTTTCCTGCCTACCCGAAGCCCAAGCCACCTAAGCCAAGGAGAGAAGGGAGGGTCCCAGAGCCCCCAGAGCCTGAGAAGGAAGCACTGGGTCTGAGAGAGGGGGCCGGAGTGTACTCACATGATTGGTGCTATCTGAAATCTGCTTCTCAATGAGCTGCACGATCTGCTTGAACGTTGGCCTTTTTAGGGGATCAGCATCCCAGCAAGTCTTCATGATGTCATACCTGCAAAGCAAGGGCCATTTCCAATCACCCCTCAACGCCCCTGTCCTGGCTTCTCAGAGTGTACTTCATGCGACCATCTCAAATATCATTCCAGGGCCGGGCAACTGGGCATACGGAATGGCACGGGCATGAAATAAAACACTGTACCTATGAAAGGCTGCTGAAACTTTCTGCATATTTGCTGACAAAAGATTATGAAAATAAGCTACAGAAATGGCATCTGATCAGGATGTCATAAAAAGGAACCAGGAGACGTTGATATTTCAGACTGTACTAGTGAAAACCCCCCACACCCGGGTTTCTGTCTTCGAAAAGGAAAATAAAAGGGGAAGCATGATCTGAAGGAAAACATCTCGGCCCTTACATTTCGGCAGGTGCATGCTCAGGGCTGAGCATTCGGAACCCTTCCTTGATCATCTTGTAGAACTTAGAATCAACTGGCATCCCGGGGTAGGGGCTGCTTCCTGAGGCACAAACGGTTCGCAAATCAGTGTTAATAAACAGGACGTTGATAAAACCTTAAAGAAGATGCTCAGAGTCTAACCAAGGTGCCTTTGCAAGGCGTTTTACCTAAAGAGAACAGCTCCCACAGAAAAATCCCATAGGACCAGACATCACTTTCAAATGTGTACACACAGTTGAAAATGCTTTCAGGTGCCATCCACTTCACAGGCAGCCGAGCCTGTAACACAAGCACAACACATTTGGCAATGTTAATTAAGAAGCTCAAAAAAAAAGCTGAATAGAAAATATTCCTACAGCCATCGCTCGTGCTGAGGGGGTGAGGGTAAGAAGGTGACTGCCATCTCACAAAGGCCTTTTACCCTATGACTCAGATGACTCTTCCTACCTCTGAAATAGGTGGTTCAAACAGTACTATCCCCATTTTCAAGATGGGGACATTGAGGGGCAACTGGGTGGCTCAGGCGGTTAAGCGTCTGCCTTTGGCTCAGGTCATGACCTCTGGGTCCTGGGATCAAGCCCCGCATGGGGCTCCCTGTTCGGTGGGGAGTCTGCCTCTCCCTCTGCCCCCCGCCCCATGCTATTTCTCTCTCACATAAATAAAATCTTAAAAAAAAAAAAAAAAATGGCGACCTTGAGTCAATACAGCGTGGTGGTTAAGAGCACAGATGTCAGGGACAGACACATGGGGTCTAATCTGGCTCCATCACTGGCCTTGAGTAACACAGAGATTTGTTAGTTACCACAGAATACGTTTTCCCCAACAAGAGAAACATGGCCTCCCACAATAAAAACTACATTTCCCAGCTCCTTTGCAGCTTAGCATCGCCATGTGACTCAGGTTTGGCCACTAAGTGAGAAGTATAATATGGTAGCTGTAGGAAAGCCTTCTTAAAGACATGGCTGGCAGTTGCCCCTTGACCTTTTCCTTCTCGTCCCTCCTCCATCCTGCCTTCTGGCTGTGGTGCCTGGCTATCTAGAGGCCATCCTGAGCCAAGAACGAGGGCTACACCAGCAATGGTGAGAAAATGGAAGAGTAGAACAATCTGATCCTGGTGCTCTACACCAGCCCTGGCCTACTGTTACTATACTTCCTTTACTTTTCTTTGGGGTCTTCTGTCATAATCACACCCAAACTATCCTTTACAAATACACTGGAAATGTCACTTAAGTATCTGTAATTAAGCCTCAATATGTTCTTCCATAAAGCAAAAATAATGTTTCAAATTTCATGAGCTGTTTTGCGGGTTAAATGAGATCATGTGGGCAGAAGTGCTCAGCACAGTACTGCTGACTCACTGACCTCTGAACAGTTGCCCTGCCTAAGCAAGCACACAATGAACGGTAGTGGCTTATGGTGACCATGATGATTCCAAGGTGGCGAGCAGCAGATCAGGCTTTAAATTCAACAGCTGAACTTCACATCCTGAACCCTTTCTGCTAAAATCAAGCTAAAATTGCTGTGACTATTCCTTTTACAGACATTCTGGATTCCTGGATCTTAGTCTACCATAAAAAACTAGATCAATCCTTCTCTTAATCCCTTTAGGATTGAAAACTGGGAAGACAATTTTTTTTCTAGTGTTAAAAGTTACTTTAGCCAGCAGAAAAAAAGCAAGCAAGCAAGCCAGGCTTCTAGTATCTCCTCCCAGAATTTATGCTAAAGCTCCTACAGGGCGGCTCTTAACCTGAGCTCTACTACATGTGTCCTGGATTCAGGGGCCTGTGAACTTGGACGGTAAAAACATGACATTCTTGTTTTCACCAACTTCTAAGTAAAGTTTAGCATGTTCTTAAGTTGTGAATAAAGGCAATAAAGCCCAGCAATCTTAGCAGTTCCTGTGACTTTGTAACCACATACACCTTCATCATTATTAGTGTTTATATCACCATCACTTCGAAATTACAGCAGTTTTTAGACCCACAGCTAGAATAGGTTACTCTGTGTAACAAAAAAGCACAGGGATTGACGTCAAATACTGACTTTTCAATAATGTGAGAACTATATTCCAGTTGAACTGCATTTCTTGGTAATCCTGTAGATTTTATGCATTTGCGACAACATTCTGACAAGGGCTCCAACTGGCCTCACCAGACTGTGGAAGGGGCCACGGCAGAAAAATGACCAAGAAGCCATGTGGAGTGGAAGAACTTTCTGAGAAGCTGACACAGGGAGATGTCACATGACGAGCAAATTTGGGGCGGTAACATGTTGTGTGAGCCTGGTGAAGAGGGGTCTTCACTGGTTAGCTCAATGGACCTGGGCTGGAGCCCCCAATCTAGAAGCCTGGTGGGACCTAACTTGTTCATTCCAACTAAGGTCCCTAACCAGTAACAAGCTATTAAGAAGCTGCAGCGTAACCACTGTCATGATTATTTATATTCCAAATCAAGACATCTGTAACAGTAAGAACAAGTGCTGTACTAGCTGCAAAGTGGCTGGCACTGTCCTAAGCACGTCACATAGGTCAACTCATTTAATCCACACAACTTTATGAGGCAGGTGACAGGACCATTCCCAAGAGGAGGAAAGAAAGCAAGGTTGACAGGCATTGGGTAATTCTTGCCAAATATCATACCGCCACCAAATGATGGGACCAGATTTGAACTTGGCAAGACTGGGTCCAGAACCTGCTGCCTTCCTCCTCATGCCCTTCTGTCAATATTCAAAGGCCTGGATAAGGAATCACCCCTCGTTCTTTCTTCCAATAGTGCATGCACCAGGATGGAGAGAACTTGGTTCTATTAACCCTCATAATGATGAAATCTAGTCTTAGAATCTGAGATTTATGAGAAATACATGCTTTGAGGGGACGCCTGGGTGGCTCAGTCTGTTAAGCAGCTGCCTTCGGCTCAGGCCATGATCTCAGGGTCCTGGGACTGAGTCCTGCATCAGGCTCCCTGCTCAGCGGGGAGTCTGCTTCTCCCTCTCCCTCTGCCCCTCCCCACTGCCCCTGCTCTCTCTCTCAAATAAATAAATAAATAAATAATCTTAAAAAAAAAAAAAAAAAGAAATATATGGTTTGATCAGGAAGGAAAGCCAGCAACATTTCTACAAAACCAAGTCAAGTACAGCCTTCCCATAGAGATGCCATGGTGACAGAGGAGAAAATATTACATTATCCTAAGGCACATAAATAGCTACCTCCAGGAATAAATCCAGACTGGGGAAATGGGCCTGGGCAAATAGACGTAGAAGAAGATATACACAGGACTATATGGCTTCCCACAGTAATAGGATGCTGCTTTGGAGATCATGGGCTCTGGTTTCAGCCTTACCTGACCTGTGTCATCTCTGAATGAGTGATGTTTATTACTAAAATATGTAAAATATACTGAGCTTTAGTTTCTCCAACTCTGAAAATGTGAAGACATGGCAGGGGGTTGTTCTGATGATACAGTGAGAACTGGCAAGGAAATAAAGCACTCTGTAATAAAATCAGTATGTTCTCTAACCCAATTATTACTTATGGACCTATTTAATATGCTGTCTATTGATTATAAGATCCAACATTCTACATACCTAATTCTGAACATTATCTTAGATTTTAATCTTTTTCACATAGCATGTCAATCTCCAAATAAAATTCCCCTGCTGTGACCTTCAGGCCCACATTTGTTTCACTTGAACAAAATAGAGTTCATTGCTATTCTCAGGCTATAATGAAAATTAAGGCTATTTCTGTTTCTTTCACATGCCCCATAATTACACAATTAGAATTAGGAATTCTATTATCGGAATGTTAGTTGTAGTAATGTTCAGTATACCATGCAAATTTTGCTGAAGTACCCTTAATTTGACTGCTAAAATGCATGCTATCTCAAAGGTAGGATTTGCATTAGGAAACTCGTAAGAAGCAATTCTTAGGAAAACTTGAAACTAAAATCCTTCACTGGACTGTCAAGCAGAGAGTGGGTACTCACGTTTCCTTTGACCACATAATTAGAATCATTCTTGATGTCTCTGGCTAGACCAAAATCACAAATCTTTGTGATTCGACCATGAGTAAGGAGGATATTTCTAGCAGCCAAGTCTCTGTGAATACACTATTAGGAGAGTGGGAGAGAAAAGAAAACCATTTACATTTATTTTAAACTCAAGAATGAAAACTACGTTCAACACTAGAATGCCGCTCTGTCACACAAATCCAGTACCTTGGCTTTGCTTTGAAACTATTCGGTGCACCAAAAATAAAGATCTAAATCATGCTTTGAATGATGTTCAAAATTTGTGTTTCACATCGTTAGGACCTTCATTACGATAATCATTTTCCAAACCAACTCGAATAAATTCTTTTTCCCTCCTTAGGACTGCTTTCATTCATAGGAAAATACATTATAAATAGTCATATCGTATCTTTTAAACCGAACACTCATTTTGCATGCTTCTCTTTGAATGTCCTTTTATAGAGTTTTTTTAAAATGTCTTTGCAACTCCAATTTGATGTCTCCCAAGGACACAGGGAAAAGGCTCCTTATTTCAGCCATCTTATACCATACTCTCTCGGTTTGGTAATTGTTTGGAAATGTCACCAATGACACTTAAGGGTAGGATCTGTTACCTCCTGCTAGTCTGCTCGTCCCGTATGCTAGGGAATTCCTCTCACTCTCCCAGAGACTATGTTCCTCGCTTTGGTTCCATCATTCTCTTCCCAACCCTATCTCTTTTCCCAAATGCTTATTATTCTCTCTGATTCCTTATTCCTCCATACTTCATGAACCCATACAATAACTGAGGTCTAAACTTCCAATAAAACCCAAATACGTGCTTCACCAAGCACTGCAAGTGCGTGAGGCAACCCCTCCTTTTGCTGATGAAATCATTCTCTCTCTATTTTCTAAGAGCAGCTCCTGTATCCTGAAAGCCAAAATTTTTAAATGAATTCACTGCATAAAAAAAAAATATTCATAGAAAGCTCATTTAGACAGGCTTGCACTTTAAAGCTTATAAATGAGAATAGGAATTCCAAAGAGACAGCAGTTGGAACATGAAGAAACTCAATTTCCTCTGTTTTGGGTTACCACACTTCCAAATGAGACTGTGTATTCTAACTAGGGCTCTAAAATGCTCCACTGGGGTTGGGGTTGGGGGGTAGGGCATTCTGCTCCGAGAACCACACCCACTCACATTCTTTGAGGCGAGGAATGCCATGCCCTTGGCCACCTGGTAAGAAAAACTCAGCAAGTCCTCCAGGTCCAGGGCCAACTCGTCATCTTCCATGATGGCGGGAGTCACATCTCTTTCTATGTATGAGCCTGTTAGGAGAAGGACTTTCTTAGCAATGAAACCTCAAAGTGCGGAAAACGGAAGACAGTGACAAGGATACCAAAGGCTGGTAAGGAAGGAACTGATGTGAATATGCAGGCAAGTCACCTGCCCAGCGTTGAGGAAAGGTAAGTGCCCAAGCACAAAGCTAATAGTCACGATCTGGGGCTTCCAGGGAGGATGGTGGATCAATAAAATATGCAAAATACACATCTGATAACACATATATTTTTCATCTATGCAGTGAGATGCCCCTATACAATAAACAAATGCTCTGATACCCACTTGGAACCCTTAACTGCCACTGACCAGTGGCATTGCCATTGGTCCCTATTGGAAAGAAGAAACAAACAGTCACTCTGGGGAATGCTAGTATATTTCACAGCGGTATGAGAAATCCTCTGTAAATGAAGTTGTTTTTATTGTTTCATAGGTACCCACCTATTCTCGCAGATCTCCTTTTGTCTGCCTTGGTTGGCACAACATAAGAAACTCCGGGTTTCATGTCCATGTATTCATTAGTACTATCATTGCTGTGAGAGATGAAATATCCATCCATCAAATCAGGACTGAATAAAATGGGAAACAGGGGGGTACCCATGGGGCAGGCTCTATCTCCCCACTGCCTTTTTTACACAAGAGGCTGATTTTGTTCAAAGAAAGTATTACCAAGTTTGAATGAAGAAAATCTTGTTCATAAGATAGGCGTTTTTAATATTCAACATTAGGGTCCAATGCCCAGGAATGAGACCGTCTTTTTTTGTGTTCAATCATAGATGGGACTCAGGTTAGAAATTTCCCATTTCTTGACACCAGGGATTTAATGGGAAACAGAGAGCCAAAAACATTAGCCCCCATTCCCTCAAACTCTCTAAATTAGCCCCAAGAGAGAAGATGAAAGAGACAAGAAAGACACAAAGAACAAGAGCTTCTGAGATGTGTGATGGGGGGAAGGCAGGGATCGTTAACATATAGCGACTGATGGAAGAAGGTTTGAAAAAACCAAGTTTAGTTCAGATAAACACCAATAATTTGGATGATTTTCTGAACCATCTGGACCTCTTGAATCTGCAACATTTGGCTGGAAAGTCTTCAAGATTTCTAGTACTTCCTGCTTCTGATTAGCATAGAAACACTATGACAACAATCTCCTTCGGAGTATGCTGGTGGTTCCAGTCCCATATGGGATCCCAAAGCACAAAGAACACCACATCGGATTGAACAATTTGGGACATTATTTCAAGAAAGTTGAGAAAGAGATATGGGGCCAAGGTTTTAGAAATAAGGCAAAGTGGCTCATTTACTCATACAAAGAGCATATGCTCTGGAGAAACTTAACAAAAGGTGGTTTGTTCTGTATTTTACTACCACTTGACACCACCCCAGTCTACAGGACTAGAAAAAAGTAAAATAAAAAGGCTTCACCTGGGCTTTAGAACTTTAGCCAGGGGTACAAAAAAGGGCTTTAAGAGGTAACTGTCCATCAGTAATAGTCGCCGAGGTCTTCTTGAGGGCCTGGAGCTAAGTTTAAGAAACAAAGTCCTGCCATCTCAAAACGTAGGGGGCAGAATGAATAAGAAGGAGAAAAATCCACCACACAACTTCAGAAATATAAAGGATAAGGGACTGGGCATGATGAATATGATTTCTGTTGGGCTGGGTGAATTCAGGAAATCTTCATCAGTGGTAGATCTCAACCTTTGGAAAGAACAGGCCAGGCATGGGAGAGAAGAATGCCATTCTGGCTGTAAGCCACACTAACTGTTCTTAAAGGAATCTGAAGCTCTTTATACACCATTCAAATTCAGAATGATATTAAAGATGAAAGCGATGAAAATAAGGTTCAGAATTTTAAATAATGTGCTAGAGTCGTTGTGCCTTTTAATAGCATGATGAGTTCAAAAAAAAAAAGGGCAAGGTATACAGGAATAATTCAGAGGTAGATGGTGAGAAACCTACGTGCAGAGAGATAAAGTTCAGAGCTCTTTTGTCATTCTGTTAAAGGTTTTCAAGAAATTTACAACTTGACAGGCTTTAGCATTTTCTCTATAAGCAGCGTCTTGCTTGTAGAGATGCATATAGCACCAAGCCCAACAGAATAAATGAAATGACACACAAGAACAGAGCCATGATAAGAGAAACAGGTACAGAATTCATTCCACTGAACAGAACTAATGCTCTGAAAAAAACTAAAGATGCATTAAAAAAAAAAAATCAATAAAAATCTAAGTTTAACACTACTTAAATCTTTACAAACACTATTCAAACTTTCTAAATTGTTGATGACATCTAAATGATTTAATAATTCTGATTTGGCGCCTCAAAGTACCTCTGTTCATTTGTTTAAAGAATCAGCCTTGATTGCAAACCCTTATGACCCCACGAACTGCCTGTCAACAGCTATTTATGTAAATCAGTCTTACCAGGAAGACTCCTTTGAATGCAGAAGGTTCTTATAAAGTGCCACTTCAGCGTGATCTTCCTGCTTTGAGCAAATAAATGAATCACGTTTTCTTCGCAAAAAATTCAAAAGATCACCATAGCAGCAGTATTCAGTGATGACCAGGGTGGGCCCTACAGGCATGTAAGAGAAGGTTAAAAAGAGGTGAGCTATATAAACAATCTTGCCATATATACACTCAGGGGTGATTATGACCATTTTCATTCTGGTTCATTGCCAAGCCAACTAAAAGCCAGCATTTTGTAGAGTACAAGTCCCCCAGTAAGCCCCCATGCACCTGATGTTCGTTCTAAGTGACGTCCGTGCCCGGGGCCCGGCACGACTGCCAGTCTCACACACAAGAGTTACTGCTTTCGACGTTATACTCTCATCAAATTTCCTGCATGAATCCTTTGAGTCACTTCTGTTTGTAGCGGGGCTTCACGCCCTCTCAGTGTTATTATGGAAATGACGAAGGGCACAGAGTGCGGCATAATAGGAAAACCAACGGCACGGAACGGCCAGCTGAGACGAGCCCGGAGAGCAGGTGAGCACCTGAGCGGCAGGGCATCACCTGCCTCCTGAGTGCAACCGGGCGCCAGGGTTTCTCCGTGTGGTGAATACGCCTCACGCTACCGCTGTGAAGTTCACAGGCAACGAACTGACTTGGGCAGAAACTTTCATGAACAAGTCATGCTGTGGAAGCCACGTGTATGGGGGCTGTTTTAAGAAATTCTCTAAGCTGTCAACTTGACCGTGAATCCCTGTACATCTTGAGGAAGAGCTCGTGTTACACATCTTTGTTCCTTTAGACCAAAATGCTTTCTGGAAACATCCAGACATCCTTGATGGAAGGCTCTACTTCAGAACTGCTTTAAACTGGGTATTTAGTTTTTTTCACAGAAGTGAAGTGTTTGCCTCATTTGGTGTGTATTTGAGAACTGGTAGGCTTCAAAGTCTATCTTTAATTACGGGATGCAAATGAATAGTAACCCTGTAGTGACTGACTATAATCCGGCAAAATATCAAGCTTGCAAGATAAAACAAAAGCTTTCTGGATGAGAGGGGACGTTCTCGAGATACTTAAGAGGTCAGCGTCAATTCAACGTCCGTGCCAGTAACTAGGGTATGTCCTGGGCTGTCCCACCCCATGATGATAAAACTAAAATATACATTCTTAAGAACAACAGCTTTTCAGGGCAGGGGTGTGAAATCTAGCAAGAGGTAACAACCCGTAAAAATCTGGCAAGAGGATATAATCAAGCATTGTCGAAAATATATTAAAATCTCCCCTCTTCTGATAAATTTGAAAGATAATAAAAGTTAATTTGGTCATGGCTTTACCTCCAATGGTGCATGCTCCAAGAAGATTCACAATATTCATGTGATTACCAAGGTAACTCAAGACTTTGAGCTCAGACATCAGGGCCTCTCGTTCGGTTAAATGGGCACTTGCTAAAATTAGAAAAATGTTTCATCTTAGCAAAGAGCAGATTTGGCAAGTCAATGTTGAGGGCATGCAGGAGCCTGCAGAAACTTACGTTTGAGCATCTTAACGGCCACAGTCATGGCCGCATCTGACTTAATGAGGCCATATGCAGTAGCCTCAACCACTTTCCCGAAGGCACCGGCGCCCAGAGTTTTCCCTGCAGAAAGGAAGAGAAGACAGCAAGTGATGGCGGTGGGACCGACGAACCACCCGGGTAATTTCAAAGTCAACAATTAAGGAATTGTTAAGGAATTAAGGCCAAGTCTGTCTAGAGACGTTTCTCTATAATGTGCTTTATGCGAAATCTATCAAAGGTGGTCAACTGTCACAGAAAATACTTACTGTCTCAGGTGGAACAGAACAAAGGAAGCTAATGGGGTTCCCTAAAATCACTGCTGTATGTGTACACAAAAAGGTTACACGGAAAGCCCGTTTTCATACTGACCAAAACTCAGCCTGTTTCTGGGAAACTCCCATTTATGATCATAAGGAAGTTGTGTTGGGTCTATGTAAACGTAATTGTTTCCATTTATCTCCTCAACAACCTTCCACTGTACTTCATACATGGGTTTCTGGTCAGGGAGAGAGGGAGAGATATACATCATCTTTCAGTGATTAATGTTTCAATCATTACAGCCCTTAGGGTAGAGAATGAACGAATGATTACCTGTAAATATTTGTAGGTAAGAATCATCACGATAATGCACATCATACCAGCCGCGATCACAAAACCAATCAGCAAAGGTGTGAACAGGGTGTGGGGATGGATTTGTTCTAAAATGAAAGGGGAATGTGGAATCATAAGCTATTAGCAGGGATGGATCTTCACCACAACCACCTAACCCCAAACTCACCCAACCCCCATCTTACAGCCCAAGCAGGATTCAAAGCCAAGGGCATCTCATCAGCTCCTTGCCTTGCTACTATTACCTTACTCTGGTTATTCAATGAATTAACAACTTTAAACAAGACTACTGAGGAAGCAGAGATTTCTGTAGCACAAGAATAATTTTATGCTGCTTTGCCCATAAAAAGCAACATATGAATGAACTTCCTACTTCAACCAAATTCCTGCCTTGGACAACTTTAAGAAGTTTCCTAAATTTATGGATGGTTTATGTTTTCTTCTTTATGCTTTCCTGTATTTTCCAAATTTTCTACACTGAGCAAGAATTTCTTCTACAACCAAGAAAACATTTTTAAAGTGTTCTTTTCATTGCCTGTCTGAGAAAAAAAAAAAATCTGTGATGAAGAACAATGTAGGATTCTTCCCCTCATTACTCAAAAACTGAAAGTATACCACTTATTGGCACACGTCTTTGCCAACTCGAGAAAACAAAAACTAAGCCCTACGCAGGTAGGTGCCCAGTTTCTTTGTCGTCTAACTTCATACCAATTCATCAATTTATCCACAAGGATCATTTAACTTATGTTAGGAGAGGTAGTCCCTCATGAATCGAATTTTACAGACATTAAAGAAATGGCTCACTGACATAACTTCATAAAAAGCAGCGCTAACCTTCTGATACAGTGTCTGGCAATGTGTTAAAATACAAGATTTTCAATAACTAAAATTTTAAATTGAATTTAACTTTTTAAATTGCCCTAATTCTGGTTGTATTTGGCTATAAGGCAAATACACTTCCCTATTTTCTCTTTCCACCCCCTTTTTAGTGAGAACAACTACAAATATGCAGTTCACTATATACACATACGCACACACGTGCACGCATACATACATATGTGCACACACACGTAAATACATAATATGTATGTGGTTAAAATCACTGCATACATGTCATTAACGAACTAGTACAGAATGAAACTTAGTGAGTTTGATGACAGCATGGGACAATGAAGAAATTACCAGAAATGACATGGCCATTGATGGAATGGACTTAAAATCATGACTGACATGGCAGGCAGAGCCTAAACATCCCCTTAAAATTGGATTAAAAAGAAATATACCTTTGCTGTTACCTTTAAATGCAAAGTTAAAAAAGGCAGAACTCCTGCCCACATTGTTGTAAGCCCTACACTCGACCGTGCCGTTGTGCTTGAATGTGCTGTAATCAATGGAGCTCTGAACCACGAGTTTTCCAGACGGTGAGACAGATGAGTTTTGCATCTGCACATCCATTGGCCCGATAGGAACGGAACACCTAGAGGGAAGAAAAGAACAACCCGGATTTACTCTAAGAAAACCAATCACTCAATCAAACACACTGGATTTGGCATACTTTTACAACAAAGCTAGTGGGTCATCATCAGAAATTTCCTTTTACAACCAAGAGCATGAGGACGGATGGGCACCTCCCTGGTGCCGCGAGCAACAAGGGCATGGCGGCAAAGAAGAAATAGGGAGTGAGATAGGAGTTTGACTCCTGATTCAAACACCTTTTCTGTGGACCAGATACTTAAAACTCTCCAGGACTCAGTTCCTGCAGCTACAAGGTGGGTAAGACCCACGTTAGAGGGTAACTGAAAGGGCTGGAAATGAATGAAAGAAAGGATGGCTGGCACACAGCAGCCCTTGATAAAGTAACTGTGAAAGGGTACATGAGGGCTGAAGAAAAGAGCCTAGAGGAGGAAAGAGATCAAGTCTACATGGATGAACACAGGGCGGCCCCCAACACCCCAGCAGCTCCAGGTTTTACCGAGGGAGACAGGCTGGACCACTGACTTGTACTCCTGATGGCAGAGCCCATCACAGGCTGGACACAGAGGATCCCATTTCAAATTACGTCCCCCATATACCTAATACTTTCCTATTCACTTACCTCGCTTTATTTTCCTCATTAGCACTTAACTGTTTATTTCATCTTTAGTTCACCTCCACCCATGAGATATAAACTCGCAAAGCAGGGACTCAGGTGCATTTTGCTCACTAGACCAGCATCTGGTATACAGCTGGTGCTCCGTTAAGTATGAACAACAGTAAGTGCTAGGGCTGCTTCCACGGCGGGGGCTTTTCCAGGGGTCTCGAGTCCTTCTTACCGTTCCCCAAAGAAAACATTCCAATAAAACCCCACTGAAAACAACAATCCTACGTAACCTCTTCCAACTTGTTGTGATAAAAAGGACTATTCTGTGAAAAATAAGATTTCTATTATTATCCTGACTATTCAATTGTGATGTTACACTGGGCTTTTAAAGCCTGAGCACAAAACAGCATTTGATGGATAAAAACAGCCATGGTGACCCCACTTTCATCTTCAGGTAATGTGAAAGGACAATTTAAGGCTTAAGTGCAGATTGGGAAGGAGAAGAAGCACAACGCCAGATGTGTTCTGCTCAGGGGCCAGGCGCCTAATCAAGGAGAAAACCTTTTAAAAACATGGAGCTTACAAATGCCGTATGTATGTTGTAACTGCACGATCATTACTTTTTGGTAACTTGGCAATTAACTTCTGAGGTAATTTTTTTTTTTCATGATAACTACAGCCACATTTCCCACACACATTGCCTCCTGTGTATAGGATGGAAATCTAATTACCCTGTCCTGGAAAATTGCTTGATCTACCTGCAGGCTAGAAATTGCATGATAAATCCAAAAGATAACCACCAAAATAGAGAAGTCACTCAGTAATCATTTTTCAGCAAACAAAATTAATGTCTACCACGAAAAATACAGCAATTATGCCCCCATAAAAAGCTACACAGATAGAAAAAAATATATAATCAAACAAAGCTTTAAAAAAAAAATCTGACAACCTATCTGACATGTAACTACATTGCAGTCCTTCCCTCATTCGTGTCAGGTAGTACCCCAAATAATCCTCTCACCTCTGCTCAGTTCCTGGACAAAAATACCAATCTACTGTGGGCTCTGGGAATCCTGCTACCACACACTGGAGCATGCCATTCACGAGACTTTCATGAGTCAGGATTTCTGGTTTTGCTGCAGGAAAAGAGAAACGGCCATACGTCAGACTGCTGGGAAACCTCAAGACTCCCCGCCTCCACTGTTTTCAAATCCTTAGAACTTTCCTTGAGGTTGAAGAGGACCCTGAGGGAACACGTTCAAAGGGGAGAACTGGACACAGTGAGTGGCAGGCACAGGGAGACAGAGGTGAGGGTCAGACCAGGAAAGGCTTTCACAGAGCTGCGTGACTCCAGTGTAGACTGTCCACATTGCAGATGTGGGGGGGGGGTCCCTGAGAACTTCCTGTTCAGGGACCACTGAAGCAGGGTTCACAGGACCACTGGCCAGGTTTCTGTTTCCAGTGAGCGGGAATGTGAAAGACTGCTTCTAATCCAAACTTTAGGATTCCAAACTGTTGTGAAGATGGAAATCCTGTTTAAGATTCCTGCCATCAGAATTTCAAATTACTGAATCTGCCATAGGAATTTCAAGTTATGGTGCAGACTTGAGTGGATAAAATTAAGAGGACTTACAGGAAAAGAGAAGCTCTCCCTGCCCCCCCCCCACGCCACACACAGGAATGTCTTTTGGGGGGGGGCAGAAGGGAGTGGGTGGAAATAAAAGAAGTGAATCACCCTATTTACAGAGAAGCCAAAACATAAGAGTAAAATACAATATGGGCTTTTAACTCCAAATTTGTATTTCAAATGCAAAATATGGACAGAAAAATTGTAACAGGAAACCAGCCCAAGAGTTTTATTCATACGTATGTCTAAACCTGTGTACAATCAACTGAAAAAGTTAAGTTGTATCAGCAGGAATGCTCTAATTTGACATTTCTGGGTAACGACAATAATCAACTGGTATTCAATCAAGAGTGCCCTAAAGCACTGCAAATTCTTGAGATTATTTTCTAAAGTGAAAGGAAAATGAATTTAATATGTTCAGTTGTTCTTTTTTTTAAGATTTTATTTATTTGATAGAGCATGAGCAGGGGGAGGGGCAGAGGCAGAGGGAGAAGTAGATCATTACTTTTTGGTAACTTGGCTCAGCTCCTCACTGAGCAAGGAGCCCGATGAGGGGGCTTGATCCCAGGACCCTGGGATCATGACCTGAGCCGAAGGCAGATGCTTAACCACTGCCGACTGCCGACTGAGCCACCCAGGTGTCCCTATTACATTCTGTTGTTCTACTGGAAATATATTTGAAGGATCCTAACCCTTTGAGAATGAGTAAGCTAAGCCGTAAGGATCTGATGGCAGCGGTGGGGGATGCACTCACCCCGAAACCTCAGTATGGCTTCAGGGCAGAACTCTGGGAGCCACACGCAGGGGGGGCGAACCTGCACCACGGCTCCCACGCTCATCAATCCTCTGCCCTCCATCAAGTGTCCTCATGTGTCACATGGGAATAACAACAGTACCCAAGTACACAAAGAAGGAAAAAGGATTCACAGGAAACAGATTTATTAATTACTAGTTTATTAATGATTCAGCTATTATTTTCAATTCAGAGTACCTACCCTTGGTTAATCAAGTCTGCTACCAATTAAATTAACTGTATTTGCCACTCTGAACAGGCTCTTCAGTGATCTAGAAATTGCTTAAGATAGTGTGATAACTAATGTGGTTGTGTTTTAACCCGATGCATTGGGAATCCGACCTCGATTATGTTGCAACTGATAGGAAAAACATACATGGTGAGAAAAAGGCAGGACCAACAGATCAGAAGCTTAGGAGCTTATTTCTTCAAGGCGAGGAACACTGTAGAACAACTTCTCAGCACCTCACCTCCTTGCAGGCAAAACGGCTTGGAGGGGAGCAGAGCCCACACGCGTGGCACACCCACCTGTCACTCAGCCTGGTCCCGCGGCTGGGCAGGCCATTTGGCTCATACGCACAAGAGAGCGGCACTCCAAAGCGATCTCAAGGTAGGAGCATCCTTGAGAGTTTGGGTCCAATGCCAGCTTTCACAAATAGAGCAAGAAGACGAGCCATCGTCTTGTGAAAGCATCCATCTGGCGAGTCTCATTTAATTATCATGGGCAACTGTGTGATCGGGAGGGAAAGTAGGGCAGAACACAAAAAAACAGCGGCACTTGAGGAGAACGCCACTTGCTGAAGACGGCAGGCGCCATAAGGCAGGTCTCTCTGGACTCTTTTCAAGTGTCATCTCCTTTTCCAAGCCATCCTCAACTCTCCAAAGCCAAGTTGGTCGGTTTCTCCTCCCTATTCCCGCAACATGTTAGAGCACCTGACCCTCTTATACAACATCCTGGGTCGGCCTCCTCCATCAGACTCCACGCTCTCAAGGGCAGAATCACATCTTACCAGCGGTACCTCTGACTCGGAGCAGAGTCTGACCTGTGGCGGACACACGGTATGAGCTGTCTGAACGGTTAAGTCCCCTCCAAAGAACCCAGTTCCTCAGAGTCAAAGGAGTTTGATCAGAATCACAAGAAGGGACCCGATGGTGACTTTGCTGGGTAGGAACACGATATTCACTCTTTTCTAACAGAGAGCCAATCAGATAGCCACATGTTTACCTGGTCTTATGACTTTTGCTTTAACTCTGAGATTAAAGGGGAGAGGGTCCACATAGAGATGGCAAAGATAATTGGACAGGACTTGGACGGGAATCAAGGTCCTAAGACAGATTCCCTCACATCGACATTCCCTCCTAATGCCACAGGACAGATTTTTCGGAGTGGAATTAAACACTTAATAGAAAAAAAACCAAAAGCTGAAAGGGTACCTTAAGATGTTAACAATGGTTATCTCCGGGTAGTCGGGTTATGGATAGTTTCTATTTTATTCTTTTGACTTATTTTCTAATTTTTTTACAATGAACGTGTAGCTAACTAATAATGAACCAATAAAACATTTCTTAACTAAAAAAAAATCGGAACAGCTCAAAATTACATAATCAGTTACGTGTCGCCCTGGCTATACAGGTTCTCAAGATCCAAGCCTTCCAGCCTGACACCTGGTGGCAGTTACACAACGGCCAGGGCTGGCAAGCGGCGCGGTCCGGCTGGCCTACTTGTTCCTCTGTGCTGGGTAATTGGGCAGATTTTTAAGCTACCGTCTCAGGCCGGTTGTAACCCGAGGCTAGCAGAGCAGCTTTTGTCCTGTCGGTCCTTAGCGTGGCCAACCAAGCTCAGAAGGTCTCTAAACTTTAATGTGCATTCAAAGCACTAAGAAAAAAAAATGAGAACGGACATTCCTCCCCCCCCCCCCCTACCCGTATGCTGAGGATCTGCCCCAGCAATGTGCCTTTTTAACGTACCTACAAATGACCCTGATCAGGGCGGGGACAAGGTTGAGGCAAGAGAAGCACGTCGGGTGTGGATTTTAAGGCGGCACCCACCTTCCTCAAGGTCTCGCAAATACAGGGCTGGCACCGTGAGTGAGCACCTCCTTAAATTCTACACCCCAGGCGCCTCACCCTAATCCCAGCCGTGTCCCTAACATTGGTGATGACAGACCTCATTTTGAAAAGACTAAATTACATGAGTACAGTTTCAGCTCTACATGGCAAGTTGCACTATGAAAATGTTTAATGCATAAAGAATGAGCTAGGTATAAATCTGATTCCTAAAAATGAAAATCTGGGCTCATCTGCATTTTGTAAGTGCCTCAATGCACTGTGTAAGGCATTAAATATGCATTTTGCTTTTAAAGATACATAACTCTGCAATTCTCCAGGTTAAATCTGAGCTGTGGTTTCGGAGATATTCTGCAATCAGCACTATACCAAATGACACATTCCCTAATTCCTCCCAAGTTGGAGGTTTAGATAAGCCTAAGAGGTGCACGAGTTACGTATTTCCTGCGGAGATTAAGAAAATAGCCTTTTCTCCTTTCAAAGCGTTGTGGACCTGAGTCATTCCAGTGTCTCCAACAACAATGATCAACTTGTAGGCTGATTTCAGAGTGCTTATGACTCTACTGAGAATTTATGGCTCATGCAATTAAAAATCCTAACCATTTGCAGATTTACCCCAAAGATATGTGATCTTAAAAAATATTCCTTTCGCCACCATCAGGTCCATACGGAAGGCAAGAACAAAACAAATTTTTAAGAACACAGCACAGACAATAAGAGCTGGTGTGGGGGTGGGAGGAGATGCACAAGTAACGGATGGGGAAGCATTTTTGAGTGGAGCTCCTCTCGTCCCTGACCACCTCGACCAGCTCCTGCTATAAATGCACATTTTCCCACAGCTATAATCAGCAAAGAACACAGACTGAAGTCTCCAAACAACAAAAGGCTAAATGAAGAGGGGAGGGATCATAAGCATACATTTTGTTTTTATGATTGTGGGTCGGCTGGTATTTAATGGCCACACAGCAATGCTTTGTAGCAATTTGGCACTATTTGGGCCTGGATCAAATCTACATTCCTGCCACAACACTGCTGTGATAAAGGAACTTAAATCAGCTAAAACAGGAGTATAAAAATATTCAGGTTAACGTTTTATTATTGAGCATAAAAAGTAACATTTTATCGGACTGCATCTCTTAATAAGATGAATAGGGCTTTTTAAAAAGGCTGTTCAAAAGGAGGAAATCACTTATTACCCATAATGATGCAGAGTTCAACATTAATTCTGTTTTTTTTCATTTTTTAACAATTTATTTTATTTATTTTATTTTGTTTCTTTCTTTCTTTATTTTTAATTATGTTATGTTAATCACCATACAGCACATCATTAGTTTTTGATGTAGTGTTCCATGATTCATTGTTCAGGTTAACTTTTACTTATATAAAAGTATACTTTAAAAAAAAGTCCCCGGAATAGATATTTTTGTTTTTACACATTCTTAAAGATTGCCAGAGGGGCGCCTGGGTGGCTCAGTCGGTTAAGCATCCGACTCTTGGTTCCGGCGCAGGTCATGATCTCAGGGTCGTAAAATTCAGCCCCACGTCAGGCTCCATGCTGGGCGTGGAGCCTACCTAAGATTCTCTCCTTCTCCCTCCCCCCCCCCCCCCCCCCCCCCTCCCTAAAAAAAAAAAAAAAAAAAGATCGCCAGAATTTGGCATATGGGCACTTTGATAGAAGTTTGTTTAACAAACAAAACTTCAACTATAGTCGCATGTATCCAGGTGTCTTTAACAGGAGTGTTTACCATTAAAAAAAAAAAAAAAAAAAAACACCCTCCTAGTGAAATGATATTCTAAACTAGGGGTAAGCTAACTTTTATTATAAAGGGTGAGGCAGTAAATAATTTAGGCTTTCTGGGCCTTAGGGTATGTCTTGCAGATACTTGATTGTGCCACTGTGAACCACAAATGTAGCCAGACATGCAAACCAATGTGCACAGCTGTGTTCCAATAAACTTTACTTATGGACACTGAGATTTGAATTTTATTTTCATGTTTCACAGAAATCTTCTGATTTTTTTTTTCAACCATTCAAAAAAAAGGTCTTTGTTTATGCGCCCTTCAAAAATCGCCTGCAGACAGAATCTGGCCCTAGGGCTCCTCTGTCTATAGAGCCATTAAAGATCTCCCAGTCCTGAGATTACCTTAAAAAATAAAGGGATACAAACTACCTGCAGAAAGCCTTCTTCGGCCAGAATCACCATGCTCGATTTCTAGGGGCACCACGGAATGCATGCATGTGACCCAGACGCGCAGAGGGTGGGTATGGACACACAAGTGGAGTGCAGCCATGGGTTAAATGCTAGTTTTCTACTCAGGAGAAGCAGTGAATTCATTTTGTTACATAATTCAAAAGTGGAGGATAAGAGTTATTGACATAATACCCATGGAAAAATTATGCATCTATTCTTGGGTTAATTTAAATTTACACTAAATTATAGGCGAACTTGTGTTCATGTATTCATGAAGGGGGATAATTTGGTGTAAAAACAGATCTGGCTCCACTGGAAAGGAAATTTCCATAGAGTCCAAATTCCACTAATAGAAAGGAGAGTACTCATACTGTTTTTAGAAAATGATGCCCCCAGTTCAGGGTCAATTTCTAGCAGAAGCTGACATGGTTATAGAACTTAAACCTATTTCTCCTGCTTCGCTACCATAAACATGAAACGTTGGCCAGACCACATCAACAAAGGGCTCATGATCTAGACAGGCTACCGGTTCTCAAAAAGGTTCAGCATTTTACTAGATCCCCCAAATTAGCAACACCAGACCAACTTTTCTCATGAGACGTGCAGGGAAAAAGAATACTGACACATTTCCTAAATGTTTTTCAGAATTAAGAGAATCCAATTCTACTTTAAAAGTAGGTTGTCATGATATCCCTTTTTTCTTTCAAGTCACATGTCTCCGGCAATTCTTGCAGCCACAGAGATCTTTATTAGGAGAAGGAGATATTAAAGTGTCACATCAAAACAACACTCATAACTCCCAAGCAACTGAACAACAAAAACTCATTTCAAATTCAGTAACAGACAATAAAAACAGAGCTCAGACACTGTCAGGTATCACAAATGAACACACACTACCTATAAAAAGATTAATGTAAAAAGACAAGTGCCTATTTTTACATAGATTAGCAACCCCAGTAAGAAGATCTGAAAATTATTCCTTAATTTAGAACTGTCCCCAAAGCCAGCACAGTGTATCTTCTGTGACATATGTTTAAGACACAGGAGCATGGAAGATAATGACAGATGATAACCTTATTTACTGCCAGGCACTTAGGCAAGGTCGCTCAGTTGAGATTAAACAAGATAATTATAAACCTTAAATAAGCATCTGATGGGTTTCTTTAAAACCCCAGTCACATCATTTGCAACCCAATCCGTACTCCACAGTGTTTCAAAACTGCACCAGACATGGGTTAAAAAAATTATGCACTATGTTCATGCAATGAGATACCAAAATGAGGTTGCAGAAGAGTCACAGAAAGGTGTGCACAATGCATTCATTGTTCGGCACCAAAACACATGCTTATGAAGTGATAGGACCTCATTTTTGTAAAAAAAAAGTTTAAGGCTCAGGAAGAACATATACAATAAGGGGTGTATCAGCAATGGTAATGTATAAAATGTAAATAAACTTTAAAAAGGTAAAATTAAAACTTGCTTATTTTTGCTTATTTACATTTTCTAAGTTTTCTACCCTTCACGTAACATTTTCATTGTTTTAATTTAAAAACACATGTATACAAATGTTTGCACAAACCAAGCTACATTTTTCTTTTTTTTTTTAAGTTGTATTTATTTATTTGACAGAGAGAGACACAGTGAGAGAAGGAACACAAGCAGGGGGGAGTGGGAGAGGGAGAAGCAGACTCCCCACTCAGCAGGGAGCCCAATGTGGGACTCGATACCAGGACCCTGGGATCATGACCTGAGCCCAAGGCAGATGCTTAACGACTGAGCCACCCAGGCGCCCCCCCAAGCTACACTTCTGGTTACTCTGATAGCCTTACAGCAAATTCTCAAAAGCAAGTAAATAAATCAGAAAGGAGTTCTATTCAGCACTGATTTTATTTAATGTTTAAGAATTCCAATAATTTGGGGGTGCCTGGGTGGCTCAGTCAGTTGAGCATCCGACTCTTGATTTCAGCTCTGGTCATGATCTTGGGATCGAGGGATCGAGCACGGAGCCTGTTTGGGGCTCTCTCTCTTCCTCTGCTCACTGCTTGCGATCCCCACTGCTCGCGCGTGCGCTCTCTCTCTCTCTCTCTCTAAAAACAAAACAAAACAAAATTCCAATAATTTTAGAGTAGATTTAATAGAATCCATCTAGTAGGGAAAAAAACCCCACTGAAAAGCAAAGCCTCTCAAGCAAAACTCAATAGTCAAGTGTGTTAGTCGTAAGCCTTAAAATGTTTAGCCTCTAATGCAAGTATGGCTTGGACACCCAAATATTTGGAAGGTCATATCAGTCCTGAAAAAAGGGAGACAGAAGGTAGAAAACATTTCTACCTTCCAAAGAGGCAAAGTTCTAGTAACTCTGCTCTCACGTAATAGGGATCATGAAAGGCACAGACCTAAAGCCCCCAAACTAAGCAATCCTTGATGACCACCCCACATTACCATTTAAACCTGGGTAAAGGTCCCTGAGAACTCCAGCCAGGTGGGTGACCTACAGGGCTGGCTAATAGGCAGTCTAAGCTATTTATAGACGTGGCCAACTTGAGGCCTGCCCTCACCTTCGGCAAATGTGCTGCTTTGTTTGCAGGATGTTACCCTTCAGAGTGGCTTCGCCCTAGAAGGAGAGTTTAGCCACCCATAACTAGATTTAACTATGACCAAAAATGCATAAAAGGCAGCCCAGATCTTGCAAATGTGGTCAAAGAGAAACTTTCTCATCAGGAGACCTCATTCTGGATGGATGATTTATTACTTTGACTGATAAGGGTACACTGTATGATCCATAAATAATTGCTCATACCAGACAGGATGTTAATTACATGATATGGTGATTTAGAAATAATGCATTATTTAGCATTTCCTCAAATTGTTTCAACCCCCTTTTAACACTCTGCTGTAGACGAAGTAGTCGGTGACTTTGAGAGTGAATTTGGTGCAGTTCAGCGGTCATTTTGGATAGCCGATCTAGCTTAACGTTACATGCGTTCCATGTAAGCCCAATGGTGAAGGCAAGCCCCCGGGTTCCCTATATCTTGCTTGGGCCTCCTGCCTTCCTGTTACCACCACCTGATTACCAGAGTCCTCTGACTCAACTGGCTAGGTTTGCCATTAAAGGGTAGACCTTTAAGACTGGAGAGAGGCCTATTTCTAGCCCCTAGAGACCATTTATCACAAATTTTAGATTCATAATGCTGATCAGAAAATGTTATCGGATAACGTTTTAAAGAGGCATTTTAAGGTTCATGGCAAATCAAAACCAAAATGAGGTATCACCCACACTGTTAGTGTGTCTATTACCAAAAAGATAAGAAAGAACATATATTGACAAGGGTATGGAGAAGGAGGAACCCTCCCTGCACTGTTGGTGGGAATGCAAACTGGTACAGCCGCTGTGGAAAAGAGCATGGTGGTTCCCCAAGAAATTAAAAATAGAACTACCGTATGATCCAGCAGTCCCACTTCTTGATATATATCCTAAGGAAACAAAACTATTACTTTGAAGAGAGGTCTGCACTCCTATGTTCACTGCAGTATTATTTACAATAGCCAAGGTATGGAAACAACCTAAATTTCCTTCGATGGATGAATAGAGAAAGAAAATGTCACACACACACACACACACACACACACACACACACACACACTGGAATATTATTCAGCCTTAAAAAGAAGGAAATCCTGCCATTTGTGACAACATGGATAAATCTCGAAGGCATTATGTGACATGAAATAAGCCAGGCAGAAAGACAAATACTGCATGGTATCACTAAATGGAGTATTGGGGGGAAAAAAAAATCAAGTTCATCAAAAAAGAGCAGAAAAGTGGTTTTCAGGGCCTAAGGGATGGGGAAAATAGGCAGAGGCATTAAAGGAATACAAACAGGTCTAAGATGGGTAAGGTCTGAGGATCTAATGAATTACATGGTAACTATAGTTGATAACACTGTATTATATAACCAAAATTTGCTAAGAAAGTAGAACTTAAGTGTTCCCACAGGAAAAAAACCCAATCACCCCCCAAAACCCAGAAAACCAAAAAGGGTAAACATGTAACGTAACAAATGTGTTAATTAATTCAATGGGGGGGGGCAGAGAAGTCCTTTCAAAATGTTTACATATATCAAAGTCATCATGTATACACTTCAAATATCTTACAATTTTGTCAAGTGTACCCCAATAAAGCTGAAAAAAAAAGTTTATTGGATCTTCTTAAAATCATTCCCCATATTTGAAAAACAACTGCTTTATCCTATTAATCATACTTTCTTTCCACAATTATGTATACTACTTCAGGATTCACATGGGATTATTTGAAATTATATGCCAAAATAAACTTATAAAATACGTACATTACTGATTAACACTTAAATCCGCTCTAACGTTTAAAATGTATTCAAGAAATATTGGGTGGACAGGGAAAAGAGCAAATCTATCATTTGGAGTTAAACGTACATTTGGCCTTTTATTTGTCCTGGATCTGGTAAAAAAACAAAACAAAACAAACACCTTTATTGTATGACAGTTACTGTAAGCAAGGAGTCCATAGATTTCTAACTGAATATCACAGGCTACCTACAGAATCTCGGTGGTGTCGCTTTTTCTAATACCTCCAAGAATCTTAGAAAGAGTAGGTCCTATCAGGAAATCACTTTTATTGTATTATGTCATTGTAGCTAAATACATTTAAGAAAAAGAAAAAAGAAAGCACTTCTGGGTGGCTGTGTAGCTTTTAGAACTCTACTTTCCTCCAAATTTTGATCTGCAAAGGAAACAACTGGACATTTTCACCAAAGATTTCAAACTTCTTTTTAGAACTAACAATCTGATTTCTGTATACACCTTCAATAAGCCTGGCAAGGGTGATTATAGTAATGCAAGTTCAGTGCAAAAAAATCACTGGCTTTGTTGTTTGTTTTTTAATGAAAACTCTCCCCAGGATGTCCCCTTCCAAAAAAAAAAAAAAAAAAAAAAAGGGCACCTGGGTGGCTCAGTGGGTTAAGCGTCCGACTCTCGATCTCAGCTCGGGGTCATGATCTTAGGGTCGTGAGATCGAGCCCTGCATCAGGCCCCATGCTGGATGTGGAGTCTGCTTTAGATTCTCTTCATCTCCCTCTCACTCTGTCCCTCCCCACTCCCACCCCACTCTCTCTCTCATTCTCTCTAAACAAAACCAAAAAACCCCAAAAAACCTCCACTGGAAGTTCTGCTCAAAAACAGCAAACATGTTATATAGCTGTTGGCCTTGGCCTTTATAAATCACCTTTAATGCCACGCAGCCAACTGAACAGACCCATGGAAATCATGGCTTGGTTAGAGAAGTTAAAAACAGACTTAAAACATTTTCAAGTTTAATATGCTACATATTTTTCACTAACACAAACTGACAGACTATGGTATGTTTTAAAACCTCCCACATAAGCAATTAAAACGCACACACCCAATGTACTCAAATCTACATGTGGAGTTTTTTAAACAAATGAATTTTTCAGCCATCAAACATTTAACCATTCAAAATTGTGGATTTTCATTAAGCATTTCTCAGCACTGAATCTATTAAGCAATTATGCATCAATGTCACTGAGTGTAAGTCACTGAATTTCTGCAGTAATATTATGCATTTATTATTCTGATTTTTTTCAATTCTAATTTTTGCACAGCCAAATTCCTTTCATCCTTGGGGCTAAGCTTATTTACAGAATAAATCACACAGTAGATCTACATACCTATTTGGCTCAGCTAAAACTTATGTCAAAATGGACAGACACAACTGCTCCAATTTTAAATTTCAAGACTATTTTCAGCTTTTGATTTTAAAATTTTACATTATAAAATCTTCAATTAAAAAAATCAACAAAGTAATTAGCTACCTTTATCTGTAAAGAGCGACTGGACACACTTCACAAGAGGTAGACGTTTTTAAGTTTTACACAAAAATACCACCTCTGTCAAAGCATTTGGAGCTCCAGAAATCCAACGTGTTAAGTGAAAGAAATGCCTTTTTGTCAGCTAAGTGTTTGTAACAAACTGACATCAACGAAAGACTTCCCGAAAGACTTAAAACCTAAGTGGGGAAAGGGGGGCCTGGGTAGCTCGGTTAAGCTTCTGCCTTGGGCTCAGGTCATGATCTAAGGGTCATGAGATGGAGCCCCACATCGGGCTCCCTGTTCAGTGCGGAACCTGCTTCTCCTTCACCCTCTGCTGCTCCCCCTGCTTGTGTTCCCTCTCTCGCTCGTGCTCTCTCTCAAGCAAATAAATAAAATCTTAAAAAAAAAAAACCCCTAAGTGGGGAGACACTAGACCACCCTTATCTGTGTGCCCGGTGCCATGAAGCAGGATCTCAGTAAATGCTGGGTGGGTGTCTGAGACCCAAGCCCCAGAATAAATAAAAGGCCTTCTGCCCTGCCCCAACAGGGAATCCGAAGGAAACAAACAAACAAACAAACATCATTTGGGAAGCTCAATGCTGTTTCCTATCTAGTTTCAAACAGGCATGAGTTCACCAGCAGGTGACTAATGCTGATCCTGCTGGATGGCAAATTGGCCTGCTAAGGAAAATGGCAGCAAATTCTGTCACCAGAGAAAAGGAACGGTGACTTTAGAGACATCTTCCTAAGGTCAGTGACTCACAGCCAACTGGCAGACCACACTAGCAAATGAAGCAGGAGAAGGGGGAAAAGAGACAGATCTTCATGCCTCCTTGACCTTGAAGCCAGGGAAAGAGACAGGCAAATGGCACTGAATTTTATAAAATTCCCAACTACTGAGCTTCTCGAAGTGAGGTCTGTGGAGTAGGCCAGGGCCATGATCTGCTGTTACTGGTCCGCAAGACATAAGTGCGACCAACTGACAATAAGCATTTACAAGGAGCAATTTGACAGAGTAATTTTTCTAGCTATTGAATCTCATAATAAAAAAAATTTAAACTTAAGATTTTTGCATATGTCTGGTTTTACTCATTTCACCCTCCTAGGGACTGGTTCTTACTATATTTTGTAGCAAGTATTGATCCAGAATAAATTGGAAATTAAAAGAAAAAAAAAGGTCCTTTACCATAGATAGTTTGAGAAGCACTGCACTAGAGCACCCAAAAATCCAGTTTTGTGTGGCAAGTATGCATATGATGCTTGTCAGGATATTGATTTACCTGTAATTGTCTCTTAAGTTACTTGAATATAGAGATTTTTCAGAAGCAGATAATTTTGCCCATGTAAAATATGCTAAGCATCTCTGATTAACATCTGAATTAATCTAGAGATATTTGAAATGCAGGCCAATGAGATACCATATAATCAACACTGTTCTGAGGGACTGAGATGTTAATTAACACGATTTCCTCAAAAAAGGTAAGTTCTGTGGTCAAAGCAGTTTGAGCTCTATACCTCATCCCACACCCCCTTCCTGGGGAGGAATACACACCAGCACATTAAGGATCTGGAGTGAAGAAACTTGTTTAGCCCCACAGATGTGACCCTCTTTATCTCAACACCTAAGAACACCCTATTCTTGCAAATGAGGTGTAGTTAAAAGACTCCAGATTAGCAATCAAAAACCTGCCTTGAGCATCACTTTCCTGTCTTCATTTTAGTTGGATCACACTCCCCCACCCCACACCACCGAGCTGCAGCATCAAGTAACTTGTACAACAACTTCACAGCAAATAAGCTCCTTGAGGACAAGAAATTGGCACCATCCTTTGTTCCCACAGGCCTCCTGCAGCCCAACACACACAAAGCACTCAGCAAGGCTGTCTCCTCATCTCCCACCCCCCAACACACACCCAGGATAGCTAATTCCAATGGTCATCTTGTCGACCACTCCCCTGGAATTCTGTGTCCTTGGAGGCCTCCTGTGCCCTGGGCCCAACTGGTGCGGTGTGGCAGACACCTGCTGTCCTTTCCTGGACATGCAGATAGGCCCTAGAGTAGAGCCAGGAAGGAGCTTTGCGCAGGGCAGAAGCCCCAGCTGGTGAGGATGCTCCCTTGGCCTCAACCTCTGCGCAAAAACATTTCTCTAAGATGTTGTGGGGGTCACCGCAGGGCAGGACTCAGGTGTTCAAGTTCCCATGCCCCAAGCTCTCCTCCCACCTAAAGCACCTGCTCCCTCTCCCACAGTAACCACAGGCCATGCAGGAGGGTCCCGTCGAGCTGGACCGATATTGCATTCGTCTTAGTGGGAGAACAATCTAAACACAAATAATATCACAACCCCGAAAGAGAAAGCACTGTGACAAAGAAATCATGTCAGAGCTTGATAGCATCTCTTTCCCAACTAACACCACACTCCAGGTTCTATTCAACCTCTGGCTCCCCATTTCAACCATCAATAATAATACATTTTCCCTCAAACGACTGTTATTTTTCACTTCTATGGCTCCTCTGTTTACTTCAAAGGCAGCACCCAGAATCTGAGTGACCCCTACAAGGTCGTGTGGTCAGTGAAATGTAGGCCAAGGAATTGGTTTTTGTACACACTCTTCCAACCACCAAACCGCGGGGTCTTTGTTAAGGTCAAAATTATCCCGAGACATTATTTACATAGTACACAATGAGCTCAGTTCTGCAGCTGTTACAAACACGAGCCACAACTTAAAATAATTAAAACTAGAAAGATAAGGAACCATTCGCTTTACTCACTGTTCACATAAACATTAAATGTCACAGAAGAATTGACATCGGAATTGGACACTTGAAATGTGTAAGTGCCTCCTTCGTTCCCTTTTAATCTGGTTAGATGAAGCTCACTCACATATCTACAAAAAGAGAAAGAAAAAAAAGAGACGAATCAATCACCCAGGAACGGTGTGCCTCGAGTGAGAGTCTTTTCCACAGTTTCTCTCTGGAAATACATGCCTGTTCGAGGAGGAACAAGACTCACTTTACTCAGTATTAGTAACAAGATCCACGTTAACAAATCCAAACGTACACACATGTATTTAATTTGGGACAAATAGCTGAGTGGGGAGAGGCTCTCTCAGCACAAAGGCAACCGCGTGGAGACTTGGGCCTCTTCCCCTTCCCCAGGTGTCCTCATGCCCATGTCTCTTTCTGCCCAAGGTCCTTCACCAGGGTCCTGAACTCACGTACCCTGCCGCGCTTTAACACCAAGCACCTAGCCACACTGGCAGGTGTCCACATGGAGATGTAGGACCCTCGTGGCCAGGCCAACACTGTGGCCCTCAGCTTCCTTCTTGCAAGGACCACAGTCTCCTGGTCCTCCCTTCACCCCCCACTACTTCTTCCTAGTGTCCTTTGCAGTATTTGCTCTTCGGGCTTCTTTTTTACTGCAGGGATAGCATGGCCATGTAGACCGAGCACACAGGCCTGCCAGGGGAGTTCGGACACGGGCGCTGGCGGGGATGGAGCGCCCTGGGCAGCCCTTGACCCACCTGAGCTGTACAACCGTCTTGACATACACAGCGGCCTATTCAGCCTCTGCTCTCACACTGCACCCACCCCCTGAGCAATCTACTCTCTCTCCCACTTAACTACTTGCTGTTTGCTCACAACTGTCAAATCTTTACCTCTCGTTCAGACTTCTCGGTCCTACACCTCATCTACAGAGCTATTTTCATGCCCCATCCCCCTGCCTTGTGGGTACAGCTAATAATGACTCACACCTGCAACGTCCTCCTCCCAAGTCTTGCCCTGGGACACGTGACCCCATTTGGAAGTTGCCTGCCTATCCAGGTCTACAGCCAAAGGGTGACTGCCCATGGGGAGGGACAAAAGCCCAGCTCCAGAAGGCCCCTGCGATCAGCCTGCTGCTCACCCACACCCATCCTTTCTTTTCCCCTTTACCCTCCCTGCCCTGCTCTCCTACTCCCCGGCAGGTCTCTCTCTCCCTTAATGAAGCCCTTGAGCCAGAATTCCTCTGCTCTGCTTCTAGGGAACCTGACCTAGGATACTTCTTACCTGAACATCTCCACTCGAGAGCCCATGGTCAACTTCCAATTTAACAAACCCCAAGCCGAACTCACTGTCTTTGCCCTCAACGACCTTCCCTCCTCCTTGAATGGCCTCACCGCTCACCATCCAACGTCGCTGACAGACACAGAATCCGTAGGGGCATCTGCAGCTCCTACCTCTTTCTCCCACCCCCCCCCCTCAATCACTGAGTCTTACTCAAGAGGTAGCCTGGACGCCTCCCAAATCCATCCCCCCCCCTCCAGCCCTTGCACCTTGGCCCAGGACAGTGTCTTCTCTCACCCACATCCCTACAACAGCCCATAGCTCCTGAATGGAAAAAAATACGAAGTCTATCTAGGCATCTACCTCTGTCAGCCATTTGATCTGGGTCAAGTTACCTAACTCATTTGTGTCTCTGTTTCCTCTCCTATAGAAATAACAGAAAAAGAGTGCCTGTCCATGGAGTTTGTGAGGACTAAAATCATTGACTTAATATACGGAAGGTACTTAGAACAGTGCCGCACAGACTACAGCACCTGTAGCCCACATAGAGTAAGCTACTTTTACGATCTTTTCTATTTTTTTATTATTTTTATTTACTATTTTTATTTTACTTTTTACTATTTTAAGATTACTACTATTTTCATTATAAATGTCTTGAGGATCAAATGAGAGGTGTGGGGGCCCCTGGGAGGCACAGTCAGTTAGGCTTCCGACTCTTGATTTCCGCTCAGGTCATGATCTCGGGGTCTTGAGATCCAGCCCCGCATAGGCTCTGAGCTCAGTGGGGAGTCTGCTAAAGGTTCTCTCTGCCCCTCCCTGCGTGCGCACGCACGCTCTCTCAAAAATAAATAAATAAATCTAAAAAGAAAAAAATGACAGGTGTGATGTGACAGAACTTGAGTTCACTGCCTGGCCCAAAGCTACTGAATGAGGCTTAGTTTTCTTTTAGGTTTGTTTTTTTTTTTTTTTAAGATTTATTTATTTATTTGAGAGCGAGAACATGTGAAATTTGGGGGAGGGAAGGATGGGCAGAGGCAGAGACAGAAGGAGAGAAGCAGACCCCCTGCTGAGAGGGGAGCCGAACACGGAGCTCGATCCCAGGACCCTGAGATCATGACCTGAACTGAAATCAAGAGTCAGACGCTTAACTCACTGAGCCACCCAGGTGCCCCTATTTTTCTTAGTTTTTAAAAAGGATTCAAAGCACTAACTTTCCTCTTTCTCTGAAAAATTATTTAATGTGTCCCTAGTATATACCAGTCCCTGCTTTGAACTATCCCCCATGTCAGAAATTCGAAAACTGATGCACAGACTCCTGTGTGTGCTTTAAACACAAAGCAAAAGGAAATACTGGTCTGAAGACTCAAGAAGGAGCCCCAAACTTCCTTCTATCGGGTATCCTCTCCCACATTTATGGGTCCCAGAAACAGGATCTGGTAAGCCCAGGGAAGAGGCAGAAGATGTCTAATCCCCAGGTCAAGGCTCTTTCTTTTCTTACCTGATATTACTTTCATTGTCAGACTTGGGATAATCTTCCCATTTATCAGTGAAGGTTCTGTTCATATAGATCCACTGCTGGTGCTCAGGTTTGGGATATGCCTCATATTCAACAATCAAATCCACATTCTCTCCATCATTTACAAATATTGTAGTATTCATCATGGGGAAGATATTAATGAATCCTCTATCTAATTATAACAGGACAAAACAGGAAGAAACTATTACCTACAACTACGCAACAGAAAACACAACTGCCTCTTTGGATTACAAAGATTACTGGTTTCAGGTATTAACTGGCAATAACAAGTAAGAATATTTTCAGTTGCCACTGTACCTATTTTTTTCTTTTTGCTCTTGCAGAATCATGGTCAGGAAGTGAGAAAGGGCACACTTGAAATGTTTATTCTCCCATCTCTGTCTGTCAAGCAACTCCCTTAAAGGTCTAGCACCATGTCCTAAATCTTCTAGAATGATTAGTCCTGATGTTTCCTAGGTTAAAAAGCATTTGGACTAAATAGCCCCTACTCAGACCCAATATAAATGTATATGTGATAGGAAGGTGTCATAAATCAAGAACGGGAGAGAGCCCTAATGGTCAATAAAAATGCTGAAAGAACACCCTTTAATATTTAAAGAAAAATAAACTTACATCTTCTCATCACGTATCACAGATGAAATCAAGGACAGCACTTTAATAACCACACCGTATTTTTAACTAAACAACAGAATTAACTCCTAGCAAACTTCTATAGAGGGGGGAGCAGTTTTCTAGGCTTTTTAGGAACGACAGAAGAGAAAAAAAAAAAGATCATAAAATCATAAAAATCCTAAGAATCTGAATACATAAGCATTTTTAAATGTCTATACAGTAAAATTAAGGTAGTAGGAAAAAGAACATGAAAATATAGATGGAAAATATTTAAACTAGTAATTAAAATAAGACTCCACTTTTCACTTATTAAAAATAGCAAAACTTCAATAAAGCTGCTAAAAAATAAAGTATAACCATCCTATGGAAAAACAGCAAAACTAATTTGAAAGAAACTCAATAATTTTGCAAGTGTGGTAAAAGTGGCATGATGAATTACACACTGTAAATTGGCACAACTCTTTCAGAAAGCATTTAGCAATATAGATTTTCTATAATTATCTATTCTCCCATTTAACCCTGTAATTCCCATTTGAGAACTCTTCTCAGTGGATAGCTACATACAAAAAGAATGGCTATCTACCCTGGACATACGAATTTTTTAAATCAGAAAACTGGTTAATAAAGCAGCCCTCAGAAATGGTTATATAATAATAATATAAGAAAGAGTCTGAAAAAAATGTAGTAAAATAACTGCCAACATAATTTTTTTTTTTTTGCCAACATAATTTTTATAGCCACCATTTATGGAATGTTTACTAGGGGCCAAGAACTGCCCTAAGTACTTCAGCATACATTTAAATTAGTAATAATGACAGATATTTAATTTTATAACAATACTGAAAGAGAAAGCTTATAACTAATTTATAGATGAAAAATTTCCAGTCCTGAAAAGCTAAATAGCTGGCTACCCAAAGGCAGAGCCCAGATCTGAACACAGGTTTGTGAGAAGCAAGGCTGGCCTCTTCATATACCCTAGATTCTCTATATACTTTCAGTTAGAGAGAAAGAATAAAATCATCTGTATAGGGGCGCCTGGGTGGCTCAGTGGGTTAAGCATCTGTCTTCAGCTCAGGTCATGATCCCAGGGTACTGGGATCAAGTCCCGCATCGGGCTCCTTGCTCCTGCTTCTGCCCCTCGCCTCTGCTCATGCTCTCTCTCTCAAATAAGTAAAATCTTAAAAAAAAAAAAAAAAAAAAGTATAACTGAAACCCTGCTGCGTACAAAAATATAAGCCATACACCAAATCTTAAAACAGTTATATCACATTAGTGAGATTATGGAAGAGTTTTCATTTTTTTCTTCCATTTCTTTTTCAAAATTAAAGAATTGTAAAATTTAAAACTATTCATTATTCATTCAATAATGTTATTCATTATTTTTGGCACCATTTGGTTGAATATATTAAGGTCCCACATGAGTTGTCATTCTAGTATTTAATGCCCTTTAATTTCCTATAGATTCAGAATAAAAGGAGTTCAACTACACCAATGGAAAAGGATCTGAGACAGGTGGGAATAAAAAATCATCCAGATGAAAGGTGGAGATGGAAACCACCACCCCGTTCTAACACCTGCATCATAAATGAAACTCCCCCTGCCATTTTTAAGCAAATTTGGGTTAATTTTGAGGGAATAAATGTTTCATCTGAACGCTACGTTACATTTTCAGGTTCTTAAGGTCCTAAATTCCAAGACACCACACAATGCAAAATACTCCAATATTACAGACAACAATATTTGCATTGAAATGAGTTCTCTCATCATCACCATATATAAAATACTTAGGTTCCTCCTGAGTTTTCTAGAGTCCTTTGGCTCAATATACTTTTATGTCCTAGAGTGGAATAGAGCTTCAAATTCATGAAGTGTAAGAATTATGAGGCTCAAAGAACCCCATCAGAGTTGTTTTAACATAAGGTATGATCTTTTCCAGGTGCTTCTGCATTAAGAAACTGGTGATGCATTAACATTTAATCAAGTACAAACACTATGCCAGGCACTTCTAGAAAATCTATTGCCTTTTCTCCTCTCCGCAGCCTCTGGAGTTAAGAGGCTGTGTTTCTCAGAAGAGGAAATGCAGGCAGAGGTAAAGGAGAGTGCCTTCGAAAGTTAGGTGGCACAACTCTGACTGAAAACCAGGTGGGGACCATCCCCAAGCCCCCCACCCCCAGCCCCCAAAGAAATTACTTTTCTCTTTGTCTCCTCCTATTCTCGTCCCGTCCCAGCCCATCCCGAAACAATGCAAAACCAGATTCAGGTTTCCCAGCCACGAGTCCTTCCAGTTACACAGTTATATTCTTGGAAATTGATGAATGGGTTTTAAAAATCTGATTACATACAATAATATGCTCAAAACATCCTTACTAATTGCTTTCTGGAGCTGAAGCTGATATATCAACATGCTCCCTAATCAACTTAGCAAATTAGCACTTATGGAGTTTAATATTTTAAAAAGCATAGCTTTCTATTCAAATTAATAAATGGTTCACAATCACGTTTAGGGAAAAAGTAAGACTCTTTCTGCATGCTGACTCTATAATTGCAAGGAAAGGGTGTTTTCCACGTTTAGCCTGGTGAGATGCTTTCCATTATGACATGGGCAGAAATGCCAAAATTCTATGAGATTATTGTGGGATAAATCACAGACCTCTAACACTGCTTCATAAATTATTGAAGAAACATGGGGGAAAGAGGAGAAATGAAAACAAATATCACACATCATTTTATTATTGCTCATGATGAAGAAATTTGCCACCCTACAAGTATTTAATCCAAGTCAAGCACTAAGACTGTAATTGCATTTAAAAGGCAAGAAAATAGATGAAATTCAAACAATACTCAAAAGACAAAAAATGTGTAATTTAAAAATTATTATTATTTCCAGTAAATCAAAAACATCCAGTACATTCACTAGGTTCTGCTCTCATTAAGTAGACCTTGGAAAGTAAGTATTTAGTGAGATTTCCAGAGTAGGGAAGAAAAGGCTAAATGGATCGTGCACACCAGGTAGGATGGGCTTAGGATTCTAGGGAACCATGATCCAGTTTATGCTGTGTAGAACCAATGAGTCAGGTCCCAGTGGATCTCCTTCCTGATGGTTTAGGCTACGGCCTGTAAGGTTGGAGGACGGGGTAAAGTGGGCGGCTGTACTAGGAAGAAGCAGCCCACTTCAGCCCTTCCTGCAACAAATGAACTAGTCCCATGAATGGTAAAAAGATAAGCCAAAGGCTCAGGGGCCTCCCTAAAAGATTCAGAGAAATACTTTAGGCTCTCAGCATCTGCACTCCTCCATACAGCAAGTCTACAATCCATTTCCAAGCTCAAGTCATTCAGCAAGGCCTAGAATTTTTGAAGAAGTTCCACTTAACATCTTATTTGTAGGGAGGGTGGGGTGGACAGCAGAAAATGACCCATTTAAACAACTTCGGTTACAGCCTACCACTTCCCCTTTATTAAAACTGGTAGAATTTGCTGTTGGGCTCTAGTTGTAAAAGGTGACAATGATCATTTTCATTCATTCATTCATGTGGTGACAATTAAATTTCTAGTCATCGCTTCAACATTCTATTCACATAAAAAGGCAACTATCTAGTAATTTCTTCTTTCACTACTGCCAGTAATTTATACATTCCCATAGAGAGATTTACCGACAACTTCCAAGGTGGTTGTGACATTCGCTGATCCGAAAGTATTATTGGCGTAACACATGAATACTCCAGAATCATTAACTCTTGCTGAGCTGATAGTCAATCTTTCCTGACGTACGAAATTGAAGTCACCCTGATGCCAACTATTACTCTGAGTCTGTGCATTAGTCTGCTGGTTTCAGAAGGAGAGAGAAAAAAAAATCAAAGATTACCATAAAATTTAGATTCAGGATCTTTCCTAGATAAATTAAAAATAGCAGCAATTAACTTCTCCATATTAACATTCATTATACGCTCCTTAAGTAAGAATAATAAAGCATCATGACAAGTCTGTCATTGGAACACTTCATAGTACAGGATTATATTGAAAGATAGTCATTATTAATGATTGGAAAAAACATGAAAATTCATTTCATAACAACCACAGCATGCATAATTCCAAAATCTCTGCGGCACTAAGTATTTTTTTTTTAGCAGTGACAAATTTTTAGAAGTTACTATATAAGAAATATTACAGAATACTGATATTTTACATTGAGTCAGCATAGTGAGGTCATGTCAGTATCTCCTGTTACACTTTTTTTTTTTATTCTATATCCCCGGGATCAAAAGAAAACACCTCACTAATAATAATATTCTATTTTATTAACATATTATTTTCATGAAGAAAAACTGAGTCACAATGTCTAAAACTCACTTGGAAATTCATCTTACAGCTCTTACCCAGCGGAATTTTGGCAACTATTAAGAGGGGTTCCAAAGTATGTGAGCCATGTAAGATCAAGCCCCAAATTACTTAAGCATGAGTAGAAGAGAAAAAGTTGCAAATTTGCTCTTGTGATAGCACCATTCTACTTGTATGATTTGTCTGCAGACAAAACATGGAGAGATTTTTTTGTATGGAAAACATCATGGGAATAAAACATAAACTATAGCCACTCTGAAAATCAAAGGGAGTACCACAAAGCTTTCTGCATCTTCCAAATTTTCTGTAATATGAACACATTGCTATTGAAAAAAATAACAACTAAAAAAAGTAAACGGACCTGATATTGACATGGAATGAGATCAGGGGTAATTCGCTGGCCAGGCTATAATGAACTACCAGCCCTAGACCACTCTGACATTATTGTAAATCAGAACAATCCTTACGGAAAGCAGCTTGGCAGTTTGTTCATACCCCTGATCAATTCCAGCAAATTTATCTCAAGGAAATAACTCTTTTTTTAAAAAAGCTCCAAAATATTTATTGCAGAGAAATCTCGGGGATGACCTAAAGGTATACCAAGTATCAAAATTATAAATGTGAAAATAAGAAAAATGTTTATATTACTTAAAAGGTATAAATTGAATGTACCTTAAAACTGCAAACATGTGATAATACATATGCATGGGGGCAGAGAGAAAAGAAATATGAAAAAAAAAAAAGTGGGCAATATAGCATTTATAAAGACCAGCCACATGAAGACTACTGAGCTCCTGGAAGGCTTGAGGTCCAAACTGTGTTGTAAATATAAAATATGTCCCAGATTTTGAAAACTTAATATGAAAAAAGTAATGTAAAATAACCCATTGATATTTTTATATTATTACATGATAATATTTTAGCTATATTAGGTTAAATAAAATGTATTGCAATCAATTTTACTTTTACTCTGTCATGTGCCTACTAGAAAATGTTAAATTACATAGGAGGCTCACATTTTATTTCCACTGCATAGCACTGCTACATGCAATGGTGGAATTATATCTGTTTCTCTTTTTTTTTCTCATGCTATTATATTTTTGGAAAAAATTTTTTTACATTAAAATGAGCATACATAAGAGCAGACTGCCAAAACTGAATGTTTTGAAATAAAAAGAAGAGAAACCTGCTTTGTTAAGTAACTGAGATCTTGAGCAAGTCAAGGACACCACTAGTCTCAGCTTTTTTTTTCTAAAAGGGAATGAGAGGGGCGCCTGGGTGGCTCAGTTGGTTAAGAGTTTGCCTTTGGCTCAGGTCATGAACGGGGGGTCTTAGGATCGAACCCCTACGTCAGGCTCCCTGCTCAGCGGGGAGTCTGTTTCTCCCTCTGCCTCTCCCCCTTGCTCTCTCTCAAATAAATAAATAAAATCTTTACATAAATAAATAAAAGGGAACGAGAAAGCAAAGGTCATTAAAGGCCTTTCCAGTTTGAAGCACAATGCGGAGATGAAGATACTCTCTTCTAAGAGATTCTTCTAATAATTGGCAGAAATCTGCCATTTTGTTGCAGAAGGGCAATGAGGAAGATGCAATAGCAAGGTGAGGTGACCCTGTTTTGTCCTCTCCTAGTCCATCAGGTCACAGACGTCTCTGCAAAGGCAGAGTGACAATGGACAGGTAACATAAACACATTCTAGATTTTTGGTATGTCTTCCTTCTAGTTCTTACAAGAGCCCAGGGGTCTACAACAGGGAGCTAAATAGGAACAATGAACACATCAGTGAGGGAAGGATTAGCTTGGTCCTAAGTGATTCAATACCAACACCGAACCCTTAAGACCATAATTCAGGATACTGTCAAACATCATAATAAAAAGTAAAAATACGAGGGTGTAGAGGTATTAGAGAAGTTACCCAAGATTCCCAAGTGTTGAATCAACTCTAAGACTCTCTTAACATTTTAAAACAAATGACTGCAAAAACTCTAGAACAGTTATCTTATCCTAAATTTCACTGTGAGTTAAACTTATTCTAAATGGTCAGTATAAAATACCATGGATTTTTAAGATAATTTTGATAGTGCTAACAGTGCTAAATATTCCAAATAAAGCCAAAGGATATCAACAAAAGATTTATGGATGAACCTTGGCATAGAGCCATGAGCCCCATCTGCAAGTCACACATTACATATTGTTTGCATGTGATTTGGTTTTCCTTAACCCTTGAGGTGCACACTGGGATTTCCCCAAAGAGCTCCCAACACTGAAGGCTTATCATCCAGCGCCAGTGGATTAATTGGGAATGGCATGCGGGACTCCTGGGAAAAATGGTTCAGAACAAAACTGCCTGGGGCAATTTAATTTCTCATCGAAAAAAGGCTAATTTTCAAGTTATGCGGAAGCTCAAATACGCACATGGTCTAAACTGTTCTCTCATCTGAAATCAAGGATTACAGAAAGCCAATTAATACAGGATTGTGTTCTATAAGGTTAGTCAAAAATTCATACATAAGCTACCGTTTTTATTAAATTATATGATACGGAAACTAAAACTTGTTTCTCTGAGCCATTGGTTTGAAAGAACAAGTCTCTAGTACAATCCATTCTCCTCGTCAATGGCAGGTTTCATTAGCAAGGTATCATCTATCACAAGTCCATGTGAATACTGTCATAGTACTTTGCATTACGCTAATCACCATGGTTACTTATCTAGCAAAGAATTCTTTAAACAGGCATGAAATTGCCAATGTTAAATACAGAGCACGAGGAGGAAGAGAAGGAGGAGGAAAATATATTATTTCTTTTCTCCAATGTAATGAATATATGTGTACTGAAGAAAAACCACCATGACAGCTAATTAACTAGATGGCCAAGATTATGCAAATAAAGATTATTGAATATTCAGTTGATGGAAATTTTAAAGTGAAATATTTGGGAAATTAGACATTTGAAAGACCTTGCTACTAATGAGTATTTAAAGAAAGAAAAAAAAAGAAACTTCGTATAACCGGCTAAAATTTACTTAAGATATGCCTAACACAGCATTTAACATATAGTACACATTCAATATGCATTTGTTAAATGAATGAGAACTTAAACATGTCCAAATGTTTCAGATTAAAGATAACCATTTTATTAATAGTGACTAAAACAAATAGAAAACCATTAGCAACTTGATCTCAGGTAACCAGCCTCAGAGGGGGGAAGTCAGATCAATAGAAAAAAAAACCCATCTCTCAAATGGATAGGCCACTTTGTGGGAAAGGAAAGAGCTCCCTGGTTGGTTATCTGAGACCGTTTACTCTTTTATATAAGGAAGGGAAAAAAAAATCGACAACTTTTCCCACTATTTTAAATAATCTGGCCTGGATAGTTTTAATAGTCTTAAAAGTCAAAGGACTTGTGCGGTTAATCAGAAGTTTTCTTAAAAATTTCCCTATGAAAGCCAAAGAAACAGCACGCGGTAATAACAGGAGTCTGGAGTTCTCTCTTCGATTTTCTCAAAATAAACTGACAAAATGACACACGTTTGTCACGAATAATGAATGTACACAGCCACATATGGTGTTACGAAAGGGTGCATCTCGACACACGCCCAGACACATCCCCACCTCACACAGACGGTCCAGCTGAGCCTCCCCAGGACAATGAATAGACTGGTTTAAGGGAAAACCTTCCAATCTCCCACGTGGCGAGAACAATATATTGAGAAAAACAAAGGCAACAAGCCACTCAACTCACCTGACTATTTTCCTTGATCCACATGGAGTCCACAGAACTAGACACATCCTTTACCGAGCACATCACAGAGAATTCCTCCCCTTCCCTAAGAAGAGAGCTTGCTTTGGACACCGACACAACCGGGACAGCTCTGATGGCTGGAAGAAACAGAAATGGGGCCCTCAAATCACGTGCTCCACGATCCTGGGCCATTTTCACTTACCACATTTCCGCAAACGCATACACCTTACTGGGTGGTCTTTTAAATAAGGTATCCAGTGTGGCACTAACTGGTCTGCATTACTTGCAGATCTGAAGACGTCAGCAATTAAATCTGGCATCCTTCAAACAAATTCGTCAGCATCGAGTGAAAACGACAGCAATGTGTGCATTAGATGATAATGCTGCTGGACAATGCTATTTTGAAACAGGGAGAAACCCTGGTATAGGGAAGCGGCTTTAATCTTTACCTCACACAACCTTGACGGTCTTGCGTGGACGTGACCTACGACTAATCGTATTCTTTTCACCAAACAGGCATCTTTCCCATGTGCCATAATAATAACCTCTTGCTCATTTCTGAAAATCTCCATTTTGTTTTATTTTATTTTAAAAGATTTATTTATTTATTTATTTGAGAGAGAGAGAGCATGAGAGGCGGGAGGGCCAGAGGGAGAAGCAGACTCCCCGCTGAGCAGGGAGCCCGATGCAGGACTCGATCCTGGGACTCCAGGATCATGACCTGAGCCGAAGGCAGTTGCTTAACCAACTGAGCCACCCAGGCGCCCCTGAAAATCTCCATTTTTTAAATAATCAAACTTTCCTTAATTCCAATGAGCATACTTTTTCAAAAGCCTTCATAAAAAACTACTCGGTAGCTGTATGCCAACTAGTGTTGAATCTGATGATCTCGGAGATACAAAATCTAGACATCTTCCAGCTACAGAAATAATCTACATAATGCCCCCATAAGAACAAGGTCCATATTCAGCTGGTACTTTCCTCTTCAGATTGGGAATAGTTTGGGAATACAGTAAAATCAAATAACCGAGGAGAAAGTCAATCCCTCTATCAATAGTCAATCAAGGAGTGAACCATGTATACGCTAATCTTTTCTTTTTTTTTTTTTTAAGATTTTATTTATTTATTTGACAGAGACACAGTGAGAGAGGGAACACAAGCAGGGGGAGTGGGAGAGGGAGAAGCAGGCTTCCACCGAGCAGGGAGCCCGATGCGGGGCTCCATCCCAGGACCCTGGGATCATGACCTGAGCTGAAGGCAGACGCTTAATGACTGAGCCACCCAGGCGCCCCTATGCTAATCTTTTCAAACAGCCAAAGGGAAGCCTCCCAGTGAGGTTCTCTTGGGAGGAACACCTCATGCAGTTATGAGACTCTGCATGTCCTGAGGTCGGTTTTCACAGCTGTCCCCGTTGTGGTCTGAAAGCCAGTCTCCACTAGACGTGGCCGTGGACTGGTGGTGGGGGCTGAGGGCTATGAAACGAAGAATTCACAAGCAACTGACGGGAGCTGGGAGCTGGGGGAAGTGATGAAGGGCCAGCTGCCTGACTGCCGATACTAAAATGCACCAGGGAGAAGAGAGAAGGCGCCTCTCCCTCAACGGAGGCGCCGCCTCCCAGCGGAAAGAAAGAAAGGGCCCCTACCTGCCCTCACTTTCAGGGTGAATTTCATCGATAGCACGGACTTGCCCTTCTGGTCTGCAGAGCAGTGCAAGCAGAGCCGGTGATACTCGCGCTTCACGTGTCTGATCGTGATGCCAGCCTTGGGATCAGCGACAAACGTCAAGTCCTTGGGAAGAGGCTTCCCCTCACACCCCTTGAGGGAGTAATTGGTCACCTCTGGGTCTGTCAGAGGACAGCGGACCAGCGTATCATTGTCTTCTTTCCCATACAAGCGAAGGTCAACGAGGAAAAGCTGTGCAGGATCTAAAGCACATTAAAAAATCAGTAGTTCGAATGGCTGGTCACAGGCACTGAAAACATTTTTAAAAGATCTCAGAGGACTCTGATCTTTTTTTCTTTGCAAGCTAAAGTTGAATTCATCCAAGTAGTACTAATTAAGCAACAGTGAACATTTGTTAACCCCTTTCACATGTCAGACACTAAGCTCGGACCATTATGCTTTATCTCGTTTAATCCTCAAAACACTCCCATGCGATGGGCACTATCGTTACCATTTCAGAGATGAAGAAACCGAAGTCTCAAAAAAGTGACTCTCCTAAAAAGTGACACGGCCCAGAAAAGGCTTAGCATACCACAGTCCAACGGATACTGCAACCTGAGCTCTTAAAACTCTGAGGATATTTTATTACAACAGTTACTCTTCTTCTACAACAGGGAATACTCTCAGGAGGATGCGCCAAGACTAAGCCAGTGTGATGATACCTATTAGGGTTCCTCCTCTACCCCTCTCTGTGGGGGCCCCTCTCCGGAGTCCCCAGTCTCCAGGATCTTTCAGCTTCTGCATAAAATCTGCAAAACTGTTAACAGGCCATGCTGTACAAACGTCATGTGGGCCTCACCCTTCATATTCCTTTAAAGATATGTATAAATATAAACTTCTGGACATCAAATGAAGCCATATTCCCAAGGGGAGCTTATGAGTTTCAGGAATACTGTAGTAAATATCATCCAAACCAGGACACTTGTGAGTGAAAGGGAGTGCTATTAAGAATTATGCCAGGACACCAGGTGTGGACTGGAAAGGCCTCAGGCCGACCGGGACCTCCTATAAGCAAAGACAAACCTCATTCTATATACACAATATACAGCCACCTCTGCTGTGTAAAGATAATACAGATAGATGGCTGGGCCAACAGATCATGTTTAAAATGTTTTTTAATTGTCCTTTCCACCTGAAATGCAGGTGTCCCACAAAAAATCGATTTGACCTCATTGAAATATACTTACCATTTAATTTTGGAAAAAAAAAAAAATTTCCAGAGTAAATTATGCACCTCCCAGCTTCATTTGTTGTATGAGTAAAGTCCCTCATGATGGCGGAACTAAGGTCCAAGGCCATCGCTGGTTATTTTCCCATCTACTCTTTCAGTTGCTTAAGGCTAGCTCCTACAATGCCCCGATCTCCTTCATAGCTGTAACATAACTTACTTAAGTATCCAAACATCTTAAATCAGTAATAATTCAGTGGAGTGCTAGGTTACTGAGCAAGACTTCCCTTCTAAAGAAAATCCATGAACTCTGAGAGACTGACTTGGCTAATTTAGCCGTTTTCCCCATTTATTCAGTTGTCTACCCACTGTGTTAATATGCAGAATGATACTTCATGACCACCTGGAAACTCCAGAGTACCTTCTTGAATGTCAAAGAACAGCACCCAGGTTAGCCCAACCGTCATGGAACCATGCCCCGAGGCTAAGCTGTGCCTTATCCATGTGTATTTTTCAGCTACCCACCTAGGAAAGAATAACGTAAACTAAGGGGAGGCAGAGTCAATTTCCCAGCAACCTTCTTTATAGTGAACACTATGGGAGTCAACTTTATTAACCCTTGATAGAACTCAAATTTGCACAATTCTGTCTCCTGAACAACAATTACATGAGGACGACAGAGCCAATGATCTTATCCAAATGTTTCAGTGAGAAACTGAAACTCTAGAGCTTGCTCAGATCTGCCATCTAGGACAAATTTATTCACTATTCTTCCACAGTATCGTGGGTGAGGACTCCTATGCTGGCCTCTTTCAATGGTAGCCCCAGTCCAGGCACAAACTCAGGACCAGTACCTGGACCCTATTTCTCCTCCTATAACCTGGGTATGTCTCTTAAAGCTTTAAGTACTTGTTTTTACATCAACAGAAAGATTCTTCCTGCCTCCCACTGTCAGCAAACCTCCTCTTGACAAGGATGTTAAAAGCACAAACACAGATGAATCACTGAGTTTATCATAGGAAATGGGGTACGGAAATCCAACGATCATATTTTTCTTCTGTTTCTAAGAGGTCACAGTTGTTGTTTTTTTTTTTTTAAATGAATCAACTGACAACTATTAAGAACCTAAGAGGGGACATGGGGTGATTAGCTGACTGCGTTATTTTTCTGGAATTTGCTCCCTAAAAGTGGGTCAGTTCTTTTGAAGTGTTGGTCTGTTTAGGCCTTCAGAGGCCTTTAGTTCCCTGAAGTGTTTTTACTAAGTGGGAGTATCTAGGATCTCAAGGCATTAAAATGCAGCTTTCCCAAAGGGCCTAATTTATTCTCAGGGTTTACTCACAGTGCCAGGACAAATGGGCTAACCATATTGTAACCTCATTAGGAAGAGTATCTCAGCCTTGCAGACCTCCAGCTGGAGTCATACCTATGGCCACGATGTATCAAAAGATGGGGGGAACTAACAAAGAAAAAATTGTTTTAGGCATCGGAGACCCAGCCAGTAATATTTTCTCTCTGGCTCAGCCATCTATATGTCATCCATAATTAAGAACAGGACATTAAGTTCTCTAAAGCATAGCATGAAAGAAAGCTACACATTTACCTCTAACAAACACATAAATGGACCTGCTTAAACCATCTCTGTTGGTGCACGTGTAATTGCCTGTGTTGGCGGCCTCGGCTTTCTCTGTGATCCATTCATTGCGTGTGTTCTCACTCAATTGACCCGGGGTCTCAAAAGTCCATTTGACAAATCCTGGATCGGTGCATAACAGCCTAATCTCGTCGCCAACGCTGACTATTAACTCTGATTTTGCTGGGTGGATGGATGGTAGAGACAGTTCCCCTGGACTCACAGATGGTTGAGAAGAGCCTGCCAAGAAAAATAAGAATCGTGTTGAGTATGATCTTTTTCCTTGGCGAAATAAAGCATTTCTTCCAATATTGATTTCCATCTTCTGTGTGCTCTACAATAAAAATAGGACAAAGCTGCCCTGCTATTTATAGTTAGAAAGAGTTCTGTTTAAAGTTTCTTAAGTTCGGCAGCAGCTCTTCCTGCCCACGGGTCCTGTCCGTGCTTTAATAAAACCACCATTTTGCACCCAAAAAAAAAAAAAAAATTTAAATAAATAAAGTTTCTTAAGTTCATCTAGAAAATCATCTTCTGCAACTCTCAATTAATCCTGAGGGTCAGACTTGGTATGCGAGCCATACTTGTGGGATGCCATGGCCTTCCCTGGATTAAACACACAGCTGGGTCAAGTTTCCACTCTGACTATGGGCCATCGCAATGGTCGTGACATGCTGACACCCAGCTTAAAACAACAAAAACAAAACCCCATGCTATAAAAAACAAAAAACAAAAAAACGCAACAACAACAACAAAAAACCACACAATGGCCAGTTACTCTTCTGGCAAAATCTACATGACCATGACGTAGCTTGGCTGTGAATTCAGTTATATGTATGCAATTCTCCTTCTATGGTGATGTTCATCAAAAGGAGAACTATTTAAGAGTTTCAAACAATAAGGCAGAACACAAAAATCCCATTTTAAAGATCAGACCCTGAGATATTTCATGACATAGGTGGGGTTGCTGCCTAATCAAACTAATGCCTAGACAGGTTTCCTAGTTTAAAGATGCAAACTTAAAGACTCTGAACATGAAACTTGAACCTTAGAAAATTCACGGCAGCCAATTCATTCATTCCTTCATCCATCTGTTGCATGAACGTAAATATCTGTTCATTAATTAGGATCTGCAAAAGCTTCGAGCTTTTGTGAGTGCATGTAAGTGCAACACCAGGGTTGTTACACACACTCCAGAGTTTAAAGAACACACTGCTCGTGTGTCAGAATTAAGTGAAATATAGCTACAAGTTTTAGTTTTAAGCTGAAGAAGAAGATGAAGAAGAAGTGGGCTGGACCTTGACCATATCAGAAAAGGTGAAAGAGAAGACAGACACGTGCCATGGACATATATACACCATAGGGAACACAAAGGACCATGCAGAGACACTATATGTTTTTTGGTAAAAAAGTGACGTGTGCAGTAAGATACCATAGATCTTCTAGATTTGAGGAAATCTGTGAAGAGGTCTGGTCATCAGGTAGGCAGAAGCAATGAGATCTACAGTAAAGGATCTGAGACGAAAGATGCATCATAACTACCAGAGGAAAAATACATTAAAGGTTATAGTGTAATTAAAACTACAAAGTCTGACTCACATATGACCTGGGTGGGAAGAAAGGGTCCCTGGGTAAGGTGGGCTAGAGCAACAGGGTCACAGAACTCCCCCTCTGGGGGTGGGGGTAGCTTTCTATCACTCCCGCAGGGTCACAGGCGAAATGGGTATCTATCCCCTCCACACACATACAAGGTCAGAGACAATAAGTGACCTGAGTTCTGAAGGAGGCGTAAAAGGCAAAAGCAGCAAGTGAGCCAGGCCAGGAAGCTCTTCACAAGTCTGGCAGGACTGGGGATGCGGAGACATGAGCAGAAACAGATGGGGACAGGAGGGGCAAGTGCCCTGCTCCCAGGGCATACCTGGCCAGTGGACGCACTTCTCACCTCATGGCCTGCATTGCAGATGGTGGAGGAAGAGCAAAAATGTATGAAGTGAAAAGAAAGGATCAGACAGTCAAGGGTGAGCGCTTGTGGAAAAAAGAGGAATGCAGAGAGTACCAATCTTGGAGAGCTCTTCCAGCTCAGACGGTATAGATTTGAGAGTTAAAAATCAAACAAAAATGAATAGGCACCAACAGCAACAAAAAAACCACCACCAGGAAGGAAGGGAGGGAGGGAGGGGGGAGCGCAAGAGGGAAGGTTTCAAAGAAAAGGTGGTGGGTCCGAGAGCAGATGCTGAGCAAGATCAAGGGAATGAACAAAAGCGAAGGGAATGAACCAACTACATTTGGTGAGAAAGAGACGGCAGGAAACCCAAGAGTACAATTTCAGGTGAGTGGGAATTTCTGTATGCTCCGAGGTTAAAGGCTCTACGTGGAGACCTCCCTCGGAGGAGCAATGGCACAAAAGGGCAGAGAAAAAGACCTGCAGTCAAACGAGGTTAAAAGTTACAGAGAGACCTGTTGACATGTGAAGAAAGGAGGAGAATCTGTGGAGAGGGACAGACCAAAGACGCTCTAAAGAGACACGGAAACTCTCCCCTGCAGGTGCAGAGATGACTGGTCTCAATACCAATTTGTTACCCAGACAGATACTGCATCTGGGCACCTTCTGACCATGGCTTCAATCGCAGCTCCATGAGGTCATGCCAAGTCCAACCCAGACTGAAGACCCTCAGCAAACCTCGAGTCGCAGGAGGTAACAAGGTCGATGACAATCATCAAATGTTATTAAGCACCAACAACATAAGAAGTGCTATAGACAAGACCATCCGTCCCCACTGAGGCTCAGCATCTAAATGGCGGGGCCAGAATATGGAAACAACGTGCCTGGGATTGTTTTTAAAGTCTTACAGCACGTTAAATAATGGAAACGGGCACAGCAATAAAGGGAGACACTGTTATTTCAATTATTAATCCCCTTTTAAAAAGGGAGTAGTTCCAAGCGAATAGCAAACAGTGACATTGACAGAAAATTTAATCCAAAAACTCTTCAAGAATTTATATCGCAATATACTTCAATTAATTCAGCTTTCTCAGGAGTGCATATGTAGATAGGACAATCCAGTTGAATAAATATTGCTGACTTCCAGAGACCTACCATGCCAATGGAAGTGAGACCAAGGCAGGCCACTCAACTTCTCTGTGCCCAAGTTTCCAGATCCAGAAAATGATAAAAATACCCTCATCTCCTGAGTTCTTATGGGAATCAGATGTGACAAATACACACAAGGAGCTTAACACACGACAGGGCACTCTGAATACACGTTGGCTATTACAATGAGGCAGTAAAGCATCCTCGGGGAGAGCTTGGCTCTTGAGTTAAGACTCTAGATTTGCATCCTGGCTCTGCCAAGAAGTGTGTGATCCTCAGGCAAGTTACCAATCAACTGTGCCTTGGTCTCCTCATTTGCAAAGTAGGGCCAGTAGCAGAACCTATTTCATAAGGCTACTATACAAAGCACTCAGAACTGTCTGGGGGCACAGAGAAAATACATAATAAATGTTAGACACAATTATTCTAAAAACAGAACCTCTTATCACCCCTCCAGTCAGTCCTGACTTACTCACTTCCTATGAATATACACGGTTTTTTGGTTCCCTCATTTCCCAAACGGGTTCCCACCTGACTTCTGCCTCCTTGGCAGCAAATCCTAGCAGTCTTTCCTTTGGAGCCTCCGCCTCTCATCGTTGTCTGCCTTTCCACTCCTGCCGCCCCACCCCAGACTAGCCACTTACAGATTAACATCCTCTCCTAAAAGATCTCTGTGCTTCCGGCCACCCCACTCCCAACTCATCAGACCTCACAGCCCTGAGACCCACCAGCCTAAGAAACAACCATCTTTCAACAACCCCACTCATAGGGCGCCTGGGTGGCTCAGTTGGTTGAGCGACTGCCTTCGGCTCAGGTCATGATCCTGGAGTCCCGGGATCGAGTCCCGCATCGGGCCCCCTGCTCGGCAGGGAGCCTGCTTCTCCCTCTGACCCTCCCCCCTCTCACGCTCTCTATCTCTCATTCTCGCTCTCAAATAAATAAATAAAATCTTTAAAAAAAAAAAACTAAAAAAAAAAAAAACAACCCCACTCATAGCCTCAAAAACCCGACCAGAGGTGGTGGCAGCTAACAGTGACATCATGTACAGCTTACAAAGCACTGCCACGGGACTAATTTCCAACGGCTTCCTCTGGACCCTCACCTACCTCGCCAGTAAGATTCTTAGGCTGGCTGGCTAAGAAGCCTGTAAGCAGCTCCATTCCTTCCTAGGCCCATCGTTCTGCCCATGTCCCCAGAACACACCTACCCCACCAATTCACGTTCTTGCCACGTGGAAAGCCCTGCTTTTCAGGGGTGTTGGTCCCTAACCACGATCACCTGTCCTCACTAACTCCGTCCAACACGTCCAGCCCCATCACCCATCCGTCTGTACTGATATGTGTGGTCTAAATCTAGGGTCGACCTCCTCCACCTACTCCAAGGATCTTAAATTGTAATTTTCCCCTGGCAAAGTCATAAAAACATTCCCTTCGATCCCTGAACACAGAGAAGATCGGAGGAGGTACAGGTTAGGTTCCTCAACACCCAGCCCCTGTAACAGGTCTCAACAGTCCACTGGGCTACCCCCAAAAGAGGACAGATGTCATTTCTGCTGCTCCACTAAGGGAGTGGTTCCATTCATCCATTAAACTGCTACGGAAACCTCCCAAAAAGCAGCCTCCAAATTTGAGATCACTGGTTTCCGCTTTACTTCTAGGGTTTTAAAAAATAAATTTTAGAACAATTGCCACCAGAAACATTAAGGGTTTTATTTTCAAAATAAATTATGTGTAAGTTCAACCCTCAAACTCACCCTATAAAATGAAAATAGAGCTTATATTAGAGTGGGACTCTGGATATTATTTATTCTTTTTTCTAAACTATCTTGAATGTTGTTACGACGCTCTCACAATGAAAAAGACTAGAGATTCATATTAAAAGGTACGTACCTACCTTTATTATATTTAAAATTCAATACCAATAAGGTATTCCAACTGAGCTTTGACATTGCTCTGAAATTACACATTTTATTATTTTTTCTAAATTACCATTTTAAAATGCATCTGGTACACAGCAAATTCTCAACAAATGTTTGCTGAATTGGGTTTTATCTACATCGGGACTCTGCATTAGAAAATGTACTTCCCTAATTATGTTTGGCTAAGGCTAATTTAAGAGTTGTTTTCTATTCTCTGAACACATGTCAATTAATGAGCCAGAAAAAAAAGATGGCAAAACCTACCATTCTGGGGACCAACTACCATAGTGTATGATGGCTCTGGACTAGGAACTCCAGAAACAAAAAAAATATTTTATATATTTATCCCAGGCAACTAAGTGCCAAACCTAGAAGGCAGTCCTTGCTCTCAAAGAACATAAATAATGGAGAAAAGGAGCACTTATGAACAGTCGATAATGTTTCAAGATTTTAACAATATCAAGGTAAAAGCCAACATACCCTCTATAACCTCTTTCACTCGTGTCCAATTCAACCATACCCAAAAGAACTAAAAGCAGATATTTGCACACCCATGTTCACAGCAGCTCTGTCTACAGTAGCCAAAGGTGGAAACAACCCAAGTGCCCGTCGACAGATCAACAGATAAGACCAAATGGGGTAGGTGCATGCAGTGGAGTATTACTGAGCAATGAAAAGGAAGGAAATTCTGACCTAGGCTACCACATCCCTGAACTTCAAAAACATGATACTACATGAAATAAGAAGGACAAATGTAGTCTGGTTCCACTTATAATGAGGCACCTAGAGTAGGCCAATCCATAGAGACAGAAAGTAGAATAATATGACCAAGAGCTAGGGGGCCAGGAATGGGGAGTTAATGAGGTTAATGGGTACAGAATTTCCATGTGGGATGATAAAAAAATAAAAAGTTCTGAAAATGGACAGTGGTGATGGTTGCACAACACTGTGAGTGTACCTAATGGCATTGAATTGGACACTGAGAAATGGCACATTTTTCATCCTGTGTATTCTACCACAATAAAAAAAAAAAAAAAAAACCCTAATACTAAACAAAACAACAATTCTTCAAGGCCCTGGCCAGTGAAGCCTCAACCCTTCTCAGCCTTGGCTCTTTCTTAGCTGACCACTCTGACCCCTGGTATTAGCCTTTGTGAGCCCCATAACTTTGTTTTAAATCACATCATTTTTTTTAAAAATTGTCATTATTTTTATTTGTTCCACACCGTTGTGCTTGAGGGCACGAATGGCATCTTGGTTCCCATCCCTCGGCTCCTGTACACAGAGCAGGCATTCATAAAAGCACTTTTAACTTTCTGGGCTAAATAAGCCCTCAGTTTCAAGCCACACGGACTCCTGCCCAAGGGACTCTGGGTGCTCACAACTGTTAGGTTCTTCTCTCCGGCACCTCTGCTCTCCTGCTCGCACCATCAGAGTCATGTGGTCTTATTCTCAAACCTGTTTCTCAAAGTTAGACTTGTGGCCTATTTTATATACAAATTAAGTGCATGTTATGAAAATTGATGAAACAGGAGTGTGTGTGTGTGTGTGTGTTGAGAAGGAGCTGCTGACTCTCCGAGTAACAAAGAAACACTCTAATCGTGGCTCAACTAAACCGAGTGTCCAATTAAATGCGGGTGAAACATGAGAAGATTGGGGGAGGGAGGCTCACGCACCAGGGGAGGGGAGCTCTGCAGCCCCAGTGCTGTTTCACAAGCACAACACCGAAGGGAAACTGCAGTTAGAAACTGCAGACCTTGCCTGCCTTCTGGGTGTGGTGTAGGCTGAGAACGCCCGCCAGTCATCCCAAACCCAAGGTCAACCAAAGCTCAAAGACAAGGTTCTGTTTCTCCATCAGAAGGAAAGCAGCTGTCCATCTTTCTTAAGTGAGAATGAACTATTTAAGATACACCTGTATCTTAAATACACCTGTAGTCTCTGTGCTCTGTCGATCAAGAGACTCATTGCAGAGTCCAGGCTAGGCTTACCCTGTAGAAGGTTCTCAACGACCAGTACAAATGAGAGCCACCTGCTTGGAGGTGCTCCCCAGTCCCCTCAGCAGTGACTGCACCACGTCAACCGTTATTGCAAATCTTTTCTCAAAGATCCTCCTAAGGGCTTTGTTCACTTCACAAACGTCTAAGCTGCCAAGACTGGATTTATAGCTGGGGTTAAAAGTAAGGAAGTCATTTCAAAACCTTTTCTCCTTTGGACATGAATATAAGGAACCATGTAAAATAACGGCGGGGAGGCAAACCCACGTCGAGAGGCCTGTTCTGGTTTTGAGGAAGTAGCGCAGGAGTGGCAAGTAAGACAAAGGTCAAAGCTCCGTCGTAGTGGGGCGACTCTTTAGTTCGCATACCATTTAACCACAATTCGTGATTTTTAAAAAAAGCTAATGATTTGTATATCCTACTGTTTCTGACATACTTTTATATCCCCACAGGAAAAAACTGGATAAAAACCAAGATGGAAGGATCCTAGTAATTGCCCACAACACCCATGAGGCCTTAAAAACAAGTAGATGATACTGGAAATAGAATAAAGCTAGGGTGGGGGTGGCGGGAGTAAGAGCTCAGTGAAAACCAAACAGATCTGAAGAAATGCTCTTGGTGCAGGGAGGGGGGCGGGGGAGCCTGTAAATCCACTCTGGATCACCCACACAAAGTGAAGGAAACCATGGGATAGAGGATCCCAGAATGGCGCCCATTCTACTGCACTGAGTTCATGCTACCATAACCACTGAAGTCTCAAAGACAAAGCCAATACAAATGAAATAAAAATACTGAAAGTTGATAAACACGCCCCAGGTCTCAAAGGGAGCAGCTACTATTCTGCCCAGAAGCACCATGAGCAGGTCCAGAAGGAAGGGCCATGCAAGCTGAGCCAGCAAGACTTTGTCCATTTGCATGCGTCCACATTCAGATGTGTATTCAAGGAGGGGAAAGGCAAAGTTTTGAGTATGAAGGTGTGTGGTGGTCAGGAAAAGCTCGTCTGATGAGGAGCCCCCCCACTCCTACCTCACCCCCAAAATGGTAAGCTCTCAGAATCCAAAGCAAAGTCTGTTTCTATCTCTATCCTCCAAGCCTCACAGAGTGCCAGGAATACAGAAGATGACAATAAATACATGAAGGAATTACTACATCTATTAGCTGTACAGGTACAGGACAGGGGAAGGTAATTTGGGATTATCATCCTACAGAGCAGTATTTCTCTGATCTCGGATGCTTTTTAACCAGTCTTCTTGAAGGCCGATTTCTGTCAGTGACTAATTTTAAACACTCTTTTATTACATATCATCAAATAGGAAGTAAAATAAATTCAGGTGGAAAAACATGAGCTTTCAAAGAAACTAATCTACCTTACAGCTATATACTCCCAAACATACCACCCAAATCCCTACTACCCACCCCCAACCTTTAAGAGAACCTCCACGGACAAGTTCGAGAACAGTCCTACTGCATCACGTCATTCCCAATTCACAACTCTGCTATTTCCAAAGGATTTTCTGGGTAAGAGAGAGTTCAGATGGATCTTTAACCTTGTAATACAGAGATTAAAGCATGTACCTGGAAAGAGCTCATTGTTAAAATCTACTCAGGTTTGACACGAGGTAAACAGTAAGTAATTGACATGATGTCCTCACTGTCTTAAGTCTTTCCCTGCAATATTCCTTTGTCTGCAGACTCAGAAACCACTTCCTTGGCACAGTGCAAATTTGTACCTAGTTCTAAAGAAACTTTCTTTTTGCACGCCAGGGCTTGGTATCGTGTTAGGTATAGGATTTGTAGTAATTATACAAAATTACAGTATGAGACAGTGGACGGTCTTAAGCTGTAGCAACGTACCATTGTAAAATGAGCAGCATTTGAAAGTTTAAAATCACAAAACAGCGAAGACCTCACTGAAGCAGTTTTTAAGAAAAGCAGCTCCTTAAGTATATTTCAATGCCGGTCTATCTAATGATTCTGAACTAATTGACAGAAGGGAACCAAAAGACAGGGAAGTAAATGCTGGAGCATTAGTCATTACTGGCAGAGACGGATCAGTAACAAAGCAAGCATTTCTGAAACTGTCTTCATTGATGAAATGGTAACTGAGCTCCTACTATTTGTCCTGGGTGGGGCTGGGGACCAGGAATACAGAGCATGGGGGATGATGGACTCACACAGAGAACTGCCGTAGAATGAAGCCAGCACAGCAAATGGGGAATTGGGAGAGGGGGGAAGAGGGTCAGGAACAGATTCTCAAAGCTCAGAGAGTATGTGTGACCTGTTCAAGCCTAAGGGGAGAGGAGGAGAAAGGTCTATTAGGTGAGGGGAACCACAAGAGCAAATATCACAGACCTAGTTAAGGTGTGTGCTTAGTATCACAGTATCATTCAGAATCGTTACAGCATCAAGGTGTGAGGCCAGAGGTCCTGGGGGGCAGGATCGCTGGAGGGTCCCCTTTGTCATAGTAAGGGGGTGAGCCCACCTGGCTGGGGAGCTACTGATGTGTGCTTGGGGGGACCCCTCAGGGAGCAGTGAAAGATAGTACTGATAGGTAAGGGTCCTGGGGTGGGCTGGATGTGGGCAGCCCAGATTGCAGAAGAAGCGAGGGGAAGAAAGGACACCTGATTTTGACTTAGGTGATGGGAACTTGGGGTGCCAACAGAATGGAGGAGGAAGAACAGATTTAGAAGCATATTTGGATGAGCTGGTGGCACTGGGACATCCTGGAAACTGGGCTGGAGTGGGGGGCTGTGTTAGGGCCACAAACATACTCACCAGCACACAGCAGGTGATATGGGGGAGGGGGTAACCAGTGGTGTCCATAAAATCATCCGGGGAGGGAGTGGGGAGGACAAACAGAGAGCCCAGAAATGACAGGTGCAAGGTGGCTGGAGGAGGGCAGAGGTGGCAATGCCTCTGGTAAAGGAGAACCAGGAATTCCAGACAATGTGGTGCAGAGGGCCTTCTAGATGAACGCCAGAATCTCCGAGGACATGGCAGCAGGGAGGGGAGCAGAAGTGCACAGAGAACCAGCCCCACAACCCTCAGGACACAGGACTGGTCACTGACAGACATGAAGGGGGATAGAGAGCACGGCCATACCCTGCATCACTCATTATAATCCTGGCCTTACGTGGGAATCACCAACATCCCAGCCCCACCCCCATGCCCATGGCACCAGGATCTCCCAGTGGTCCTGCAGTCCCGGGATGTGGGAGAACAGGAGCTTTGACTGCACAGGCTGTTGGGGGAGAGCAACCTCGGGGCCAGCCGGGGGCAGGGGGAGGAGGGCGAGGGCAAGAGTCTCAGAGCTGGAGAGCATGGGCAGCCATGGCTCCGAGAGGGCTCCGAGTTAGAATCGGGGCATCAGTAGCCACAGAGGCAGGAGAACAACAAAAAGGAATGGGAGGCAGGGACAGAGAGAGGAGTGACGAGCAGGGAAGGCCGGAAAGCAGAACCTGCTGCAGGCTCCTGCGCAGCTGACACTTGACTTTGGGAGCTGATGTAGGCGGCCATAAGGTGCATGAGCCCAACTGGGGTTTAAAGGCACCAAAGCCAAAGTGAAAACACTGTTCCAGGGTCCTCTTTTCAGAAAAATATCTGTGGCACAAAGGGGCCACTGGTATAACCTGTGGGTCCTGCATCCTCATGGATGGCCAAGGAAGAGTGCTTTACCAGGCTCCCCAGCGCTGGAAAGGGATGGCCTGGCATAAATAGGGGTGCTCTGCTCTGGGCAGGCAGAGTCAGGCTGCATCGCCCCCATCCTACCTTCTCACCCACTCACCTTTCTGTGGGGTCTGCAGCCTGGGTGCATTCACCTGTGGTTTGGGCCCTTCCTGCCTCTGCTACTGAGAGCGGTTTCCTCCTGGGGGCCGAGTCAGCTCCTCTATTTTCTGCCTTAACCACAGAATCAGTAAGGTGCGTGCTTGGAGAAACCCAGAACTGCTAAGTCACCTGTGTTGCTCACCCTTTCCTGGAGTACTGGCGTTTCCTGCTTTTCCGGCTGTTATTGGGATCCCTGGTTAAAGCATGCACACCTGGTCCTCTGCTGTAAAGCACTTCCCTACTCAGGTCCCTCAGCACTGGACCACCGGGAGCTTCCCTCCATGCCTTCCTTCTACTGGTTCCTGATTCACAAGGATGCCATCTGGTGGCAAGATAAGACCCCCCCCCCCCCCACCCCCACCCCCATTTTTGCTGTTTGAGAAGCACACTCCAAGATCAAGGAGACGTTAAATATTCTGCTTGCTCCTAAGGAAACTTACTAAGAGGACCTGGCAGCCAAGATTCAAACTTCCAGTAAATGCCTTTTAAAGATACGACACCTGTCAAAGCTCTCAGGTTGGAGGAGGCTAGCAAAATTATTAATTGTTTGGTTTCTAAGATATGCAATATCTGTATGCTTTAGATAAAATGTGTAACAGCCTACTTTTGCTCTTCAGCAGTTAGTGAAGGGTGTGAAGGGGGGGAAAATGTAATGGTGGGGAAATACACAAGTTGTGGGCAAGTCGCCGAGGTTCTCTAGGACTCTGTCTCCTCTTCTGAAAAATTATGAAGGGACCATCAAAAAAGCTCCAGGACTCTAGGATCTGTAATCAAATACCCAGGCCACATGAGGGTCAAGATCTGGTGGCTGGAATCAGCTAACTGTGGCAAGAATGAGGAACAGTGATTCTCTTCTGAACATAACAAATCACGTACTTTGTTGTAAAACTACTCGGTGAACACAGAATTAGAATACCGGCCTATACGTGGACTCTGATCCCTGGCTCTTCCATCTTATAAAGTGAACAGGAAGTGTGGAGACGTAGGTATCATTCAACACCAAGAGAAGGGCCCTTCTCAGCTGATTATTTTGCATGGTTCTGCTAGCTATGCGTAGCGCGCCGGCAGTGGAGGCTTTCAGAGGACTACTTAATATACTTCCTACTCACTCATCCTAAGAAAAATACAAGCCAATGCTGGAGGAAGCAGGACTTCCTCTTTTGATCTCAAAGACACACAGGGGGAGGAAACCCTTCTCCGCCATTATGAAGTCGGTCTTTGGGGAATCGGATAAGGTCTGGATTTGGCAAGCACAATATATTAGGATCCATCCCTGCAACAGAAAAGAGGAACTTTCTCATTTCCAGGGGTTTTTTCCCAATAGCCCAGCACAGCTCCTATTGTAAATAGGCAGATTTCCGTGTTTCTGAGTTCTGGAAAGCACTTACTGAAATCAGAACCAGATAAGCAGCATTAGGGATTTGAATACAATAAACACAAGACCCTCACCACCTGTGAAGTTTGGGGTGGGGGTGGGGCGAAGCTCTTGACTTCTTTCCACTTTAACTTCCTTAACTTAAAAGGACTGGGGGAACAAAGTGAAAAGGAACAGGGCAAAAAGAGCACGGGGAGGGTCGACCATACTAGTCAGAGGTCAGCTTTACAAACCCAAGACCTACCAAGCACCAAGGAAGAGCCAGCCCCGGTGTGTGTCTCATGGCAAGCCGACCCTTCAAGGCTGCATGCTTCAGAGACGGAGGCTGCAGCTGATCCTTGCAAGATTTCGCGGAAGGACCTACTGGGTGTAAACTGCCTTCACATTAGCATTGTCCTGGGCACTTGGGCCAGTGTGGGCCAGCGTATGGGCACAGAGTACCCCAACACTAACTCACCGCCGTACCATTTCCTCCCACCGGGAACTAACAATTCCTCAAAATGCTCAGCTCCCCGGTTCAGGAGGGGAAATGAGGTTGTGCTTGCAGCAAATGAAAACTTGAAGAAATAATAATACATGCCAACCAGAAGCTCTAGCTCGAATTCCATAGCATCTAATCCTAATGATGTCAAAAAAAAAAAAAAAATGCCAATACTAAGTAAGGGGCCAACGTGTCCATATTTACACACACAAACACAAGTATATGCCAATGGGGCATTTAAATTTTTTGTTGTGGCAAAACAGAAGACAAAATCTACCATTTTAACCATTTTTAATGATGCAGTTGAGTAGCATTAAATACATTTAAAATGTTGTACAACTAACAGCCAGCGGCTATCCACATCCAGAACATTTTTATCATTGAAACTTTGTACCCACGAAACAGAAATTCCCCAATCCACCACCACCTGCCCCTGGCAACCACCGTTATACTTTCTGTCTCTATGAATTTACTGGTCTAGAAACCTCATATAAGTGGACCCATAAAATATTTGTCCTTTAGTGTCCTGCTTATTTAAATCAGCATAAGGTCTCCAAGGTTCTTCCGTGCCGTAGCAGGTGTCAAAATCTCCTTTTTAAACCTGAGTAATATTCCACTGTATGTATATCCCACATTCATCTTTATCCGTTCATCGTGACATTTGGGTTGTTTTCCTAAGGCATCTTGTCTTCAAATGTGATCTACATTTTTGAAAGGCCTCCCTGATTTTCTAGTTCTAAAAAAAGAAACAACAAAAAAAAACACTAGGAATTATGCGTGGCTCAAATAGATATTTAAGCTCATTTTCACCATAATGGGTAAATCAACAAATTTTACTGGTGAACAAATTCTAAATCCTGCTTTTAATGGACCTGTCAGATAAGGAAAATTGCACCTTCCCCTTCATCCCACACACAGACCAGACAGTACATTTTTTCCTTCTGGTTTCCACTTTCAAAATGCCGTTTTATAGCCACAGAGCTGGTTCATACCAAAGGAAGTAAGAGCAAAAGTGTTGTTTAAAAAGGGAATTTTATCTGAGGCAGTGGCCAGAGAAAAGGTTACCAGCACTGGTAACTGTCTTGCAAACAGACTGGACTTCGCAGGGACAACAGTTTAGCTGCAGCTCTGGGTAACGGGGGTGGGGGGGGGAATTCCCTCTGTCCCCCTCTTCACAGAACAGGTAGAAACCTACAGAAAGCCCCTTTTGATTTGCCTTTGTGTTACCTGGCCAAGAAGAGGTTCCGGTTTTTTTTAGGTGCTAGAGAGAGCCAATTTCCAAGAAGGCAGTTGAGTTTTAGGGTCTGCGTTGAATTTGAAAAACTCAGATTAAGGTTGAGGGCAAAAGCAAGCAGCTCAAGAGGTGTCCCTCCTTGGAGGGAGGTCCCACGCTAGAGGAAAGAGGGGGCAGAAGGCGGCGTTCCTTCTGGGTGGCCTCGATGCTCTCATAAATTACAAGGCAGAGTCTCCTGCGGATGGCTCTTTGGGGAGGCCTATTAGCAACTTACTCTCAGATAGTTCAGAAAAAAATAGTATGTACATACACAAAGGAAATGTGTCAAAATGTTAACAGAGAGTGTAGGTGAAGGGTATCCTGGAGTGCTCTGTACTAACTTGCAACTTCTAGAACTTTATTCTGCAATATTTTAAAGTCCAGAAGCCAGCTCAGAGCCTCGAGATCATGGTGCTTCTCTGACCTTCTGGGGGCAAGGGAAGAAACAGGAATGGAATGTAAAGAAGGTGTTGGCTTCGGAGCCAGACAAGCATGGATTCCAGCCCGAGCTCCGTGAGACTTTGGGGCAAATTCCTTGACCTTCCCAAGCCTCAGTTTCCACCTCTCTGACTGGGGGTCAAATATTCCAAGATTCCTACTTCCTCTCCAAATCCGACATGGACCTTGCAGCAGGAAATGGTCCTGTTACTATTTGCTACGATGACTGGACAGCAACTGAGGAGGCTAAGGGAGTAGCAGGGAAAACATTAGAGCCACACCAGGATCTGGAATCCGGAATGGGCAGGATAGCAGAAGGCAGGGGGGATGTGGAATGACTGCCCTTAGGAAGGGAAATGGCATCTGCTAGACAAAGGACACGTGCACCAAAACACAGAATTACAGCCACATGCGCTCTCCACACTCCTGGCCAGCTCAGCAAACGATAGCTGTTTTTTTTTTTTTTTAAAGATTTTATTTATTTATTTGAGAGAGAGAGAGAATGAGAGATAGGAAGCACGAGAGGGAAGAGGGTCAGAGGGAGAAGCAGACTCCCCGCCGAGCAGGAAGCCCGACACGGGACTCGATCCCGGGACTCCAGGATCATGACCTGAGCCAAAGGCAGTCGCTTAACCAACTGAGCCACCCAGGCGCCCACGATAGCTGTTCTGATCACAGCTATTGGGAGTGAGAAATTGTGTTTATGACTTTTGTTCCAAAACCTCCTGCATTTATTACAATCATTTAATCTAAAAGGAGTTTACAATGTATGTTGTGCCTTGAATGTAAAAAAAAAAAACTAAACACAACAATCAACAACCTTACAAAGAGGCAACAGATCAGTTCTATGAAAAGATTCCCATAAGCATGTCAGCATCTTTACCTGCTGGGTCTTGAAAACCCTATCTTTTTTTTTTTTTTTTAAGATTTTTTATTTATTTACTTGACAGAGAGAGAGAGATAGAGAGAGAGCAGGAACACAGCAGGGGGAGTGGGAGAGGGAGAAGCAGGCTTCCCGCTGAGCAGGGAGCCCGATGCGGGGCTCGATCCCAGAACCCTGTGATCATGACCTGAGCCGAAGGCAGATGCTTAACGACTGAGCCACCCAGGTGCCCGTGAAAACCCTTTTCTTTCCTTTAAATTTTTTATTATGTTAATCACCATACATTACATCATTAGTTTTTGATGTAGTGTTCCATGATTGTTTGTGTATAACACCCAGTGCTCCACGCAGAACGTGCCCTCTTTAATACCCATCACCAGGCTAACCCATCCCCCCACCCCCTCCCCTCTAGAACCCTCAGTTTGTTTTTCAGAGTCCATAGTCTCTCATGGTTCATCTCCCCCTCCGATTTCCCCCCCTTCATTCTTCCCCTCCTGCTATCTTTTTTTTTCCCCTTAACATATATTACATTATTTGTTTCAGAGGTACAGATCTGTGATTCAACAGTCTTACACAATTCACAGCGCTCACCATAGCGCATACCCTACCCAATGTCTATCACTCAGCCACCCCATCCCTCCCAAACCCCCACCACTCCAGCAACCCTCAGTTTGTTTCCTGAGATTAAAAATTCCTCATATCCCACACCAGTATTGCATTCATGCCCTGACGCAGCCAGACCTACCCGAGGGCCACCCCCCCACCCCACCCCCGTTCTGGCGGGGCTGCCCACGCGGGCCTAGCCCACTGGCCTGGGACCCTGCCAAGCACCTCGGGCTGTCCAGGATGGAGACCCGACGTCTCCCCGGGATCTGCTCCCCTCTGCCCCAGAAGACAAGTGCTGCGCTCTAGTGAGAGGAGCTGAGGGGCCCTGGGCGCCGACTCCTAGCTTGAGTTCCTTGTGCCGACAGTAGCAGCCGCTATGATGGTGTCTGTGATGCAAATGCACCCGCTGCCTTCAACCGCGTGCGTGCGTGCGTGCGTGCGTGTGTGTGTGTGTGTGACGGCCGGAGTCGTGTTACTGACAGGATAATGACATTACAAAGAAATTGTGTTAGAGTCAACTTTGCCTTGATAATTATTGTAAACACTTTGTCCATTTTTTTCTTTTTTATTCACAAACTAAATCCATCAGGAAATTATAAAGTTATTTAAAAAAAAAAATTCCTCATATCAGTGAGGTCATATGATACATGTCTTTCTCTGATTGACTTATTTCACTCAGCATAACACCCTCCAGTTCCATCCACATCGTTGCAAATGGCAAGATTTCATTCCTTTTGATGGTTGCATAATATTCCATTGTGTATATATACCACATCTTCTTTACCCATTCATCTGTCCATGGGACATCTTGGCTCTTTCCACAGTTTGGCTATTGTGGACATTGCTGCTATAAACATCAGGGTGCTAGTACCCCTTTGGATCCCTACATTTGTATCTTTGGGGTAAATACCCAGTAGTGCAATTGCTGGATCGTATGGTAGCTCTATTTTCAACTTTTTGAGGAAACTCCATACTGTTTTCCAGAGTGGCTGCACCAGCTTGCATTCCCACCAACGGTGTAGGAGGGTTCTCCTTTCTCGACATCCCCGCCAACATCTGTCGTTTCCTGACTTGTTAATTTTAGCCATTCTGACTGGTTGAAAACCCTATCTTTAAAAGAAAAAAAAAATTGAGCCCTTGTTCTCAATATATGTATTTTTATAAATTATACACACGCAGGCTATCGGCAATCCTATTAAATATCAGTACCGCCTATTTAGTGTCTTATCTGAGACAAATGCCCCCACCTTGAAGCTGTTGCCTTGGGGAAGCAAACGCCATGCTTTCTCCTTCTGGAACAGAAATGAAAAACCCGACTCTATCCAGGTCAAGACAAACCGACTAAAACAAGGCAAAGGAGGCCATCTCTGATCTTCTAGTAAATGGACTTGGAAGTGGGTGGGGAGACATACAGTGCCCCAGCATCAAACTCTGTGAGCAAAGGAGGCAGCCCTTCTTAGAAGCTCTGAGGGCAGAGGGGAGGGACAAGGGTCATTTCCCTGAAAATTTCTCAGGTGCCACCTTTACCACTCCAGCTCCGGCTTCTGGCACAGGTATTATGAACTTCTCCAGGATCAGAGGATTTCTCTCCTTTTCCATATCCTGGGGTAGTAACACTCAAGAACTTCTTCTCTTGGGTGTCCCAAAAACCAGACCCCAAATTAGAATCAGGTTATTGACTCCGCTGCCACTGGGCAAGGGGCTGGCCCTTCCAGTGGTAGTACTTAATGGTGGTGGCAACTGATCCTATAAATAATTAACTAGGTGACACCCTTCTCCAACTGCATACATTAAGCAGCCCTATGACCCAGGGATATAAAGGGGACTGTCCCCCCATCCATCCATTCATTCATCTAAAAATATTTACTAAATGCTCGCTCCTTGCTGGGCCCTTGGGCAACAAGGGAATAAGCATGGTCTATCCCTCTCATGGAATTTCTGTTTAGCTCCAAGGATGAGCAGTAAACCAGTAACGATACAATTATATAATTACAGTGTGATGAGGACAATGAAGTGCACTGTACAGTGAGAATTGACCTGACCCACCCTGGGGGTTTGAAAAGAATCACAAAGGCAACATGCCAGTTGGGGTCTGAAGTGCACTAGACCAGGGAGCACCATGGTCCCCGAGACAGGACTCGGGCAGAGGGGTGGCTCCTGCAGAAGCCACCGGGCGAAGGAGCAGGACACCCGTAAGGGGTGACAAAAGCACTGACAGCCAAGGAAGCTGCAGGTGCTGTATGCAAAACAGAGATGCGAAGGTCTGAGACCCTGGATGCCTGGAGTGGGATCCACCTCGACTGAATCACAGAAAGACACGATCATACCCATCCTTTCAAAATACCACCTCAGGGAGCCTGGGTGGCTCAGTGCGTTACGCGTCCGACTCTGGGTTTCGGCTCAGGTCATGACCTGAGTCCTGGGGTCGAGCCCACGTGGGGGCTCCCTGCTCAGTGGGGCGTCTGCTTCGGATTCTTTCTCCCTCTCCCTAGCACTCCCCCTTTGCCCATCCCCTCCTTGTACTCTCTCTTTCTCTCTCCAAAATAAATAAGGGCGCCTGGGTAGCTCAGTCCTTAAGCAGCTGCCTTCGGCTCAGGGCATGATCCTGGGGTCCTGGGATCAAGCCCTGCATTGGGCTCACTGCTCAGCAGGAAGCCTGCTTCCCCCTCTCCCCCTCCCCCTGCTTGTGTTCCCTCTCTCGCTGTGTCTCTCTCTGTCAAATAAATAAATAAAATCTTTAAAAAATAAAAAAACAATAAAATCTTCAAAAAAGAAAAGAAATACAATACAACACACCTCTATAGAGGGGCCTTCCCATCCTCCCCCCCACACACAGGCACGTGTTCTAAAGTCCCCTTGCAGCCTACCGAGGCACCGTCCCCACACACTGCGATTGTCTGTCTTCCTGTCTGGACTAACCGAAATTCCTATCTATCTTTTTAGTGCAACAGAAAGAGAACTGAGAATTGCACCCTGGTCGGCCAGTCAAGAGGCCACATGAGCTTTGACTTTTCAATGATCCACTGCCCTGTCGCTGTGACAAAGCCCCAGTAACTGCAGACGACTGGTTCACAAACTTCACCTGGAAAGCTGTTAAAATGAACCGCTGGGCCCTGCTCCGAGCTTCCCATTTAAAGTCTGCATTTCTGAGAAGTCCCAGGTGATGCCTCTACTGCAGTCCAGGACCACACATGGAAAAGCAGTTACTCCCCAACCCCACAACACCATCAGCTACCAAAAGAAAACCATAGCATTAGTGCAGCAAAAACAAACCAAAAAAAAAAAAAAAGAGAGAGAGAGAGAGAGAGAGAGAGAAGAGAAATTGTATCAGTATCTGTATCTTGGAAGTCAAAGCAAACCTACAAAAAACAGATTTTCTTGAGTGAGCAAATCTGCCTGGCTTTTACACCTAGAAATCGGCCTCGCACTGGGTCCCCCTGACAAGCTTTGGCAGCCACTCGGGCACAGATTTCTCGAATCCCCAAGCTTTAGAAGTGGGAAATGTTGCAGAATTCACCAGTCACAGCTAGAGGACTCCAGAATAGTGACACTGGGTGGCAAATACAACTTCTGCAGCACATCAGACCTCAATCTGGTGTACTCCGTCTGAGGGCCCAGAGCCCAAGCCCACAGCCCATGCTGATCCAGGGCGGGCCTCTGAGCTTCCATTTGCAGTGGGTCAGAAACAGAGCAAACAGCACAGGCTTCTCCTGGTTGGTCCATGTTCTTGCACACGGCCCAATCAAGTAACAGGCATGTCTCGGTGAGGAGTCAGATACCATCCACCAATTTTCTAAATTACTCATCAGAAAATTGCTGCAATAGTTAATTCTACAGTTATTCTACATTTGAATAAACAAAATAAAAAATAATTAGACCAAAACAATCACATTGGTCTAAAAGCACACTAATGGACAAAATTAGTTTATTCAAATTTGTTGCGACATTCATCAGAACACTTGCTGGTCAATTTGCTTAATGAGTGCTCACTTTTCCCTTAATTTTTCTTCGGTGACATTCACTTAGAGCAACACATTAAGCCTGCTACCCTTTTGCAAAGAATTCTTAATGACCAGCTCTGTTTTCAAAATGATTTCTTCTCATCTCTTCATAGAAAATATGAGGAAATGTCTGAAATGATCTTACTGTTTTCCAGAATTCTTTTTAAAGTTTCCAATACGTCCATTGAGGAAGTTTTACTCCTTCCTTATATGACTTCACAATAATGGCTATCCTAAAAAGCAGGGGGTATAAAGAGGCCAATTCTAAAATTGCAATCTTCTAGTAGGTAATTTAAATCAATGGCCAACTGGGCGCCTGGGTGGCTCAGTTGGTTAAGCGACTGCCTTCGGCTCAGGTCATGATCCTGGAGTCTCGGGATCGAGTCCCACATCGGGCTCCCTGCTCGGCGGGGAGTCTGCTTCTCCCTCTGACCCCCTTCCCCCTCATGCTTTCTGTCTCTCATTCTCTCTCTCTCTCTGAAATAAATAAATAAAATCTTTAAAAAATAAATAAATAAATAAATCAATGGCCGACTGAAGGAAACTCAAGTTGGAGGAAAGAAATTTAGCATTTTTGGAAATCTAAATTAATATTATGTCAAGCCCTGGCAGCATTTTTTTAAATGACTATAATTAAAGATATGCACATTTGTCATAGGAGAAAAAAAGCTGAAAGTGAAAAATGCATGTAATGATTTTATCTTTATTAGATGGTATTAAAAGTATTAATGTGGTTAATGCTTTTAAAACCATAAAATAGCACTCTGTCCTTCAGAAGTCAAGGAATATTACACCAAACAATGGCAAAAGTGTGTCACTTTTTATACATTTTCCTCAGAAACAACAGGTCAGATAGGAGCTTCCTGGTGCTCTGATGATTTCAACCATTACATTTTGTCATAAATAAGCTTAGCAAGTTAATGCAAGGTAGACCATAAAGAGTTCAATTCCAGTTTTCAGATGGTTACAACCACTAACTTTTTTCTCTATAACACATTTTTAATAACTTATCTTGGAAGAAAATTATTTTTTAAGTCAGCTACCAGTGATGTTTCAAGACTCTGCTGCTTTGGTCCCAATCTGGTAGATGGAAAGGTTACCAAATCTTATGCTAAAAAGTCTATGCAGGGGCGCCTAGGTGGCTCAGTTGGTTAAGTGTCTGCCTTCAGCTAGCTCAGGTCATGAACCCGGGGTTCTGGGATCCAGCCCCATATCAGGCTCCCTGCTCAGCAGGGAGTCTGCTCCTCTCTCCACCCCCCACTCATGCTCTCTCTCAAATTAGTAAAATCTTAAAAAAAAAAAAAAGTCTATACAGATTCTGACAGTGGTAGCAGCCTAATTATTGGATCTTCCCTACCTGCACCCACCCCAACCATAAAAACAGACAAACAGAGCAGAAGCAAAAACCCAGGAGCAATACCTACAACAGAACCAGGTGATAAGCTATTCCCATGAACCCTATATATGAGAAGATGAGAACAAACAGTAGCTTCAAGAACTGTCATTAGATACTTACTGGAAAGTTCAGAGAGCCATTCTGAGAACGCCCATGCAAACTGGCAGATGGCTTTGCAGGTTCCAATTTCACTAGTAAGTGCGGAGGGAATTGTGACCCATGTCTGTCTAAGTGCTGGAATGTTCTGGGTTGGGGGAGGTCTGATTCTTATGAACGAACAAGAAAGGAGAAAGCCCCATAGGGAGGGGAAACTACTGCGGATGAATCTAAGATGAGTAAAACAGGGGCAAAGGTTGGGGTAGGCAGGTGGGAATGGGGACCACAAATGGAAGATCTTAGACTGCCGAAAAGTAGAGTCCACACACCACTCCATGAAAACAACTAAGTGGTGCTCTAGAATTGTGAAACTAGAAAAGCTACACTGACCCTACAAAAAAGTACAGGAAAACTCATAGTGAGCAACAGAGAAGAACCACAGCTGAGTTCCAAATAGTTATTTAAAGAAAAAAAAGGAGCAGAATGACACCCCCAGTATAGACAATAAAATCATGCCAGAAAGAAAGAAAACAGATGTAAACTACAACCCAGCATTCCAAAACAAGCTAAAAGAAATTAAATCAAAGAAGCTATAAAGAACCACATAAACCAGAGTTTTTTAAACCCAGAAATCAGTTGATTGGAGAAAATGGAAGATTTGAGGCAAAGAACTAAGAAAAGAATTAGACATAAAAGGAAAAAAATCATTTCAGAAATGAAGGGTAACTTAAAAAACACACACAAAGAGCAAATAAAATGAACAGTGCCTTAAAAGAACTGGAAGATGGAGAAGGTCGAAATTTTTTTATTCACATAAATTATGAAGATACTAAAAGGACTTGGGAGAAAGGGACCAACACAGACGACAGGCAAAAACAGGCAAAGAAGATTTAACACATGCATAATGGGAGTTCCTGAAGCCGAAGACATAGAATAGGACACAAAGCAAAAGCTATGCCACAAGAAAACTTTCCTGGGTAATTACATATTTAAGTGGTGTATCATGTCCCTAGAAAAATCAACACAGGGCAGCCAGCACTGTAAAATACTCCCGGACTTCAAAGGATAAAAGTAAAACACATTCCTTTGGGTAGCTAGGCAAACACACAGAGTTAAACATGAGGAAAGGGAAATCAGATTGTCAGCAGTTGACAACACTTTACGGTAAAAGACAGTACTGTAAAATGTTAGATACTTGAGCAAAGAAAAGATAAACCAAGGATTTTCTATCAGCCAACCTGACTCTGAAGTATAAAGGCGACAGACGAGCTGTTATGAACAATAATTCAGGGAATACTTCCCATGAGTGCTTCCTGAGGCATCGAGCAGAGGATGAGCTTCAGAAAACCAACCTGCCAGGAAAGACAGGACCTAAGGACCAGTGGCCAGAATCAAATACGAATTTACTGGTAGGACAAAGAGTGGTAACAAAGGAGACAGCAACATATATAATGATGATATATTCTGATAAAGCAATTTTAGTATAGCTATCAGTAAAATTAGGGGAGGGAGGAGTATCTGAAAAGGAGCTTTTGCTCACTGACTGTATACAGTAACTGGGGTGAAAGCATATTGCTTCAAATGCCAAGGTACAGGGCGGGGGGTGGGTGGGGAAGGGAGAAGAAAAGGCTCCTAGCTAATTTAAATGTTACTCACAGTAGGAAACCAATAGAAAATAGCACCTCCTCCCCCCGCCCCGACAAAGAACGAAGCAAGGGTATTATAAAAAGGTATCAGCATAAAAGCAAAAATGTGAAAAAATATAAATCCTTGCAGCCCAAAGTACACCAAAGAAGTACAATAACAGAAGACTATGCCAATTATTAAGTGGTCTTGTTAGGAAAAAAACAAAAACAAGAACAAAACCTGAATATGACCAAACCTCTAAATCACAAATTTACAGGAAATACAGGGACCAGAGAGCATGTTAGCTACCACCACAGGAATGCAATCAGCAGACTCCAGGCTGTGAAAAATTGCACAAGTACTCTGTTTCTTTAACAAAAATGGGGGTATAGGACCTATAATAAATAAGAAATGACTTAAAGGCCACATCAACCAACTGCAATATGGGAATCTCATTTGGATTCTAACAAATGTGTACATATTTGTATACATATATTTAAATTTATATTTCGGTAGGGGAAATGTGAACACTGGAAAATCAACAACATTGTGGAATTATATTGACTTGGAAGGCTGTGACACTGGCATTATCACTGTGTTTAGGGGAAAGGAATCTTTGTATTTTTTTTTTTTTTTAGGAATCTTTGTATTTTTGAGCTACATACCGAAAACATTCATAGTTGAAATTCCACGATGCATGAGATATGCTTCAAAATAATGGGAGGATGAGGTGGACAGAGATAAAGCAGAAAGGCTGGTGGTTGATCCAACTGTTGAAACTGGATGATAGGTATAGGAAGATTCATTACACTATTACCTATGTCTGAAATGTCCCCATGATTTATATATTTAGATAGGTATATAGTTAATTCCTTTTAAGAGAGAGAGAACAAGCGAGTGCATGGGAGGGGGTTTGAGGGAGAGAGAGAGAGAGAGAGACTCTTAAGCAGGCTCTAAAGTGAGGCTTGATCTCATGACTGAGATCACGACCTGAGCCCAAATCAAGGGTTGGGCACTTAACCAACTGAGCCACCCAGGCGTCTCTATAATTTATTTATTTTAAAGTTAATGTGAGGTACAATCGCTCCATTTTTTTTTTAAGATTTATTTTGGAGAGAGAGGGAGAGAGCGTGCATGTGCAAGCAGGGGGCAAGGAAGGGGGTTGTGCAGAGAGAGAGAATCTCAAGCAGACTCCCCAATTACCGGATGAGCATGGCGCCTCACACAGGGCGGGATCTCAGCACTCTGAGATTGGGACCTGAGCCAAAACCAAGAGTTGGATGCTAAACCGACTGAGCCACCCAGGCGCCCCTCTACTGCTCCATCTTAAAATAAAATGGCTACAACTAGGTTTTCAAACAACCCAAGGAATAGTCCAAAAGTTCTAGGCCCCCTACTTTTTTTTTTTTTTTTAGCCCTTCTCTAGTTAACTGATAGCAAACTGTTTTAAACAGGGTCTACTTAAACTGGGCCCTGAAATTCCCACCCAAAACAGTCAGTACTAACCAATGATGACCACAATGGACAAGAAGACTTCTCTGACTTATAAATAGTAGTCTTTTGTCAAACCTGACCAAGTATATTACAGTAACTGATTCCATAATTACTTCGGTGCCCACACTTGTATATCTAACGCTGGTCGTTTCATCAAAATTGTTAGCTGACATCCTACCAAGCACCTGAGGAATCTTTAAGGCCTTCCACCAAAGCTGCAGTCACTGGGGCCATACCTTCTTGCCCACAACTCAAAGGGTAGGTACCACTCTCCATCACTAGAGAGTCTGTATCTTGGATTCCTTCCTGAGGATCAACACTAACAATACCAAAGGAACAACAGTCCTACTCGATGCCCAAGAACTGACAGAGAAGGAACTTTCCAGTCCTCAGGAGTTCAACAGGGTCAATTCTCATTTGGGGGTGTCCTTGATTTGAAACCAGAGAGCTTATCATTTTCATGGACCTCTGAAGGGTCACTCTCAGGCCAAAATGCAGCAAGTCAGATGAAGCCAAGCTGCTGTCCCCTCACCCAGGCCACCTACAGTAACAGGAGAGTGGAACAGAACGCTCAGAATAACTGTCAGCAGCTGAACGGCCCGGAGTCAGACACAAAGGGCCATCAGTGGAACGTAGTTATTATCAGGCCCAAAGATGGTCTGATTTTAACAAGGATGAATTTTAAAAGGTGAAGAGCCTCTAGTCCTTGGAGACATCCTGAAGAGCACTCAGCCTGGACCCCTGAAGCATCTCTCTCAGCTGTGAAAAAGCATTCTGGTACGTTTTGAGAAAAAGGATTCCAAGCCTCCAGACTGACAACGCACCGTGGCACAGGAAAGGCTCCACGAAGTCCAGAAAGCGAGGACACCTGTCTGTGCTCCCCCGTGTTACACACACTTGGCTCAACCCCCTTGGTGAATCCTTCCAGGAACACCTGCTCAAGTGGCTCACCACTCTGGAGTGACAGAGACTGGGAAGGTGAAAAGCAGTGAGGACCTGTGGCAGACAGCACTCAAGCGACCAACATCTTCAAAAGCTCCCACTGAGTTGGTCCCTGGCCCCTCTTCCCCCTTCCCTGCTTCTCTTCTCGTCCTGTTCTGGTTTGCCTTCTCCGGCCCCTCCTTCCCCGTGAACCCAGTCCCCGCTGACCCTCTGAGAAACCTTACCTTTCTCAGCTTCCTTCCTTAATGGACCATAATGCAGAACTGAAATAAATCTAAATTAAGCTGCTTTCTCTGAGAGACCCTAGGCTTTCTTCTTTTTCTTTCTGGGCTCTTTGTGGGCCTGGGGTCATGAGACAAAAAAGAATTCACTGGAACAGAAGCCCCAAGATGACGAGGATTTTTGCTTGATGTGTTCACTGCTATAGCCCCTCCCCCAATGATTTAATAATTATTTATGAGCAAATCTGTGAATTCCTGCTACGTAAGGTCAGTTTAAAAGATACTAGGAGGAACCAAGAGAATGAAGCCATGAGGCTTACGCACTCAGGTTTTATGGCCTGATTTCCAGGAGGGAGGGAGAAGCTGGCTACACCGTGATGGATGGTCCTCACCTGCCGGCTGGCCACTCCCTGAGCCCGCCAGCATCCACTCCCTTGGCCAGCCTCTCTTCAGAAGGCAGTCATTCTGAAGCTAAGGTGATCATTTTAAATAATATCCCTTGGAAATGCAGAAATGTAAATTAGGCTACACATTCAGATCTACTAAAAAATTCATAAACCCTTCTACATATGCTAGTTTATTTTAAAAAGCAAAAGGGGGGGTTCTTTTTTTTTTACGAAAGTGCTGCATTTTGGTTCAGCTAGAAACGTGTCTACTATTTGCCTGCAGTAAATATCCCGACGATCCTATGGTAAGTAGGAAAAAACATTTCCACATCCTAATTAACCATTTTCAAGTGGCTATTCGAATGACGTATTTTGAATGAACGATCTGGGTTTAATTTAACAATGACAAAAAGCCTAATGACCCGTCCCTGTGGTTTTACCAGGCCATTTCTTAAAATGAAGATCTTCCCAAGGTACATGGGCTCAAAGTCGCCCATTAAAAAAGAAATCTGTGAAAATTAGAATAGAAATGCATTTAAGACATCTTACAAACCCCAAAACCGAGTCACTTTAAAAGTACCCATCATCTTTCCAAGTAGAATAATTCTCCATTTTTTTTAAACACGCTCTTGTTTTCTCTCAAACATGCACTGGCCGAGTAACAGAGAGCCAGTGTACCCCCCCGCCCCACACCACACTTCTAACATCGCCGGTGTTTTCCCCAGAAGCCAAATCTATATTAGACTCCTGTCTATAAATACCTCCTTCCAGTGAAAAGACACACCAAATAATTTCCAAAGTTCTTTGTGATAATACCTTCTTTGTTCTAACTCTGCTAAGCAATCCCGCTGCCTATATAGGTCATTCTATGTAAATTACTGGATTGTTTGAAGAATTTTATAAACACCCTTCGAAATAACCTGAGTCACCTGGCGTAAATCCAAAGGAAGCTAGATATTTTGCCTCACTCAGGAACTTAAAGACGTAAGTAAGGGTTTCTCCTCTTTTCATTTTCCCTATTATCTTTTTCCACCTGGTCAGGAACAAGGGACTCCCCTGGCGAGTGCCACCACACACCTTTTCTTTGAGCCACTGACTTTTCCTCCCACAAACAGGCACCTCCCCACCCAACGCTCACAGCTTTGGGGAGGGCCATAACCAGGGCCCCTAATTCCCTTCTAATTACCCTCTAATACAGGGCTGGAGAACCCAGGGCAGAATCTCAAAATGTCCTAAGCCATACATAGGACCCTTATTATCAAGGTTGGGAGGTTTGGCTTGTTACTGTTTTTTTCAGAGTATGTGTATGGTTTTTTTTGGGGGGGGGCGGGTTGTTGTTTTTTAACGAATGGATTTATGCAGACAGCTACATGCCTGGATTATCATTTTACTAAATATTTAAAATTTGCTAATAACCAAAAACCTATTTGCCTATTGCCACTATCGGATGTTGAGCCTACGAAATCTGTAGTCTTGGCTGACGGTGAGGAGGTAGGAAGGTGAGGGAGGGTAATTAGCCCTGGACTTAAAAGCAACTCAAAGTACATATCCATGGACCTACTCTGGATTTGCATTGTACATACATTATGTGTAATACATGCAAAAGTGAGATCTGTACTTTTCCATTTTTTAAAGTTAATTTCTCTGAATAAGTAACTACTTGACCAGATTACACGTAACAAAAATCTCCTCACATATGGCATCGCAGAAAATACTGCAATTACTGACGAATTAAAAAAAAAAAAAATCCTAAGAAATTACCCTATCTCATCTTCCAGTAGATTCTTTCCATGGGAGTCTTCTGGCTGACTGAAAACCTTTCCTTTCAGATTCACACCTTACCCAATTCCTGAACAGAGATTTAACTCAGGCCCCAGATCTTCCTCTCAGTCAGCCCCTCTCCTCCAGAAATGATGCCTATTCCTCTAATCCAATGGTAATGAATATGCATCTTGGCTTCTGGACCAGGACTGTTATTTAAATCTTATTACAAATCCTATTACCTTAGCACCGACCCCAGTAGCTCCCAGCCTCCTTAAAGGCAGGGATCACATCATCACACATTTCAACATGACAAGTCAAGTGGCGTAATCAACTAGAAGCTGTTGAACTGCAATTTCATTTCCACCACCTTCCCCACTGGATGGCTGACTGATCTGTTACGTGCCACTGAGCCATGACCATGAAGTGACCAAAGGGAAAGGGCAGGTGGGAAGGGAAGTCAGGGTGGTGGGTAAACCGCAGAGTGAACAATCCACCCCTGAGCAATCAAGGGCAAAGGACTTCCTTCATCTTTACAGATCCCTCGGCCCACATGCAGCACGGCTGGCTTTCTCTCAAAATTATCAATCAGTTGGAGGATCACAGAGCACGATGGTTCTTAGGTTAGGGTTAATTATGATCAACCACAGATGTCTCTAGACGTCGGACTTCCTTTTGTTTCTCGTACCTTGGCACTAGGCTTAAGTGATCCCGCTGCACAATCCATTCTGAGCTTGGATACCCACAGGCCCCAACAGATCAATAACCCATGTTTAAGCTGTGGGTTCTTTATTGGCTATTTTCAGTATAGCCAAAAACCATGAAGAGTGGTGGATCGTGTTGGAGTTGAACCAGAATTTAGAGAAACACTCTGCCCAAAGCCCAGGGAGGGAAAAAAGGGAAAACGGCTGGTTATTTTATTTAGACAAGGTTTCAGACAGGCCCTTAAAGGGTCATCAGACCAGCTGAGGTAAGCAGGACCTAACCACTTCAAAATGACAATTATGTGCTTTCCTCATACTTGCAGCAAAGACCCTATAACTAGCTCTGGTAAGAATTTTCCCTTAAAAAAAAAAAATCTCAATTTCCTTCTGGGGCAATTTAAACTCTTCTCATTCTGCCCCATTCTTCAATCACATATTACAGATATTTGAGGACTGTCATTCCCTAAAACTTCTCACCTTATCTTCTCTAGCTTAATAAATCCAATTTCTTTCAGTTGCCTTCAAAGGGCCTATTTGCCAAAGCTTTAATCAACTCTGTCCTCCCTCACACCCACAATGTCCATTCTGTTCTCTGAGGAAGCCAAAAAACACCCTTTAAAAGTGGCTTAGTGTGGAGAATAAATGCAGAATTATCTTCCTGCTCTTTATTTCTGTTCATGAAAATGTATTTTTCATTGTTATGACCGATACACAACACACAACTCTTTAAAATCCCCAAATCCTACCATTAATATTACATAGCCATGTTCTGGTGACTTCTGGGGTGTAGTTTTGCCCTTACATGGACATGACCCTAGGAAGAATCTCATTTGTATCTACCATCGTGTCTGTGAAATTGAGTTTCAAATACACGCAGCCTGGAAACAGTCAATAAGCAAACACAACAGAGACCAACATCATCTTCCTCCCCTCAAATAGGCCGCTCCTCTTCTGGCTTTATTTTCCATTCATTCCAGAGTATCATCAGTCCTCCCAGGGACCCATGCCTCCGGGAACTCCTGCTCCACCCTTCCCCTCAATGCCATCCACCCTGACACATCCAAGATGTCTGTGAATTTGCCAAGTGAACTAAAGTCGGCCACCTGTATCTTCCTCACGTCTCTCCTAAGTGTTTTCCCTTCTTTCCAGAGCACACACCCTTCACATCCAGGCCCTCACCCTTCACCCAGAGGCCATCTAAAGAGTCTGACTGTCTCTACACCCAGCTCCCCATCAACACAAAGCTCAACCATGAGACTGACCATCCTAAACGAGGCCCCTGAGAAACTCTCCCTTAGATATTGGTGTACAAATGTTCACAGCAGCATTATTCAGAACAGCCAAAAGGGGGAAGCAACCCAGTCACTGTCCACTGACGGATGAACAGATAAACAAAATATGGTATAAACTTAACACATGTGCATATGCATATGCATACACACATACATATATCCATACATTTCCTTCCTTAAAAAGGAAGGAAATTCTAACATATGTTACAACATGGATGAACCACCCTGAAGACATTATGCTAAGTGAAACGAGCCAGTCGCAAAGGCAAATACTGAATGATTCCACTTATATGAGGTCCCTAGAGTAGTCAAATTCATAAATACAGAAAACAGAATGATGGTTGCCAGGGGCTGGGGGAGGGGGTAAAGGGAGCGAGTGTTTAATGGGCGCAGAGCTTGTTTTGCAAGATGGAAAAATGTTCTGGAGATGGGTTGCACAACAACGTGAATGTTCTTAACACTAACTGAACTGTACACCTCAAAATGATTAAGATAGTAAATGTTATGTATATTTTACTAAAATGTAAACATACACATGTGTGCGTGCGCCCCTCCCTTAGTCTTGGTTACTCACAGCAAGGGGGTGTCTAATAAGTTTTCGGAGCAGGTTGGGGACTGGATGGAATGGTGCAGCAAGCAGCCTTGGCTTAGTCAGCAAAACCCAGAGAGCCACTCCCGGGTCAGGTCCACCTTAGCCCTGACCTCAAAGCTCTTTTCAGAATCCGGGCCAAACTCAACACTAGATATGCCCTCCCTCCAATGTTCCTTGAGGTTAATCGAAGAGCCCACCTTTCCAGCCTCTTCCCCTCCAATTCCCTAGCCACCCCAACCATCACACCACCTTAAAGACTGGACAATCCTCAAGTAAGATCTTAAGTCTTGTCCCAGGTTCCCACAGCTTTCTTCCAACTGAAGCCTCAACTACAGACACTCTACCTCTAACACACAGAAATTAATCCCAAATATTATCTCCCACATGGACACTTCTACTGATCTCTGATCTCTCTCATCTGCCCACCAAGACATACACTCCTCTCCTTTGAAATCCTGCCTGAGCACTCTGCGCTCCTTTTGACACCAAATTCACTTTAAATCAGAGGCTGTGTTCTTAGTCCATCCCTCCCCCACCTCTAGCCCACACCTGTAGTACCTCAAAGGACCAAGGCCTAGGGATTGACAGATCTTCCTTAAACTCTTTCTGAAATGTTTACTGAGCATTTACTATGTTCAAAGCGCTGTACAAGTGCTAGAAAACAGGAGATGTTAAACTCATTATTTACTGAGCCCCGCTGTGTGTCTAGCCTGGGGCAATGGCTAACTAAGTTCAGCCTGGTCCCTCACTCCTAGGGAAGGCAGTCACAGAAAAGTCCCTCATTCTTATGGTGCTTTCAATGCCACCTTACAAGGTAATAGGGTTCCTGGACCCTATGTGAACTACCCTTACTTAGTCACCTTGAGAAAATGGCCATTTTCCCCTCCTAAACTTTCATCCACAAATCTGTATCCACCAAAATGGGCTAAAAATAAGGTGAAACAAAGAACCAGGGAGAGAACTATGCATTGCCACTAACAGGTGAATTAAAAAAAAAAAAAAAAAAAAAAAAAACTAGACATTAAATGTGTACATTTCATCTTACTACCAAAAATAAAAAAACATTCTACATAATCTGGTTTTATTCCATTTCCAATTTTTTTTTCCCTAAGAGACAAAGCTGAAAGAGGAACATAAAATCAGCCTGATATGGAGTCCCCGTGCTGTCCCCATGAGGGACACCATGCTAGGCACATTACGTGATTGATCTCACTAACTCCTTTTGGGAGCCCAGGCCACCATCCCTGGGTCACACATGAAGAACTGAAGCTTCCAGAGAGGGAAGAGTCTTTTCCCAGAGCACACAGCAAGCAAGGGGCCAAACTGTTAAAAACCCAGGTTGTCCGTTTCAGAGCCCAAGGTCTTAACTCTGGATAACAATTTAGCTTAAAGTTTGCAAGTGTTGAAAACCTAGCTGTCAGAAAAGGATGCACTGGAAGATACCTAACAAAGTGTGTCAAAACCAAAATGTAAGCATGAAAGCTAAAGCATAAGTTGAATGGAAAAATCAGCAGATGTGAATGTTTTCACTGGAGAAATCTTCTGGCTTGTTTGTCTTTGTTGGGGGGGGGGGGGAGTCCAAGATCTGTTCAGTCTCTTGAGCAGTGATTCCCAACTGTTAGGTCAAAAGCTCTATAAAATGCAAAACAAAAATTAAAGTTTATTTCACATTAAAAGCCATCATGTGAGTACTTATTAATACCTGCATGCAAAGATGACAAAGAGAAACAGTCAAATTCTACATACTCACAGAGCTCACTCACTGATTAGGTGCCCGTCCCATCCCAGACTCTGTGCCAGACATCTGTACCAGAATCGCTTCCTGATTTTTAGGACAACCATATTAGAGTAGGCATGATTTCCATGTTAGGAATAACAAGAATTCCTATTTTACAGATAATAATTATGACTGACATGTACGGAGCTTGTACTAGAAAGCACGCCAGGCAGCACCGTTCTAAAAACTCTCTATGGAGAAACACATTTACTGGCACAGAATGGTTAAGTAATTTGCCAAAGTCACACAGCTGAAACTAAGAAGAAAAAGTCAATTCAGCAGGGTAAATGACTTGCTCCAAGGCCCCAAAGGTGTCAGCCATAAAACCAGCAGGCCAATACAAGGCTGGCTTCACTCCATAGGCCTGTGCCCTGTCCACCAGGTACCTGCGTAATCCCATCTATGCTCACCAGGTCCCTAAGGCTAAATGCCTACATGTGTAAGGCTGGCTGTAGACAGCGGTATTTCCTAGTGCCTCCTAAAGAGCACAGGTCCCATCAAAAGGGGCAGAGTTTTCAGTGCTTCAAAAGAACAGACAAACCAAGATCTTCTCCAGATTTTTAAGTATCATTATTGCATATATTAAGCATCATATATTAAGCATCATTTGCCTTGATGTTTTCTTAAAAAGCATGGGGGGGGGTGTGCAACAAACACGTCGATGGGCTATCAGCCAGTAACCTCTCTCTACCTATTTAGAGTCTGAAGTCAAAAGATGGGTTGTCTCGGGTCCCAAACGTCCAAAATCAGAGGTACTAGGCCAGGCTTCCTCAAAGTCCCCTCCCTTTCAACAAAGATTCACACTGGCTTTACCCTAAATTCACACTCGTACCTCTGCTTACTCCCTGGTAGGCACTCCTCGATCTGGATTTTGCAGTCATGCAGCTACCCATTCAAGTTACAGAAACCGCCCATGAAATGTTGCATATTTAAGATCCCTTCCCATGTCTTTCAATCCCTTATTTTCAAAGTTAACCACACATGAATGCAGCAAAATAAAGCACTTCCCCCCGTCCCAGCCTGTCCACTGACCGTCAGACTAAATCCACTCTGAAGCAAAGGCGGCTGCAGCCCTGACCACTGCCTTTCAGGGGTTCCCGTCCTGTAAGGCCAGATTCAAGAATTCCCCTTGGACACTGCAGCTCATTTCCTGGTGTCCTTCTTTAATCAGCTGGGGGGAAACTTGAGGAAATGAGTCATAATCCTAAGGGCAACTTCCAGCAGCGTCAAAAGCAGCAAAATCCATCACCACATCTGTCCCTAAAAGTGCTACCAGGGAAGCCCACAAAGCACCTGGCACGTTTCTGAGAATCTGTCTTGGGCTAGGAGTGGGAAACTGCCCTTCTGTATCTCACTGTGCCCATTCAGGGTAAATGACCAACGGTTATTAACTCATTCCTGGGAGTCTGCTCTTTCACAAGTATGCCACAAGTATATAATAATGCCGAAAGCGTTTTTATTTTCTGGAGAGGGGGATGGAAAAAAAATCAACTGACTTCCATCATCATTTTAGAGACAGCTTATCTTCATTTCTGAGGGCTTTTGGAATGGGACAGCTAACACCTACAGCCCTCTTGCCCAGGATCAATTGCCTACACACTCCCCAGGGAAGCGGTATTTAATGACTCCCCTCCCCAGGGAATACTTCCCTTCACACTGAGAACACTAACTGAGACATCCCAAGACAGGCAATTCTAGGTCTTTTTTACCAAAATTTGGAAGGTAATGACCTTGACCATCCTGTATTCCCAAAACCTCCAACAATATCCTGGCATATAATATGGGCTCATGGCATAGTTTCCAATGAATCACACAACTGATTCTGTTAAGGCATGTGAATGGATATACAGTTGGGCATATATGTAGTCAGGCTTCACCACTGATTATTTTGGTAACTGACTTATCCTCAGCCAGTTTCTCCTGCTATAAAATGATAGGGATGGCAGGAGTACTACGACCTCCAGGGCTTGCTGGAAGGACTAGAAATACCATGTAAAGCCGCCCCCCCCCAAGCCCAGTTCTGAATAAAGAACAGCTATGTACAACACACGAAGTGAAATGTAAGGCATATCAGAAAATGTGTTGCAATAACACAGCATACATAATTTATCAAGTCATAAGAAAAAAATCTGTGGATGAGTGGGAAAGACCAGAATGGGGATAAATGATTTTTCTGGACTTTACAAGACCATCATATTATTCCCAACAGGAGAAGATCCAAAATGTCCCAGGGCCAGCTGCTGGGTATGACTCTGGCCTCACACCTGCAGGAACAAGGGGAAAGTATGATTCACTATTCCCTGCAGGCTCATCTTGCTGGGCACAGGAGTCATAAATACTGAGGGGAGTGGTGATGGAGGGTCCTACAGAGTTGGCACCTCCTTGATTGAATTCAAAGAGAAACTAGGCAAACGTGTGTGGATCTAGGAGAAAAGAGGGTAAACCACACCTCCCGGCTTTAGCGAGTGGTCCCTGCGACCGGGAGAGGCAGAGGAATTTCAGGGAGACAGAAAGGAATCAGGAAAAGAATTCAAAAAATTGTAGTCTACGCTCAGAACACTGGAAGAGGAGAAATCTGGGACCCAAAGGATCCTTCCTGATGCAGATGCCTCACTGTCCTCTTGAGGAAATCGGTATCTCCAGAATTTAAACGACCTGCCAAGGGCACACGGCTAATAAATGCTGGGAAAGGAGAACCAGAAGGGCAGCTCAAGGCTCTGTCACTATACCATACTGCCCCCCAGGAGCCAGACCTTAAAATTCCCTCTGCCAAAAATCTATTGGATGGAGCAGGAATAATTATGAGGGAGAAGGAAGCAACTGATTCATTTAATTTTTAAAAAGGCAGCTATTCCGTGTGGTCTGTCTTTCTAGTGCCCTATTCGGGTCCGTACACATACCTTAACTGAAATTAAAAATGCAAGGCACAAAGACGTAAGGAACAAACGTGTCATTTGAAGCTTAACCGGTCGAATCTGCCACGGAATCCGGGCACTCACGCATGGTCCCTCCCCTCCACCACCACCTCACAGGGTCCAGATGCAAGGCCTCCCTGCCTCCACAGGAAAGCCCTCACAACAATGCCTTTCAAGCCCTTGGAGTGGGGAGGCTGCACCTTGAGACTTTATGGAAAACGGACCAGTGGTCAACTGAGTACACCACGATAGTTCATAGCGATCTTCTTTTTAGCCCTCAAATTCCAGTTCAGCCTCACTTTCTTTCCTTACATCATTGGGGTAGGCTTAAAGGTTTTTAAAAAATGACCTGGGAGAGAGCAGGGTTTCAAGGGTTAGCCGGGCGACCTGCACTCGCTCGCGCACCAGCGACACCCAGAAAAAAAGGGAAGAAGGGGCAGGAATCCGACCTAGGGCTTCCAGGAGCCTGCGAATCCTCCTCCTCCACCTTCAGACCCAAGTTCCCGCGCAGACGGAACCGGATTTTCACTACAGCTTTAAGATCCAAGAAAGATTTGCTGAAACTTCCACTCCATCTCCCACCCCCGCCCCAGGCGGCCCTTAAGTAGTGTGGCTATCACGTGCGAAAGGGTGTTGCAAATCTCAAAATTCCCAAAGAAAACGGGGACCCGAAATTACAGGACGCAGATACCGATTCGAGCGGCTTGCAGAGCCCGGCCAGCCTGTCCGGGCATACTAGCGGGGCCCGGGAGGCCGCCGGGTGGAGGACCTGAGCGTCCCAGCGCCCCGTCCCTGCCTCCTCCGGGAGCAGGCGGCTAACGCAGCCACCAGCCGCTCGGAGGCGCGTGGCAGGGAAGAAACGGCACCGCGGCGGAAAGGGGCGAGCCTCCGGCATGGGATTTACAACAGCAAAAAGTCTGCAACCTAGCGGCTGCTTTCCACACGCCCTGCCCAAGTTGTCCCCGTAGCCGCCACCTCTAGGATCGCGGGATCCGGCCCCAGAGCCGCACGCCGCGCGCTCCCCGGGCAAAATGCCTAACCAGGGGCCGCGGGGACGCCGCGAGGAGAGGCGGCAGCGGGTCTGTCCCCAGCTCTGGGCCACAAAGAGCGCCCGCGGTTTGGAAAGCGGCAGCCGCAGAGCAAAGAAAAGGCTCTCCAACTTTGCCCTCGGCGCCGCTAAGAACCTGCGGGCTGCTCGTCCAGAGCGCCGGTCACACGCGCGCAACTTTTAACAAAAGGCAGCAGCGGCCGCGCCTCGCACCGCGGAGATAACGCGCTGGGTGCGGACCCCGGACACGCCCGCCTCGGCCCCCGCGTACCCTCCGCACAAAAGCAACCCCCAACTCGCACGCAGCCCGCAGCCGCACCTCGCCCACTCTTGAGCCCCCTCGCTGCCCTCCCCGCAAGACCCCCAGCTCAGCGCCCTCGCCACCAGCGGCAGGGGCTCCACGCGCAGGTGAGCGAGGCGGGGCGCAGGAGAGTCCCGGGAACGCCTCGAACCTTCCCGGAGCCTAAAAAGCACGGGCACTGGAGGGCCGTCAGCCACCTCCGCCGACGAATCCCCCGAACGCGTTCGAGCCCTCGGGAGACACAGGCTGCGCCGGGGCGGGGGGGGCGCGGCCCTACGGCCCGCGGCGCTCTCCCACCTGTCTGGACGCGGAACAGGAGGAGCAGGACGCTGAGAAAATCCCAGGCGCCGCGAGCGCCTCTCATCGCGGTGGCTGCGCTGGGATCGGAGCTACGTTCCACGTTCCTGCTCTCGCCCAAGTGCACCGAGCGCGGCAAAGCCGAGCCCCCAGAGCCACTAGCGCCGAGCAGCGGCCCCTCCTCCCAGCGCCCTCCCCCTGCGCGCCGGCCACGCCCCTTCTCCGCACCCCTCCTCGCCTCCCCTCCCTCCCTCGCTCCCGGGTCTCGCTCCCTCCCGGCGGCGGCGTCTGGCCTCCGCTCATTCGACGTGTTAATCCCCGGGGGCTGAGCCGGCGGGGAGGAGGAGGGCGTGCTGGCCCTCGCCGCCCGCTCCTGACCCCGGAGCCCCTTCATCTTTCTACCTCTCCTCCTCCCCTGTGATGTGGTCGGGTGCCCGAGGCGGCTGCCAGATGAGGGGGGTGCTGCCCGCGCGCTTTGTGAAGCCCGGCACCCAGCGCACATTAGGGCCCGGGCCCGCCACCTGGCAGGTGCTCCCCAGACAATAAAGGTCCGCCGCCCGGCCCTCGAGCACGCTCCGATGGGAAGAGAAGAGACGCCGCTGGTGGCGGAGGTGGTGCGGGAATCGACGGGAATTGGGGTGCAGGGGATTAGGAATTAGGCCCCCACATTCTGTTCCATGTCGGTTAATGGAGGGGGACCAAGAGAGGCGCCTGACACCGTGGTAAAATGCTGAGCCAGGGCGTAGGTAATTATGCTCAGTTTCTCCACCTGCTCTTAACCGTAAGAACACAATTGGTTTCTATTGGTCGGCGTGGCCTCCGCCCAAGAAGCCCCTGCCGAGACTTTCCTGGAGAACCCAGCTTGGCTTTCCGAGTGGGGAAGAGGGCCTTGCGAAGTTTGCTCTGCGAGCCCGAGTTTTTAAACCCATTTGCGCCAGAAGTCGCTGTGCTAAGCTCTTTGGGAGCCTCCTCCTTCACCAACTCCCCCCCCCCGCGTGGTTTCTCTGCTTCTGTACCAGAGGACGGTTACTGGGGGCAGGGGTCCTGACCGTCCTCTTAGCTGCCCTAGCCGGTACCAGGAGCAAAATAATAGTAAAATAATTCTCTTAAACCAGGTTCCACTGCCTGGGAATTGCTTTATCCAAGGTAACAACAGTATCTGTACAGGGTTTTATAGTTTCTCCTTACTCTAATATTCCACGCTCACAACAGCAGCTTTGTGAGATAGGTAGAGCAGAATGTTTATTATTTGAGTTTTAAAAAGTGGCCCACGACCGCACAGCAAATAGAGAGGAGAGCTAGTCATTTTAAGACTGACTCCAGGTATGATGACCTTAACCGTTGTGTTCGAATAAACCAGGAAAACACCTTACCAGAGAGCTTCAGAGGGGAAAATAAATAGGAGGTGCCCACCAGAAAAAGTGGGGGAATCATACAGATACACCTAGACTCTTCCCTAAAATAGCGTCCAAAAGGTATAGTTAACCAGCTCCCCCACCCCACTTTATTTAATATTGAAAGCTCTCCTGTTTGATATTGATAGGACCTAAGTTAGTTTTTTTAAGAGGATTTTTAAAGCTAATCACTTAAATTTATCACTTCTAGGGGCGTCTGGGTGGCTCAGTCGGTTGAGCGCCGGCCTTGGGCTCAGATCACGATCTCAGGGTCCTGGGATCAAGCCCCTCCTCACTGGGCTCCACACTCAGTCCTCTCTCCCTCTGCCCCTCCCTGCACCCATGCTCCCCTCCTCCTCTCTTAAGTAAATAAATAAAAAATCTTTTTAAAAAATTATCATTTCTAGGTCAATCAATATGTACGATTGCCTCTCCCTAAACTCATGTATTCATTCAACAAGCATGTAAGTGTCTACTCTGAACAAGGAAGAGCTAGGTACTGGGAGTACCATTGTTAATAGAGGTGGGCCCTGCCACAATCCTTATAGTCAAGACTGGGAAACCCCCACCCCAATGTTTTAGCAAATGTGTCAAGTCATACAGCTGTGGGAAAACTGAAATTCAAAGGTCTCTCTGTGCTCTGGGCCATCAGACCACATCTTTTTCTTAGGATGACAGAGATAAAAGCTACCACTCAAAGCAATCATAAGTTTCTGGGATCTTGATTTATTTCTAAAATCCATTTTGTAGTAAGAAAAAAAATCACTGTGAGTTAAAATATCAACATTATGCCTGCAAGAGAAAATTTACAATTTTCTTCTTCAATCAACTGATATTGGAGAGGATAACAAGTCTTCAAAAGAGAGGGTGAAAAGAGACCATATTGCAATTTAATTCTAGGCAGGAAACTTCTATCAGAAAAAAAAAAAAAAAAAAACCAGAATAGGGAATTATACAATGCTGGACTGTCAGTCATGTTTACCATCCAACAAATATCTACTGAGCACCTTGGTAGGCACAAGACCTCCAAAAATCAGTAAGACAAAGTCCTTGCCTAGTGGGATTCACAGTCTGGGAGGGTAAGCAGATACCCAAAAAGAAACTCTAATATCGGCTAACAGGGTTTGTGTTCAGACAATACACACCAAGTTGGTTACATAGGTTGGTAGAATATTGAAGTCCTCTGTATTGACTGGGAAAAAAAGTCACTGCCCTAAACACTGAAGTGCCCCTTCACTCCAATCCCTTTCTTGAGATACCCCAAATCTCCTCAGATCCAGCCATTAAAGGTTTAATGCCAGGCATAGCAGGAAGTCTCCAGCCCCTGTGCCTTTAGGGTTACTAGCTATTTTTAATAACACCTCATGCCAGCAAAAGAAGGCATAAGAAAGTACTCTAAGTGACCTGCTATGGGAGTGAACTACATTTTAGGACATGTCCCATAGAAACACTTACAACGATGGAAATGTTTTACGTTGTCAGGTAGGATGTACAGGGCCAATTCTGTACTCTTTTTGATGACAGCCCTGGAGCCTTTTATAAATTATACTTTACATGGTTTATTGTTTTCATAACTGTATTATTGCAACTTGTAGAAACCCAGCTCAAACAGACTCAAAAAACAAACAAAGAAACCTAAAATGTAATGGTTCTTAGAATTGGAAAGTCCAGTGAGGCTAGCATTCGACACTTTCCTTGATTCAAGAATTCAAAGTCATCAGGACTTGAAGGTGGTGTGTGTGGTGTGGTGTGATGTGGTGTGGTGTGTGTGTACACATGCATCTCTCTCCATGTCCATCCTTCAGCAGCACGCTCCTGTATGACTCCCCTTTCTTCATGTGCACTCACGCAGCTCTAGGCTCACAGCTTATTAGTACCAATGTGAGCAGAGCTTTTCTGCCCCCGTGAACATCTCCCATAAAAATACTGACCCAGCTTAAGTCACACGCCCACCTGGGACCAGTCACTGAAGCCAGATGGGGAGGATATGATGACTGACTGGGTCTGGATCCCACGGCCACCCTGGGAGCTAGGGGTTGAGGGTCCATTTCATCCACACCATGAGGTCTAAGAATGAGGGACGATGTGTCCCCAAGGAAAAACTGAGGCACTCTTACTGGAGGAAGGAGGAAGGACGCTGCACAAATAGAACAGAAGATGTTCATAATAGCCACACAGTCAAAATCTCTAACGTGAAAATTTGCATGTTTCTGATGGTAAAAGTCAAGGGGCCTATTGTAGAAGATTTAGGAAATACCAAAGATTATAGAAAAACAAAAATCACCTAAGATATAATTACTAAAGTGTTTATTTTTGTATGTTTCTGTTAAATCCTGTATCTCTGCTTATTGTAAAGGGTTTTTTTTTCCTTTGTGTCATTTAAGATTTTATAATATTTGTTAGTTTTCTATCCGTCTTTTTTACTATGCATAACATAAGCATTGTCTCGGATGATTAAAAATTCTTTTGAAACAGCATATAATGGCAGTATAATGTTTAGTTGTATTATGTACCATAATTCTGGGTGTTTAATTATTTCTCTATTTTTTCCAGTTGTTTTTTTTTTTCTATCACAAATTACTCGGTGTTGAGCATCTTGGTGAATAAAGCTTTTCTGCCTCTGATTATTTAGGAGGCATTCCTAGAGGTGGGATTACTACACAAAGGGTATAATAATCCTTTTCCAGGTTGCTCCTGCATAGTCCTTGCTTTCCCAGTAACTCTTTGAAAGTCTTTTGTCCATAAAGTGGAAGAAATGAATGTATGGTCCTGACTGGTAGACTCTATTCTAATAATAACCACCTCATAGTTTATGAAGTTGAAAGAAAATAATGCTCTTGGTTCAAGCTTTCATTCAGTATTTATTGAACAGCCTCCACGTGCCAGATGTATCATGCTAGGTGTAGGAATGCAAACTTAGGTAAGACACAGGGGCTGCCCTCATGGGACTTGGAGAGAAAGAAGGGACATATAAGGGGTCAAAGACTGAGCTGTTATATATCTTCTAACGGAGGTATGCACAGAGTGATGTTTGAACCCAGATGAGCACTTAAATCATGTTGTATAGTGAGGCTTTCCCAAAGAGGTGGCGCCTAGATTCTGAGGGATCAGGATGAGGGGAAGACACAGCAGAGACGAGAGGATGTTTAGTGGTGGACATCACCGGTGTGAAGGGCCAGAGGCATGAAACAGCACGGGTGTGTGTGTGTGTGTGTGTGTGTGTGGGATGTGGATCAAGAACCCTAAGTCCGTGCAGCACAGCACAGAGAGGGAAACGGGGCCTTCAGGGAGGGGAAGTTGAGAGCACAGAGATAAACAAGACCCGTACGTGCCAAGAAACATGAACTTCATCCTCTGAACTATGAAGAGTCAATAAAGGACTTTAGGCTGGGGCCAGATGTGATAAGATTTGCATTTTGGAAAGCTAGTGGGGACGCTCAGTGGAGGATGAGTTGAAAGGGGACCAATCTTGAGGCCCGAAGAAAATGGCAGGGAGACTGATCGCGGTGATCCCTGGGAGAAATGGTGCGCTGAACCGACTTTGTGCAGGTTGAGAATGCGACAGGTGGCGAAGAAGAGAAAAGGTTAAGTACTCCGAGTGGCCTTGACCACCAACAGTACTGTGGAAAATGTGGGCAAGGAGGAGCTCTAGGATGTGCAGGGCTTCAGGGGTAAGCTACAACGCGCTTCCCTTGGGTGAGCCGTGGAAACGGGTTTGAAGCAGCTGGTAAAGGACTTGTAGGTGAGCATGCTGAGTTCAAGGTGCTCGTGGACTTCTCGAAAGCTCGAGATGCAGGCCTGGAGCTCAGATAGGGCCAGTCCATAGGACACCGCGGCCAGCAAGGATTAGGTGGGGTCACCCCAGACAGTGCACATCAGCTGGAAAGCAGAGGGCTGAGGCTGCACCTAGGGAACCACCCACATTGAAGGGACAAGCAGAAAAAGGGGATTCCACAAAGGAACCTGAGAAGCTAAGGCCAGAAAGGCAAAAACAGAGAGGGCAGTGGCAAAGGAGATTTTCAGGGAATGAGGAGCATTCAGTTGTATTCTATCTCTTAGGGAAGTCAAATAAGATAAGGACAGAAAAGCTTCCAGTGCAGTTTGTAATCATAATAGGAACTGACAACGCCTAGCCAGTTCCAAATTCTTTATACATGCTAAATCATTTAATGTTCACAGTAACTCTGCCAGATAATTTCTTTCTGTCTTCGCACTTTACAGTTCAGGAAACTGAGGCACAGGGAAAGTTAAATAACTTGCATCAGGATTTGAACCCGCGGCAGGCTGAGTCCATAGTCCCTGTGTTTTTTTGTTTGTTTGTTTTTAAAGATTTTATTTTTATTTACTTGAGAGAGAGAGAATGGGAGATAGCATGAGAGGGAAGAGGGTCAGAGGGAGAAGCAGACTCCCCGCCAAGCAGGGAGCCCGATGTGGGACTCGATCCCGGGACTCCAGGATCATGACCTGAGCCGAAGGCAGTCGCTTAACCAACTGAGCCACCCAGGCGCCCAGTCCCTGTGTTTAATTACCGTGATAACTCACTTTCCTAGTTAACCTAGAGGTCTTTGTTGATTAAACATGTACTCTCACACTCAGACACACACACACACACACACACACACACACACACACACACACACTTAGAGTTTGTGGGGTCAGAATCCGGGCTGCAGTGGATTGAGCAATGCATTTGAAGTGAAGAGGTAGACCCAAGGATTATTGCTTGATAAGTTTTCAAGAAATCTAATGGTATAGGGGCACCTGGGTGGCTCAGTCAGTTAAGCAGCCAACTCTTGATTTTGGCTGAAGTCATGATCTCAGGGTCCTAGGATTGAGCCCCACATCCAGCTCCGCACAGAGCAGGGTGTCTGCTTGAGATCCTCTCTCTACCTCTGCCCCTTCCCCTGCTCACTCACACACTCTTTCTCTCTCTCAAAAAAAGAAAGAAAGAAAGAAAGAAAGAAAGGAAGGAAGGAAGGAAGGAAGGAAGGAAGGAAGAAAGAAAGAAAGAAAAAGAGAGAGAGAGAGAGAGAGAGAGAAAGAAAGAAAGAAAGAAAGAAAGAAAGAAAGAAAGAAAGAAAGA